>NW_005054300.1:7662656-7690103 GCF_000277835.1 Geospiza fortis | reverse complement strand
CATCAAACTAAACATGTTTTTAATTCTATTCTTATATATTCTATCTTGTGTGCATGA
Organism: Geospiza fortis; assembly: GCF_000277835.1. Lineage (NCBI taxonomy): Eukaryota > Metazoa > Chordata > Aves > Passeriformes > Thraupidae > Geospiza > Geospiza fortis. Next base: position 7,690,046 of record NW_005054300.1, on the reverse strand, counting down.
GAAGTATTTAGAAAATTAGGAAGGGGAGGCTCTTTCAGAGGTAGCTTCTTGTAATGATTCATGTCAGAGAAATGACAAAAGCTGACAAAACAGTCCTTAAACATGCAGTAAATACTCAGAGCAGTGTGTTCCTCTATCAGCTCCCATTAAACTGCAGCCAAGTGTTACTGAGTTGTAGCAAGGGCAGAGGAGCAATTGAAAAACACTCAACACCCCAAACATCAAGCTGTGCATGCTCTACCACAGAGTGGTCTGAAGTCAGGAATTGCTTTTATTTTTTATTTTAGAAGCACAGTACTTCCTATGGAGGACCACTGCTTAGGCAATTGCTTTTCCATGGCTTAGTCATCCAGCATTAAATGAGATGCCTGCACGATATGTTTTGACAGGTGCTGCTGAGTTGTTTGGTTGAGGCAGTTTCAAGTCATGTCTCATGTTTGCTTTTAGTGGTTCTGGAATGGAATTTTTCTACTCAACAACTCAGTACAGTACCCAGAAATAACTGCTTTATGCTCACAATATTCAGCGGAGCAAAAGCAATAAAATATCCAGAGCATGTGAATAACCAACTGGCAAGAATGGAAAAAGTGGCCACAGGTCTTCAAACCTTCTGAAGGCCTAGGAGCCATGGTCCAGTGGGTAGTTCATCCCCATTTGCAGACTTTTCACTCACAGCAGTACTTCTTCGTGCATGTGTACTGGGAGCTGCCCTTCTGCACAGTGAGTTGTATCACTCAAGCTCTTGAGTAAGCCTTGAAATTAATTGATAAAGCCTTGAAATTAATTGATAAAGGCTATCTGGATTTCTCTATCTTACAGAGAAGGGGAGAAGCATCTTCTGTGTATTTAATAACCAGAGTGCAGGTAACTTGTGTCCTTATGTCGATGTAATGGCAGTCTAAGAGAAACCATGTTACATGTAAGGGTATACTGAGAAATGCCAGACAACATTTCATAGTCCCTGTCCTGAAAGTAATGGGACATAAATTGGCTATCAGTGAAAAATACAGTTCCTTCAGCCAGTATTATCTTTCTTGACGAAGAGGGATTCATGTATTGCCCAAATCAATGCTGCACATCAGCCAGCCCAAAGATATGTTGTCACTTCCCCACAGTTCTGTGTTACTGGAAGTTGCCCATATTGCAACAGTTCTTTTGCTTTAAATGTTTAAGAAATACATTCCCCTATATCACTTATTCATCACTGGAGAGAAGGAAAAAAGAAGTGATGTCAGACTTAAGTCTTAAAGTAATTCTTTCTTCATCACAAAGATATTTCTTTAGTCCATCAACTCAAAATTAATGATATAAATCTTTAGGTATGCATTAAAACAAAACACTTTCCCTTCAGAAGTTTTGCTACAGGCTTTTTGTTCAACTGACAAAGTACACTAAGGAGTGTAAAAAATATTTATTCAACCTAATTCAACATAACTATAATTTTCAATACTTAAAAACAAGATTTACAGAGTAATGACCTTTAACCACTCATGTGAAATCATCTTACAGTCCATACAGTATTTTATAATTGTATTTTTACAATAGCTTTAACTTCCAGAGGAGACAATGAGCTTTTCCATGAAACAAGTTTCAAACCCACTAATTTGCATCATTCAATTCTTTCCATGAGACTTTAAAAAACAGTAATAAATTGCTTGGAAATATATACAGTGAAGACCACTGAAAAGCTGTTTTCTTGAAACGAGGAATTCTGTAAGAAATACATATTATATTGTTTCAAGACTATCTTACAGAGTGTAGCAACTTTCAGGGGTTGCTACTCAGTTTAAGTTTTATATAAAAGTGAGCCTACTAAGACAAATATAATCAGCAGACTTACAAGGGTATAGTAATTCTTCCATTACAGCAAGAGCCTCAAAAGGATTTGATATTGATTGAGTGTATAATTTTTAACACCTGTATAGGTTTTTAATACTAACTGGCCTTTATATACACTTTTGTACAGTTTTAAAATATTACATCTTGGTAATTAAGATAAACATACTATAGAAAAAGTACCTTACTTTGAATTTCTCCTAACATACATTATTGCAGTCAAATAGGAAGTCCATTCTGCATTTACTTCATTTCTGGTGAAAAGAAATATTTACTAATGAATAATCCCACTCAAAGATTTTTAAGCTATTCTTCATGCATTTGACATACTAATATGAACAAGAGAAAACTCGGAGAAAAACAAAGAAATTGTTGTTAAGAAAGAACTTCAAATACGAAATCCAGATTAGGTCTGGTATGAATATGCAATATTCAAATTATGTTTGTCAGAATTTAACTTCACAAAACAATCAACTTCTGTTGAAATTAGGTTTAGAAATACATCAAATAATGGAAGTGCTAATGTCTCTCTCAACTGACTACTTTAGACATATGGGAACAATAAAGCTTACTGTATAAATAAACTTTATGACACATTTAAGATTTATCCTGTAGTCCTTCACAAAATGGAGCCCAGTTACCTTAAGCCAAAGACCCTGCTGGCAGGATGCTCAGTTCAGGTACCCAAAGTGTAGTGTCAGCCCCTTGGAGCCAGCACTTCCACCAGGGCAGGAGAGCCCAGTCCTGAGCAGAGCTGAGCTACACACTCAGGTCTGGATGCTTCAGGGGATGCCCTGCTGGCAGTTCACATGGAGCTTTAGTGTTCAATGCTGCTTTCTCATAGGTTTTCTATGGGTATTTACACAACATAAAGGAATATGGAAACTAAACAAGTGTTCTAATATTTAACTACAAAATAAGCAAGTGAAATTTATTTCCCCCTTGTAATTATTTTAACTGGAAGAAAAAATGCAATCCAGCACCAGTTACAAAGCAGTAAAGCCATGAGAAAATGACACTAGGCACTGCAGAAGATACAACAGGACACTGAAAATTACCAGTAGTAAAACAGTCACCTGAAAGCCATGCTAATTTTAACACCTAATATTTAGGTGGTTAAAGTTGACATACCAAGTCCTGTAGAGAGTGATCTATCTTCTGCTTTCTCTGTCATTTGGGTATTTCACACGCCCTGTTTGATACCAGCAAAACTCAAGGAAAATTATTTCTCCTTGGTAATGACTCACATTCCCCTTCTAAAGCAATCTCCCTTCATTGTGTGAAATGCTAAACTGAATGTCAGCGTGGGTACTAAATCACCTAGAGAAAAGACATTTGGATATAGCCTACCTAACTACACTTAAAATGTTCTGTAGTTGATTTTTTTCCATTCAGTATATTGGCTCAAAGAAAATAATTCAAAAGCCTATTGCCCAACAGAAATACCCAAAAAATAATGAAAGCCAAATCACATTCTTAGGTTCAGTGGTTGCTGAAAGGATTTACCCTGCCATAAGACAGTGCTTTATTGTATTTAAAGGAAAAAAAAATAGAGGAGCAGCAACTTATCACAATTTTCCACTACTGTGCAATAACAATGGAACCAATACAACATGGAAACCTGTTAGGTGAGACTCTGTGACATCTGGAGGTTACAGCCTTACGCTCCTTCTTGTTCAGGATAATTTAAAATTTTGCGGTGAGCTTGGCGCAAATATTGCTGCTGCTTGAAGTAAACCTTAAAAGCTCCTTTTATAGCAACAAAAGCAATTCCACCCTGAAATAAAAAGATATTTTGAAAACCTGCACAGTTCAGTGTCATATCACTGCAAATGTTCTTAAAAGTTTCCAGTCAGAGAAGATTTGTTTTCTATACATTCTTCTAAAAATTAACTAATTAGAACAGTTCCAAATGACTATCTCAAAGTTTTCTGTCATAATGCACTATTACAGAGGTTAATGTTACTTAAAGGTATTACAGACTGAATCTATAAAAGCTTTTATTTTCTTGGAAGTCTCACCAGTATTCTACATTTTAAAAATCAAAATCTTATTTCAATAACAAAGAAAATGCAGATATGTATCTGCTTGTCTCTCTTCTCTGAATGTATACTATACAAAGCACAGGGAATACTACTGATAACCATTCTATAACTAGACTATGAAAAATGGCACTTGCCAAAAGTGGAGTAAAATAAAATCTATTCTTGTAAAACAACCTTTTTTTTCTCTCTAGAAAGCTTTACAATATGTTTATCTCAAGTCTTCAAAATGAGACACCAAGAAGCTTTTAGTCTGCATGAACATTTGCAATATCACTGTTTGATCTGCATAAAAGAGAGAGGTGCATAAACATGCAGGAATTGAAAACAGGCTGTGATGACAGTCAGATGAGCAGGGATTCCATATTACCAAACTCAGTGTACTTGTCCTTGAAAGGCTGCAACCACAGAGGTTATTCACAAAGCAAGAGATTGTCATTCCCTCTCCATTTGAACTCTATGGAGAGTTAATTTTCCTCTCCTTATTAAAATAAGAAACAAAGGGTTTCTCTCCAAATCAGTAAACAAAAGCTAATATGAAAAGGTTTATAATATAAATCCCAGTCTTCCCTTACAGACACTGTTCTTAGAAGATGCTGGCTTCTCATCTTCATTGTCAGCCTTAATTACTGCTAGGGCCTGACTACTATACTGCCAGATAAAACTTTCATCCTTGTCATGAACTGAGATTAGTTTCAGTCATAAAGACAGTCTTTCACACACATGATGTTTGTCCACTGCTAAGACAGGCAACCTTAAAAAAACCCTTCCTTTAATCAAGTACTGTTCTTAAAATTCCAGATCAATTTATGTTTCCTTTTCCTTTGCCTCCCTCCTTCACAACACTTCATATTCCTCTAATATAATAATTTATGAAACAGAGTATTGAATCTTACCAAGATTGTCCTTTGTAAATTTGAGTTAACACTGCTGAACATCAGCTTGCCAACTATCGTGGCAATAGTAGGGAAAACTAGAGCTCCACACAGAATTCGTGTGGCAGAGACATGATCTGCCAAAGGGTTGGCCTCTGCTGGGATACGAGGAACAGGACAGCCAATGCCTAAAGGGATAAGAATGGTGGAAGAAAAGGTTACATAGCCTATACTGCCTCAAAAAAGGACACAGAAAGTGCATTACTGCCCACTCTCCACTCCACTACAAATCTATAGCCCAACTACTTTTTGAGAACTCTCCCTCTTCCCAGTGAATATTCCGTTTCCATTAAATGACTGCAGTTTTACTTTCAAGTAAGACCCATGAATTTTAGTACCTTGTTTTGTTACTAAAGCCTGAACTGAAACCATGTTCCTGCTACTCCTGCCACACCCATCTCAGGACATACTACACAAACACAACCTAAACAGAATGAACATGAAATAGAGGGATAGTGTTAATCATCTCTACTTTAAAACAGCAAGAACTACTTGCCTATCCCCATCTCCTAAAGGCAGAAGTTCAATCTTGGCATTTCCTTTTAAACTGAATCACATTACCTGGAAATATGCTGTTCAAAATTTGTAGCTTATTAGAGTATTTGCGCCACAGTCTGAGCACATAGTCCTCCCAACGGATCATCTTGCCCAGTATTAGCATGACTGGGATAGTGGGAAGGCCAATCAAAAGGAATAAAGGATCAGCTCTCTCCATCACATCAAGACCTTCTTTGTGACCCACAACCTAGAAAATATGCATATAGTTGACAAACATAACAAAGGCCACAACAATGTTACAATGTACAAATGAACAAAAATGTAACTTAAAAAGTTGTGTTTCTTTGAGGCTGCCCGCATGTTTTAAGTTAAAGAAGAAAGAACACTGTTTTACCTAATTTACTCTGTTTTCTCTTTGTATCCTTGGTTGCTTATGGAGCATAATGCAGGTGAGCTACCAGCCCTATTTTGCAAATCATTATTATTGCAGAGAGCTGTAACAGAATTCCCAAACATCTCAAGAAAGGTTTCATGTGTTTCTGTGTAAGTAAAAGCCTAAACATCTGAAACACTAATAATACAGCAAGCTTTCCAAAATGCATTTAAGAATTTACAGTTTTATAACAATTAATTCTACACTCAGAAACTGATCAGATACTACTGTTCATAGGATAAACTGATAGTAGATACCTCAGGATGTTTTTATCCAAATGTTATGATTTTTAGGAATACCTTACATAACAGAGATCACAGTATTTAACTATTGTTTTTCTGGACAATGCAGGAAGATGAACATTATTTTCAACTGTAGTGGAAACAGCAGCATATCTTCACATGTACCTTATTTTCATATATAGTTAGTTCAAGGATTTTAAAGGATCATAATTACTGCTATGTCTACACTTTTCTGCTGATATATAAAAAAATTAATCAGACTTTTCCATTTATAAAATGCACATGTTATAACTGTAACAGAACAGTGCCTTATGTCTTTTAAAAATTACATTGCTTTAATTTTAAATAAATCGAATAGGACTAAAGATAAAAAATTACATTCGAGTGGTAGATATCCTCTAGATTTGTCTCAATTTAAGCAGTATAAATGCTAATACAGTCCCTGAATTGCTTCCAGGAAGAACAGGTTCTTTCATGACTTTTTCTGTAAGAATCTGGGAGGACTAAAAACACTAAAATAATAATTATGTTTGTCAGGCACTGAATTTTCTGATGTGTTTTCATTGACTTCTTGTTTTCCCCATAAGTACAATAACTTATCAAGTCTTCAATTGCACAAAAATTAGAATTAGGAGATAAGAACATGAAACAACAGCATAATGGTAAAAAAGGAAAATAACAAACCCAGTACTTCTGGAATAGGTAGGACACAGGGAAGGAGCTACAGTAATGTACCACAGTACCTTCAAACTGTACAGTTTTGCCTTGCTCTGAAAAGCATTCCATGTTACACCTCCAGAACAGGAAGTTATGTTATACACCACAGCCTCTAAAAATAGGCATAACCAATATTGTTGCTGCCAAAAAATTATTCCTGAAAAAATATTCAGTATTTGTCTTCCAGCTTCTTCCGTATCTTCTACTCAAGCTGTGAAGTCTGACACTATCCTTTTTCTCCTTATAGTCATTGTCCATCAAAAAATGCTTCAGTATCTTGTCTCTTTCTGCTTTAGATTACTGTATTTCTCTGCTTTCAGTAACTCCATCTGACTTGTTACTGACTTAGCTACCACAGTGTCAATTCTGTATTTATTTGTCTGCACCTGAAGTCTAAAAATAGCTTCTGTGCTTCTCTCTGGCCCTTCAACTAAAGGAAAAGAGTCTGAAATACATCAGGAGAAAAATTGTATTAAACCTAGCAAGGTTGGAGTGGCAAAAGGGTTGGAACAGTTTCCCTCTACTACCCACTCAGTCTGCTCCTCTACAAGCAAAACTAAATTATTGTCTTGCCCAGCATGCCATCCATACAATCAAAACATTAAATCATGAAAATAGCTTATTCTTCATATCTGGGATTTGACCAGCTGCCTAAACTAATATTTAGACAGATACTCACTTCAAAAGCAAAACAACTTCAGAACAAAGCATTTATTTTTCCATCTGGCTGCAGAGCTCTAGGGCAGCTAAAAAGGTCACAATTTCCTACAGAAAAAGAGCTCAGTGTAGCAGTGAGCAAGGAGAAAAGGACTGGTGCATTTCCAAAGTCTCGCTGTAGTATTACAGATGGTTGTAATGCTCCTGTTGGAGCCACAAGAGCAAAATATCCAATGAAAAAATACTTCAGTGCACCACTCTGTAATACACAGACTCACCCACTGGAATGAAGGGGGTATTGAAAGCCATTACACATCACCTATGCAGCTGCCTGACCCTTGGCCACACTGCTACAGGGAAACTGTAACCACTCATTTGGGCTCCATTTCTGCTTTCAGATCACATAGAAACTGAACCAAAACAGCACACCATCTTCATAGGGAGTGAGTGACCTGCAGAACTGCAGGGCAGTACCACACATCTCAAGAACTAGTGCCAAATGACTTATGAGAGATGAACCAGGTTGTATATTTAAAATTAGAACTGTGTAGAGGAGTATTTATTAACATATGGGTTTGTTAATTCTATCTACAGCTGAATTAGCTTTAGAAATACTTTTATGTTTTCAGGCAAAACACAGGTTATAGACTTGATATAGGAATCAACAACTAAAAGGGTAAGGAAAGTGCTTCTGATTGTACAATCTCTGAAAACTCTGGTTTTGTGGTTGAACTAGAATCACCATGAACAAGTCTTTCCATAGTTAATAGGGCACCACCTGCCAACATTACTTTTCTATTTAAATAGTAAGTTCACAAGAACAGAAGCAGGAAAACTATTTTTCCCCTTCCAACTAATCCTACAGTCTTTATTAATAAAACATTAATTTGCAGTGTTTTGCATTTCTTGTTTATGAATGAATTGCATCATTCAGAGCACGTATTTTCCTTTACACAATTTTAAAAAAATCACATTATCCAGAAAATAATTTACCATGTTTCAATTTCAACCCTTTGAATGTTACTAGCAAAGTTTTTCTCTAAGTAAAAGAAAAGATTAAATCTCGTATCTTTACTGAAGAGTTACTCATTACTGGTAGCTAGGTGGTAATGGCACCTTTCCCATGAGAACAGAATTGTGTTCACCAGTCTGCCATACACAGGGCAGCCAGCTAGAGCAGTAGTGGAGTTTGTTAGCTGCAGACTGAAGCATGCCCAACAGGCATACTTGCAGTAATAAACCATGACCAGTTAAACGTGAAAAACCGTCTTGAATTCACTGGTAACTACACTGAAAGCAGCTAAGCATGTTTTAAGCCAAGGAAAGAGGAGTCAGAATTGACTTTTGCTCTCAGAGCTGGCAGGAGAGGGAAGAGGTGTGTACCTGCATGACCGTCACCGCTCCGTACGTAACGGCTGTCCAGTATATAGAGCCCACCATGATTCCAGCTGCAGCAAAGGGACATGCCTTTGAGATCAGGCGATCTGCAAGATCCAAAACGTAAACAACTGGACCTATGATAAAGGAAAAGTAAGGTTTCAAGTAAGGTTTCAAGAGAGATATATACATACAGATACACACAGATAAAAGCATACTGTAGAAAAGTCAGCATCTATCACCAATAAGAAAGAACAAACGAGGCAAAGTACAAGTCTGACATACCACACGTGCTGTTGAAGTGAATTATATATAATATATAATTAAAAAGCTATTAAGCTAAACTTGTAACTTCTGCTTACCTACCATTTCATTTTTCCAGGAGATTGATACACTGCTTAAAGCACTAATTTACCCACCGATTAGCTTCCTTTGTGTTGAGTAAGAATTGTTCTTTTGTAGAAACCACTTTAGGCTTGCTGCCTTTTTTATTTGTTAGATATTTTAGTTTTGTAAAGGAAAAAATACCGATTTGTTGTAATGTACTTCATGTCCTTATCTTTGACAGCTTCACCTGAAAATTCTGTCACTAAACTATCCTGCTATGTCGTAAAAAGTAGCACAGTTAATACAAAAGGTTCCTTCCACTGGAAGAAGCTGCATTCAGTATGTTTAAAGGATCACCTCTCAAAACACTGGAGGAAAAAATACTCCTATTCAGGTTATTCAGTGCCTTTGACAACAACACATGAATAGGTTCATTGTTCTGTCTGTGCACAACTGCACTTTCCAGACTTACACAGGGCAAGACAATAAATACCCTGACTACCTTTGGTGAGGTAAACAAGGGCAATGCCTGCATCTTTTCTTTGAGGGACTGCAAGAGCATGAGTGAGGCAAAAGCCAGAACACTGAAATGTATACATGGAAGTGAAAACCATCATCACCTTAATCCACATTACTTTTGTATTTGTCAACAAATTCTACATACAGACTGTCCTCCCACAGCTCATATGAACAGTTCCTGTGAGCTCCCTCCTACTTTTTCCTACCAAAATCAGTGAAATTTCTCAAAACCAGCCTACAGGCATTCCTCAAGTAACTAATCCTCCATGTCTCTCAAAGTTTACTCACAGTGACAAAACTGTGATTCCAATTTCATGACTTAGTTAGTTCTTTTTCTAGAGAACAGCTCTATTGAGAATGATTTCAAAAACCCCAGTTCCACTCAGCTCAAGTCAGCTGGTGGAAAAAAGGCAACAGGAACATCCAGTTCAACTCTTAATAGTTGTGTTTGACTTTCCAGAACACACTTAAGAAGTTGCTGAGATGTCTATCAGTATGCTGGAAGTAGCAACAAGGTCATAACTGCAAGTACTAAATGCACAGTAGTTTACACATCTTGACTGTTTCCCAGAGTCACTGAAAAAGTTGTTTGGTTTTACCATTTTGAAAACTTATGTTTGAAGACAGAAGACTCAAATGACACTGAAGGTTGCCTTATAACACAAGTACTAACAAATTACACCTACTGATACTAATCATTAAGAGAAACCTGGCTAGAAAATCAGGTATCGAATCTTGAGAAAATTCTAGAAAAAATTATTGAAACAATCTTTTAATTAGGCCTTAGGAAGGAAGTAGCAAGAAAGGAGGACAAAACTGTTTTTGCTTTTTAAGGTGGTATGGAGGAAGAAACACAAAAATAAGTATCACTGATACTCAAATTAAAGAAGGAAATATGAAACAAAAATATTTTTCATTTTGAAGAATAGATCATGCTTTAAAGAGTTTTTTTCTGCCAAATTGCTTCTTTTTCTTAAACTGAAATAATTATCTAAGAGATACTTTGGTTACTTTCTATTTAGTGAAAGTTCTTGAAAGAGCAGAAAACAACTCACAGGAACATAATTATCACCAATCACCAGAACTGATAGGCAGTATCAAATCTAAAATGGAATTCTGATTTTGAGATATTTCATGAGAGGTTGTTTTGAACTAGTAAATATATAAAGAAACACCCACTTATATTCACTGATGTCTCCTCAAGTTGATATAACTTCTAAACTATAATCATAAATTAAGTGTTGTGATGAGGGTATCCTTTTACAGAATTTTTAGAAAAAAGTTTCCAGTAGTACATTAGGGAAGTCTTAAAGTAAATAAGTTTCTGAACTGTGATGCTTCAGGGAAGGGTATGACTGTCTTCAAAAGAAGTGTTCCAAGGCTTCTTGGAAAATTCTTACTGTCCTTACTCTGCCTGGTGTGACCTTGATTGACTTGTAGTTGAATTGTGCTAGAACAGCTTTGGGTTACTAGAAAGAGTTACAGAAGGGCAAGACTGGCTCACTTTTTTAAGGCACTTCAAGGTCATGATTGATGTTCCATGGACCCAGATTAATTTCCCTGCTCTACTACCAATGTCTTGTGTACTCTTACACAAGTCTGAATTTTTATGCCCTTATCTTTAAAAATAGAAGAAGATGGTATTATGAGGAAAAATATATCAAAATACACGAAGGGAGTCTCACATACCTGCATGCAAGAACTGAACAACCTCATGCAAGAATTTTAGGCCAGCTTCAGAATCCAGGAATGTTGGAATCTAAGCTTTCAAATACAGTATGCCACGAATTGCAGGAACAAATGAAAATGCCTGTTATGTTAATGTATCCTGTCCAAATTATAGTTGCTACCCCTTTTTGCCAATGTCAAAATAAAATGCAAATGCATCTCACATTAGAACTTCATCAGTCAAGATACAAACAAGTATTTCAAACAGTGTAAAGTTTTGTGGTGCATTCTGTGTCCAGATGGAAACCCAGTTTTCTTCCCAAAGCCAATGCTAAATGTTATTGTTTGATGCCTTCTTTATGATGGGGAGTTACCCTATTCAGCAAAGCTGAAATGTGGCTGTTATATGAATAACTTGTAGTAAGTTTCATACTGGTTTATGTCTTTTTTTTATATCAACAATGCAATATTGTTGTGTATATTTTCTTTCCCATTACTCAGTGTTCTATCATGGAGGTAAATGTCATCACTCAAAATTCCCTTGACACCTTCATTTCATCAGCCCTTAAGCTAATAAGAAAGAGGTCCTATCCTGAAGAACTGGCAGTGAGTTATTTTCAGCTCTTTCATTACAGAAATAAGATACTTAAAAAAATCTTCTTTAAAATCCTCTAAATGACTGCACTCAATTGCTACATCACCATTTCTCTAACAAGCCATTTTACTTTTAAACAAAATTTAAGTTTCCATGGCAACATTTCATTTTCTTGATTTGCTTAATATATCCCATAGAACACATGGGCAAACGAGGGCTGAAATAACAGCAAGCACTGCTCATTTAAATACATGCAACATACTGTGCATTATCCTACTTGGCTACTCAAGTAAGAGACTCTGAAGACCACGTCCAACTTTTTTTCTTTGACCTTGACAAATAGAACTACAGCAGTACCCAGCATTCATAAACATTCTGCCTCTTGATTACAGGGCAATATTGCCTCAGAAACATCTCCTGACCAAAGTGAAAGTATATTTTTCCAGCAATACCACGTGCTGCTTAGGAAATTCTCCTCTAAATTTCCTCTGATAAATGTCTCTGCAAGCTGAGTCAAAAAAACAATGTGTTTATGTGCTGTGTGGCAATTGCTGAAAGAAGTCACCTTCTGCTCAACAAGAAAAATAATCCCATTAGCCAGGAAATAATTACAGGTCAATCACAAGATTTATCTATATACCTAAGTGGAATAGATCCAAAATTTTTAGAAGGTATTTAACTAAGCCACCAAATAGGATGCAAGCAGAATATAAAGTTGTTTCTTTCTGTCTGGAAAAGGGAATAGACAAGTTTCCAACAGAAGTGGTGCTCCGAGCACAAGAAAGCGGGGAAAAAAGGAATGCAAGAACAAATAAATAAGCAACAATTTAAATTATCTGTATCTTACCTAGCTTTGGAAATACTATTAAATATTCTGCATTGCACTGAGGACAAGCAACTCTAGCAGTACTGTTTCCTCTTTGCTTTTCATCCACCCAGCGCTGCAGACAAGTCTGATGCACCCATTTGGTGGAGCCCCTGCACCTGCAGGGCCGCACCCACTCTGCTGTCCGATCATCCTCATCGGTAGCAAAGCAAACCCAGCAGCTTCTGTAATCACAGGAAGGAAAAAAAGGTATTTTCTGCTACTTTTACATGCTTAAAATAAACATTCACATGTGAAAGCATACAGCTTAAGAAAACATGCATCTAGAGGAAATGATGATTATTACTTCATTCCTAATCACCAGAAATGGAAGTATTTTGTACCACAGTTTTGCTATAAAATAAACATAATAAACACATTTTTTCAGATAGCTAAACAACTGCTTTATACTTTCTGAATTATTAATTAAACTTTTAGATAATTTATGATTAAAAAGCATTGAGACTATAGTCCAAACTTTGAATAATTCAACATATGGAAAATCCATATTTTTAATGTTTTATCATCTCCTTCTACAACATTTTGGTAAGTTTTTTTAATTTTAAAAATATAAGATCAATACTGTAGTCTGTTACTTGGGAAATGAAGTCCAATCCACTTAAATGATAAAACAACAGAAATGATACAATAGATCACAAAAACTCTAAACGGTTATATCAAACTCATTTGCTCTCTTTGAAAAGATGAAGTATTAGTTCAAACAAGTTGACTTTGTATAATATAAATTAAGTTACAAAGTACTTCAAGAATACTACTGGACCAGTAGAGGAGGAAATTTCTGTTTTTGACAATTATGCGGGCATAAAAATTCAAATATATTAATTCTGTTAAGGAGAAAACACAAGACTGATAGTCTATACAACCTCACCTGAAGTGAGCACAGAACCAGGAACTCTCAGATACCTGGGTCTGATGATTAGGCCACACTTTTGGCCAACTTATAACAAAAAGCAAAATATGGATCTAAACTAGGAAAATATCAGATATGTTCAGCCAGTAATTTTTACTGTGAAACAATTTGCTAATTCCCATACTGAAGATATTAAAATTTACATAATAAACCAGAGTCTAGCAAAATAAGAATGTTACTATAAATTTTTATATATATAGGTTTGATTTTTAAAAAATATTTTACTACCCACTACAATCATAGTTAAACCCTTATAAAGGAGCACAGCAACAGCCTCCTTATAATTTAACAACCAAGACACAATCTAATTAGACACTGTGACCAAACTGAAGCTTAACATCACAATTTTGATGATGAAGTTTTGTTCTCTTAACAACTTGGGTGACATCATTAACACAAAACACTAAAAGGTTTCTTATGTGTAACGAGTAACAGACAGTAACTGAGGAAGAAACTGAGAAATGCTCTGATGCTCGTAAACAAAACAACTTTATTATTTGAGAATAATGATTGTGGATTCTATGCCAGGATGTTACAGTGGTTCACAATACTAATACTTTTCCTCTCACTTTTGCTTTTGTTTAACTCCTCTGAGGAAAAGGAAGGGGGAATTTGCAATGGGAAATTTAATTTTGTCCGGCTCCAACTCCAAGACATGAAAAATATTGCTGTCTAACAGCTTTGCTTTTAAGACTTCACTGTTTTGGGCAGTATTCTATTTGTAAATTGAAAATGTTCCTTTACAGAAGAATAGCCATGCTTTTTTAATAGAAATGACTGTGCCTATAAAGTACTTGCAAGACATTCTTTAAAGCACTAAATCTTTTTAACATCTACAGTAGTAGAAGCATGTTGAAAAAGTTGCAAGTGTGTCAGAGCAGAAGGCAACCTGGAGCAATTTATTACTGGTAAAAAGGGAATATAATTGAGCACATTGTAAAAGGCATACATACAATTGGCATACTTGTAAAACTGAATACAATCTGACATTCAGATTCCAGGGAGGACTGGAGAAAAAGCAATTTAATATTGAACAATACTTAAAATGAACCTGTAATGTCCACATGTCCAGTTGTAAGTACAGAGCACATAATAGTAGGTACAGATGTAAATTTAAACTCTGGTTGTCTAAAACTAGAACTTTTCAGTTGATGACTGACATCAGGAATCAGAACTGTAGTTTTTTCCATTCATCGTAATGGGAAGGTAAAATCAAAGTCTGACTTATTTATTTACATTAAGAATCCCCAAATTTACTTTAACAACAAATAATACCATACAATAGTACTGATAATTGTTCCTCTTCAGAAGTTTTTCCTGCATTACAGGTAAACATTCCCTCACTCATTCCACATCCTATTTAAGTCTACAACTGCTCTAAATTTGTAATTCAGATTTTTATTTATAAATTAAAGGTTTCACAACAGAGCTAGTTAGGTCTAAGGATACCATCACAAAATGCAAGTCTAGAGTTTATTCAAATAATGAGAGATTTAAGCATGAACATAATCTTGCTACACTGCAATTTTAACTGAATTTGTCCATGACAATGGTTATAGATTAAATTCTGTTCTCAAGTTCTCTGTCAAGGTTAGTAAGTCAAGAAAAATATGCATCTTTTCTTTAATTGCTTCTTGCCAGCCAATCATGCTTGAAAACCTGAAAGACCTATGAAATGAATAACAAAATCCTTCACAGACTTAAACCTTCAGCAAGTCATGAATAATGAACAATAAATTCCCTGTATACTGTCATCAGCTTTATCTCTTTCCATTGACAGCAGCTGTAGCAGAAAGGACTAAATAAAACCATTTCAAAACAGGTATCTAGGCTCTTGCCAGATTTTCCATTTTCTTGTACTGAATAAAATATGACCTTGATTCTTACCACTGAATCAGGCTGCTACTCAGATAACCTGAAATAGAAAGGGCTGAAAAGGTGGAACAAAGCATTGTTTCTGATAGAAACTCGAACCTTTTTCCTTGATGACTTTCTACATAGCCAAATCAATAACACTAATGTATTTTTCCACACTTCCTTGGCTCAAAAAAAAAAATCAAAACAAAACATACAAAACTCCAGACCAGTATCACTATTGCAGCTCTGAATATAAGGTTACAAATGCCTTTTAGATTCAGCTCCCCAGTAGATTAAGCTTTCCGGTCTCAAAAATTCTATTCTGACCCTGAGAATAAAAGCATTTTTTGGATCTGTTTTTTTTTTTTTTTTCTCTAGCAAAGACAAATTCTTTTCAGGACACTGCTTGTGGTAAGAGCAAAGCAGATGGGGAGAAAGCTGTATAGCAGATTAGAGATCCAATACTCCAAATGTTACATGACTAAGAAACCAAGGCCTGCCTAAAACCAGGTTCCTCCAAACTGCAAGTTTCTTACTAGTAAGGAGCTTCTCTCTCTGGTATCTGGAGCTACAGCTCCAACACATCCCCAAGACCTCCTAGACTGCTCTCCTTTTTATTAAGCTATACCCCTTCTAAAGGTTATTTTTTTCCAAAACCAGTCTTAGATGGGAGGGAAGACAGTATCTAATTCACGTTATTTAAATCAAATCTGACTCAATTTGTGAAAGCTGAATCCATCATGAAACAGTTTTGTTTTCAAGCAGGCGTGACTGCATAAAGCAACACAAAAAAGCTCCAAAAGCCCAGCAGATATCTTCGTATCCACAACACTTAATGGAAGATGACTTGCTAGACTGAGACAGTACAGCTGTTTTATCATCTGGTTTCAAATATTCAGTACTAAAGTAGGAATGGAAGCATCTTGGAATTTTCCCTCTTATGTTCAGTGGCATGCAAATATGAATGGTCAGCAAAACCAGAAAACTTCTCAGAATAGAAAGTCCTATTTGACTTTTAGACCTAACTCTTACCTTGGGAAATGCAAATTTGAACATGCATGACGTACTCTAGAATCATGAGCTAGAAACACATTTTCCCTCTCATTACAGTTCTTTCTTAAAAGAAGTTTTCTGCATTTCTCTCACATCATAAAGTTCTTTTCCTTAAAGTGGCAGGAATTTGCTGATATCTTGCTGCAAGAGTAAAGCATCCTTGTCCTGCTAAACACAAGGTGTCAGAGCAGATTATTGCAATTGAATTTCACATCCAAAAACAAGAAAGTGAAAAGGCTGAAACATAACTGATAGCAACAATAGCACAGAGAGCCAAGTCAGTGAGGGGTGAAAAGGTACCTTGAAAGAAATGACCAAAAGCATTCCAATCACTAGCCATAAAAAGGTACTGTTCTGAAGGATGACCCACAAATCTGCTGTTTGGAAGAGGCACTTTTTCATGAGCTTCTATAACAACTTTTTATGCATCGTCTATGTCAACAGATAAAATATCTTGGATGACAAACAGTGATAAGCTTTACACTAAACTCACCAGCTACACTCTAAGCACTACAAGATCATGTTTAAGTTGGAAGACTAGGATGTCAGAAAAATGGAGTTACCTAGTACCATTAGGCTGCTTTGGAGCTGGCTGGAATTTTAGTAGGGGAACAGCAAACTGTTCTCTCAAAAAGCAAGAGAAACACCTCATTGCAAATGCTACCACTAAGCATTTCCTTTTCCAGAGTGTGAAGAACCAGCAGCAGTAAGATCTTGTGCTAGAGGGACACTGCCTGGTCACGAGAGAATGCAAACCTAGCCTACAAATCCCTGATAAAGGCTACAAAGGAATACCATTAACCTGAGAAATGTTAGCTTATGTCATGCTTCACAGAGGAGATGAAGTGCCTGAAGAGATGAACCCACTTGTAGGATAGAACACTGCTCTTTCCCCAATATTTTCCTGACCATCAAACACACTGGAAAATACTTTAATCTTCAATCCAACACCTGCCTGACAAACTCAAAACACCCTTACACTACCTTAACAGGAAAAACACACAAGGGAAATACACTGAGTGAAGAACAGACACTGGTGCAAAAACAGTGGTCTCAGATGCTCCTTGGGGACTTCAGAGGGTGCTTTTAAGGCAGCACGGCATAGCAGCCATATGCCAGCCTGTATACCAACATGCCGTCACTTTGAAACAAAGTCTAAAATTCTCAAAGGAAGTCCTGGAAGTCATCTGACCTTATACCCAATTCTGCTCTGCCTAGTCATCAAGGATAGCCTGCAAAGCTGAGTAAAGGAGACATTGTTAAGAGCCTATACATAACAGTAAAGACACTTTACTACAAAAGCAACGCTTTCAATAGAAACAGCTCAAGTACAGAAAATCAAGCAAATGTTGGTGTGAACACACGGTCACACAAGTGGTATTTATATATAGGTTCTGACTTCCTCTAACCTCAAGATGACATCCTATAAACTAGATTTTAAAAAACTTGTAATAAAAGCATGTGGATAACTAAAACTCAGTAAACAAACACATTAAAACCCCATAGAATAATTAACTAGAAAGTGCACGAGAAAGATCTACTGATTATCAGAAGTTCAGTTCAAGCTTTATTATATTCTTAATTACAGCTTATATCAAGGGGAAATATTTCACACTTGTGTTCACTGCACTATAAAAAGGCAGAGATACGAGTAAAGGACAGTTCCCCGAATCCTGCTGGCTGCTTTCTAGCTTGTAGATAAAATTAAACCTTTGACTGCCAGGCATCAGCTATTGTGCTTAAATTTGGCCTTATTTTTTATGGTCTTTGCTTCTAGCCAGCTTAGAATAAGGAATCCCTCCTCAGATCTAGCTATCTTGTGTTTTGGTCTCTAGTTTGCCAAAATCCAGACTGTCAGTAAGAAAATTAGCTTTCATTCTGAATAAATTAACTTTTTGCAACCAGTTATTCAGACACGTTCCTTTCACAAAGTCTTCAAAATTCAGTTATCTTAAAGGTTTTAATATTGCCATACTCTCACTTTTTCAAAAGGAAAAGGTGAGAAATCATCAAAGCTGGTGGCCTTGCTATCAGCCTTTAAATACGCAATGAATTTTGATATTAGAAACACTTGTTTTATTTCCTAAGTGAGGAAGGAAGAATGGGGCCCTTCTAGATGTGCACAAAGGACAAATCAGGAAAAACTATTACTCATACAATAAGCACTTTATTACTAAAACATTATACATTCTGCTAACTGAACTCTTACTCATGTATATCAGCAGCTTGCCCTACAACTAACAATTTAAGCTACTGAGTGCCTGCTGGGGGTGGGTAACACTGATTCTCACCATCCTAGGAAGAAAACCAAAAGTGACTAAAACTAAGTGGAAAAAGAAAAACTAAACAAACAAAACATAAACAAAGAACCACATACACACACACAAAACAATTTACTTCCAAAATGGAAACAT
Organism: Geospiza fortis; assembly: GCF_000277835.1. Classification (NCBI taxonomy): domain Eukaryota; kingdom Metazoa; phylum Chordata; class Aves; order Passeriformes; family Thraupidae; genus Geospiza; species Geospiza fortis. The sequence continues at coordinate 7,671,080 of NW_005054300.1, read as the reverse complement.
GCTTTGAACATGATTTGAACAGGAAGTTGACATGTAGTCAAGTACATACATAGCAAACAGTGAAGAATTCTAATAGCATTAAGTTAATGCTTTAAAAATTTAATGGATTTTTTATAGTGCAGACAGCATTATGATATGGTATAGGGAAAACATTTTCTCATGACTTGTTTGACAAATCTGTCAATAATCATAAACACAGGAGAGATGTGAAGCTACTAGGAAATTACGCATTAGAGGCTATTTAAAGTTACTTCCTTGAATGTGACTTTAAACATCTTAATTACTTATTAATTACCTCTAAGATGACCAGACTCCAAATGAGAAGACAAAAATATGTAGTTTCTATAACCAACAATGCTATTTTGCACTGGGGGAAAAGGGAAGGGAGTTGCATCAGAAAAATACCAATACTGGTATTTGTGGTACATGTACAGAATAGATGACAGATGCTATAAATATCAGGAGCGACCTATATACAGAATAGACCAAGCCTGACCTGCCTAAAACTGTAACCATCCTGACATTAAGCTGTTGCTGTGATAAGCAAATGAAAAGAAATGCAAAGTTATTCACTGAGTCTGTATCATGTGAGCTCAATCTCCTGCAGCCATTTTCCAGAATGTACAGAAGTACAAATGAATCTTTAGGCACAGTAGCTTTAGTTACAAAAGTAAATACATTAGCATAGACATCTGTTAGAAACCAAACATGGTTCCTTGCTTTATGTTCAACTTTGAGGGAAAGTACTTGTGAAGTAGAAGTTTGATGTTTTTTATGCACTCCTAGAGAGTGTCATGGTTAAACTGGCCATACAGGGTAAGCAATCTTCCTGTTGTGTTCTTCCAAAGAAAAGAGAAGGAAAAAAAAATGGAAGTGTAGTCCTCCAACTCCAAAGCAAGCAAATTGCTTTGAACTCAAGAGTTTATATTACTCAAGTTATTCTCAGTTTATAATTTCCATTTTTACCAGAAAATTTACAGTATAAGAGAACAAACTAAAAAGCTCTCCTTAAGTCAGTCATCTTATATAATCCTAATAATAAAAATTGGAACAATTTCTGACCTAAAAATTACCAAAAAAATTTAAATGCCAACAAGATAAATTCTTGGGATGTTAATACCTCAAGAACAACAAAAACCCCTATCAAATGTGGCAGACATTGAAAATTTGGAAATGTCTTTACTCTGAATAAATGTGCACAAAATTGCAAGGTGTCTGATGGCAACATTAAAGAAACTCTCCTCGACAAGCTGTGCAACTGACTGCATGACTCACCAGCAGAACAGTCACAAGCACCCTGCACATGGTCTTCTGTAATTACATCCCTCACAGAAAGCTAACTAAATGTTGGCACATTTTAGGCCAATAAAAAATATCCACTTCTAAACAAAAATATTCACATTCCAGGAGGCACTTAGAAGAAACAAATGAGAAGAGATCTGGAAGGTACATAATGACCACACTGCAGGTTTAAAATAGAGGGTCTTGTCTTTTTCTAGAATGTGAAGAAATAATTATATCAACATGGCTTAAAAAAATAGCACTGAATGCCAGCCCCTCTTGTCCATGACAACTCTCTTATTTACCATCTTCCCACTGCTTTAGCAGTTTCTTTTACTATGTACACATTGAAGAAGAGCTGCATGGTCATAGGAGGAAACAGGCAGAGATACATAAACTGAGAACACCAAACAGTCCATACTTTCCATCAGCAATCACCTGGAAACCTAGAAACACTAACAACACTTATCCAAAAAGTTTGTTTCTGTGAAAGTTGTTTCCAAACATAAGCACATACAAGGATTCCCTGGATAGCCCTTAAATCAACTGGTATTTACTTGTTATAGGGGAAACTATTATATAGCAGGCCAGTTTAATTTTTAGGTTAACTTAGTAACAAATGAAGAGCTAGCCCCTGATTTAATATAACTTCACTGAAATTTTTTAAAGCAGCATTTAAAAGTGGATATTTTGATTGTAAGTTTTCTTATCCTACAGTGGTGTTAGGCAGGAAGTGTCTAGTCCTTCCCCCAGAATCACCGACACAAAAATCCTGAGCATAAGCACTTCCATTCAGTTTTAGAAAATTTTGACAAAAAGCACTCATATTAGCATTAACATGACAGGAGCAAAAATTCTGAAGAGGAAAAAACTAAATTCCCAATCCAACTAGACAGGAAGTTATCTCAACTTTTAGGTAAAAATTTCAGAGCTGGTGCTAAAAAAGACCAAGTGCAGATTTGCTTGAAGGTGCCAGCAGACTGTACCTTCCTATTGGTACCTCCAGCACAGTCTGCTTAAGTTATGCAGTGCAAATGCTACTGTGCTGTTTTCCCTTCAACTGGGATTGCATCTAGACTTGGTATCACAAAATTCCCTTGGAAGGGACCACGGGAGATCTTGTCAGACCTCCTGCCCAAGACAGAAGCAACACCAAATTCAGATCAGACAGCAGAGCGTTCTCCAGCTGGGTCCTGAAAAGCCCCATGGGCCAAGATCCACATCTGCACTGGGCAACTTGTTCCCAAGCTCAACTGCATCACTCCCATCCCCACATGCTGAAAGCTTCTCTGTTCAAATTCACAGTTGATTCTCATCATCCTGCCAGGAACCTCCACAGTCAGTGTTCTGAACAGCCTCCTTGGTAGGTAGAAGGTCATCAGACCTCCCAAGCCATCCCTTCTTCAGACAGGCTTAGCTCCCTCTAGCTTTTTCTAGTAAGTCACATGCTCCAGCCCCTTCACCAAGTTATGTAATCTCAACAGTTTCATTTAGAAACATCAGCCAGAAGCAGTTTGCTTTGACCACTTCAGATTGACTCCTCTTATTCTTTTGCAGTGGCAATGAATTTGCTCTTGTGGTAAACTACAAATGCCAGTAAAAGCATGAGCAAGTCACACACTCTTTTGATAAAGGTAGGTATTTATATCCTATAAAAATCTAGTACTTGGCCCATTCTGCTGCTGAGGGGAAAACAAAAATGTTCATCAGAAAGCATTTATTTTCACACCAGGAATTTTCCACCCTCTTTGCAATGCAGAAAGGCCATAAGCAGGTTGAGATGCCAAAAGCACCAAACAAGCCTAAAACAGCTGGCATATTCATTACCACTTTAAGTATTATTTTAAGAAGTTGTTGCAAAATTGATCCCTTAACTTTTTGATATTTGTCTGTAACTTATTATACGTATATTTATTCAACACATTGGCATTAACTGTCAGAAGTTTCCATTTCAGTGAGCACTTAAAGACACCATGGCAAAGGAAACCATTAAAGCTTTAAGCACTATTACAGAGTCTGAACACTTTTATATGGAAGAGATCAATAAACAGGAGTTTGTACAGCCTTTTTAGATAAGTGAATGTAACAAATGAAAATATCATCTGAATGCCTTCATAATACATGGGATGCCAAGAGTTTGAATACAAAAAATTGTAAGTTGTCTCTCAGGAGTTTCTTCACACTTAAATAGGAAGAGTAATTACCTACTGTCTGCAAGTAGAAGTTAATTGTTAAACAGAGACTAAAACACGTCCATTCATTCCTAAGCATATCAAAGCAGACATCAGAGATAGAAAAATAACATACATTAGACAACAGTCAAAAGGTTAAGATAGTTTATAAACAACATGCTGACACCTGAATATTTCACATGGGCAAAAGGCAATGTACAGCTCTGCATTAAGTCTCCGCTAATCATCTTTACTGGTGAGACACGGGAAGAAGTCAATTTGCATAGAACCTTCAGGATAAAGTGAAGCAAAATACTAAGGGATGGACCTAGGATGAAGCAGTAATGAGAAAGCCAAGATATTATAACACTATTATTGTTTCAAACTTTCTTTCTTGAAACCCACTCTCCAAGATAGGTGTGATTTTGCTTTTCCCATCCTGTACCAAAATCAACTTCCAAACAGTTGGGCTAAGGACAGGGAAGAACAAACTCCTTGTTTCCTTGGTAGAGATGAACTCAGCACAGTCCATTCTCTACTCTTACACAGCCTTTTCTTCTAAGCATGAATAACCTACTCTCAAGGAAGAACAAAAAGCCAGGTACTTCTAGACACTGACAGACTTCAACCAGAAGGAATTTAACTCTCTTGTGAAGAAAGAAAATGATTACTTGAGGTAGAACAAGGAAAAGAGGTGTGCTTAATCAGTAGAAATAGAACAAACAGACTGAGTAACTGCAGAGATGGCATTCTGTGAAAAATAAAGATCATACATAAATCCTGTACTGTGTTTTATGTTGCTTATTACTCTGTGTATCTTATCTGGTTGAACTCCACTCCTAGAAAGAGTTACTCGTGTGTCAACTTCCCTCAGTGAGAGAAATCAGAGCACAACATACAGTACAAGTCTAAGATGTTCAGAATAAACACCTTTAATCAAGGACCACCCTGCAGCAATTACACTATTGAGGTTGTAGCATTAGGGTAATAATCCAAAACCGTGTATTAGCTTCCTAAAGTATCAACAATTAATTGTGCAAATAAAACTAAAACAGTGCCTGCACTTTCAAAGAAGGAAGGAAATTAACTATCTCAACACAAATGGTGACTGGAATGGAAAGAGAAACAGAAAGTCATGTACAACACCATAAACATTCTTTTTTCTTGGGGAAAAAAAAAGAAAATTACTATGGAATCAGATGACATTTCAAAAAACTGAAAAGGAGAATCCAATGCTATTTTGCAATTTTTGAACTACAATTGCTAGCATTTTTCCAATAAATCAGTGATCTGGAAAAGAGAAAATTTAATTGCAACAGCACTCCTCTCTAGATAGTAAGAGTAATTTCTTAAGCAAACTACAATTTATTGTTTAATTGCTTTTAAAGTCTACCTGCAATTTCAGCTCTTGTCTCCTTTCAATAGGGACTTAAAGTCACATCATCCTGCTCTAGTTTTTATCAAGGATATTGACCACAACTGAGCAACTACCACTCAGTCATAAAATTAAGAATGGAAATTCAAAAACTAAACCATGCTAAAATTATCACTATGTTGATTCTTCACCATGTACCCACACAAGCCTTCAACAGATTATCCATCAAATGTTGACTAACACCTATAAAGCCTGAAGTAACAGAAAGCAGTGGTGACCACGTTCTGACCATGGTGGCAAATATATGGAAAGAAGGAAGCAGCTGTCTTTAATTTGGATAGTATATGAAATACCAGAAATCACTACCACAGGATATGCTTTGAGAAACAGAACCCCAACCATTCATTGGCATAACCAATTGCAAGAGCAATCCACACATAATCCAACTGAAGTCAAGAGAATAAAGCTTAAAAATATGAGTACATTTCAGCATTACAGCTCACACTGGCAGCACATAAAAAACCCATTGCCACATAATTTCAAGTTTTAATGAAGATTACTATAATTCTGTAATTTATGCATTAAACTAACATGAACAAAGGCATTAAAAATAATGAAATAATACTAAAATCTCACCATTTAGCCAGGTTACTAATACCTGCCTTAAAAGTATATGCATTGGTCCAGAAATATGGGGGTTTAAGATAGACTGAAAAGGTTTCTGCTTGCAGAAAAGTATTTCAAGAATTATTATCTGGAACTGTTATCTGAACATGAAAGAGAAGAAAAAAATTACAAGAGGGCTGGAAATTCCAATTTTCAGGCTAGAAAAGATGATGCCAATCATATGGATTAGTTTCCCAAATGCTGCAGATGAGACACTCCACAATGTAGTGTCACTTCACTATCATGCTTCTTGTATTTATGCTACAGTCAATACTTCAGGTAAGTATAAAATCTTTAGGTAGAAATTTTGAGTAACTGACTCCTTACATCTTAACAGCTATTTACCTTCTTTGCTATAAATCCATGGGTTGCTTCCTAGACTGAAATTATGCAGGCAAATAAATGATGGAGCACAAAATACATCAAAGAAAGATGAATCCCAGGCAGCAATGTGATGATGCTATCAAGTCAGTCCTTGCACTAGAGAAATCCAACTTTACTAAGGAAATAAACCTGCAATCATACAGGTATAGAATCTAAGAGTCAAGAGAAGAATCCAGCTGTTCCCTCTCCCAAACAGAGAATTAAAGAACTTGCTCTGGGAGCTCTGACCCTTGTATACAAAGCAGTGCATGCACTCAGATCTACAGCAACACCTAATTCCTGATACAACAGCATGGCACCCCTCTCAGTAGTGATCTAGGTACTGGAAACAGAACAAAACCCTTCTTTTTCCCCTCCTCAACTATCAGAATCCAAATGAAAGTTATCTTCACTGAAAGCTGTTTTTACACCCTTCACTAAAAGACCTGTATTTTATTTTAAAGTATGCACTTTGTGTTAAGCTATAATCATTTGCAATTACTCTTTAAGATTTTGCATATTTTTTTTCTCACTGAGGAAAATGACTATCTGTCATAAGCAAAAAAGATAACAGGATAGAAGAAGTATTTCCATTCCTCAGAATCCCCACAGATAATTTAACCATGGGGCATGTCCCTTGAGATGAAATACTGAAGGTTTATCTTGATCACCACTACAAACAACATGATCACAGTTATGTGCAACCTTCAGAAACATCAGATGCATAAAAATCTGTTTATTCAAATGCAACACTGCTCCATAAACCCAATATAAGCCAGAAAAATTATTTACACCAACTGTATTTTGATTAGTCCAAAATCCTTCTATTGATCTTGTGCTACACTCTGAATTAAATTAAATCCTAAATACTTGGTTCCTTCTTACTACCACATTCATCCCTTGTGACACTCCTGTTCCTAAAGTTTCCTACTATGAGCCCAAGGAATTCTTACATGAAAGCTCCAGCTTCTCTTCACACCTCCTTTTATGCTACTTAGGTACTTCAAATTCTTTCCCTGCTGTCCTTGATATTAAGGAAATCAGAGACGCTGTCCAATTGTTTTACACATCAAGCTACTCCAAGCATACTAAGAAAAGTCTTTGAAAAGAACCAGAGACACAAATTATAATTTGACAAACTTGAAAGGATACAAGAATATTAAATATACATCAAAACCCACATCTCTATTACAGGTAGCAACTGAAGAACAGTAAACTGGTTTGGCCACCAGGTAACTAATTTCCCTTTTTTTTTTTTTAAATTAACTGTTTAATTTAACTGTCGGTCGCAACAAAGATTATAAACACAACCTCACAGCCATTTCTCAACAGGGTGAACCAGGACTTCAGAGTGTGATACAACAGCCATGGGCATCAGGGCAGCCCAGAGTATTATGGTTTCCTAGGACTCTAAATATATATTACTGGACTACAAAATTCAGGATGCAGATGAGTTTGTTGTTTTGTTGGGGTTTTTTTAGTTTAAGAGGAGTTGATTCAGCAATACTTTTATAACATAAATAATCCCTTTGTCATCTCTTACTTTTTCAGTTTTTCTAGAACACAAAATTTCCCTCCCCAAATCACTTTTATTCTCTTTCTATATCAAACTGGAACTTCTCATTCCCACCAGGGCCAGGCGGCACAAGTTCTACCCCTGCCTCTCATAGTTTGTATTTCCATCACCTGCCTGATGACAGGCTGTATTTCATTAAATACACTCTCCTTAGAGGTGACCTGGAAAGGACAAAACCACCAGGGGTTTTTTTGATTCCTTATGATGAAAACTTGACAGGTTCATCACCAGAAGCCTGACTGCTTCTGGATCCCCACCTTCTGAGATACCAGGCTATTACAACTCCTGCAATAACAGCCTGTGAATGTGGTTTATTGTTTGTAGGAATAGGTTGCAAGGGCTTCATGGATGAGTCGAAATTACACTTAAGGAAGCTGAAGTGCTCAGTGGAACAGGATGAAAGTGCTACATATTCAAATAAAAGCATATAGAGAAAACAAATGTAATAAAGAGAATTTACAAGTAGTAATTATAGATGAGGAAAGATGCTTAAATCATAATACTTCTAAGGTTGTAATTTTAAAAAGCGATCCAGAAAGAAATTGCAGGCTTTCTTCAGATCATAAAACCAGCAACAAAACACACAAGGCCGGCTAAGCTTGGGTCATCTTCTGGCGCCTCACTTTACGCGCGCGTCTGCGCGTTCCCTTCCCAGAGGCTCTCCTGGGCCCAGGGACAGGCCCCTGCAGCCCCCGGCCGGCCCAGGGCCCGTGCCCAGGCACACACACACAGCTCCTGAGGCCGAGGGCTGCGGGAGCGATCCCTCCTGCCCCTCAGCTGCCCGCGATACCTTGTGCTGCTTCACGACAGCGCTCGCACAACTTCTGTCAGGCCACCGAGGGTTTTAGAAGGCAAAAAACGAAACCGGACCCGCGACACCGGCCCCAAACCCGCCGCGGGAGGTCACAGGCCCAGCCCGAGCGTTCCCTCCGCGTACCTGTCCATGGTCTGCGGCAGCGCCAAGCCCGTCTGCTCGGCCATAGCCCCCGGCG
>NW_005054300.1:7652723-7662066 GCF_000277835.1 Geospiza fortis | reverse complement strand
GCCCCCGCCTCTGCTCGGCCGCCGGGCCCCGACCTGCCCTCAGGGCGGAGGGACCCTGCCCGGTGCCAGCCCCGACCGGGCTGCCCAGAAAGGCGGTGGCTGGAACGGCGGAAGGGAAATGAATCCGTTTCAGTGGTGGTGTGGTCGATGACAAGGACAAGCGCCCTTGTAAGTGGCACTTGGTGCTCGATGGAGGCCCGGTGACCACTGGTTTCTATGTGCAAGTGGGGTGAGGGATGGCACGGCCGGTGGTAATGGCAAAGCTCTCTTTTGTTGGTGTGCTTCCAAATGGGAAAAAAAATCCTTCTAAGGTGCTTTTAGAATTTGTTGTATGTTAGGAAGTCAACTTAGAGCATCACAATCTGAGAAAGTGGAAATTTAGAAGCTGAGGAGCCTTTCTAGAGCAAAGCGGTGGATAGTATCTGGAAAGAAGTTGCCTTTCCAATTACTTCCACCATGGATGTTTGTCTCCTACCTTCACATCGTGCTCCCGAAGCAAAGGCAATAGCCTGTTTTTCAGAGGTTGTTGTGACATGACAGATTCTTGGAAAGATTAGTTCGTAAAAATCAACGTTTAATCCTTTTTAGGTTATATTTTTAAAGAATAGTGCTTATTTGCTATATGAAACTAGTTCCTCCACCTTGCATAAATTACACTGCAGCTGCTGTTCAAGGTTGTAATTTACAGGGCCAAGCCCGGGGTGCAGCTGCATCAGCCTAGAGCTGTTCTTGGCTGAGAAGCTTTTGCATGTACGTGACAACAGACATCAGGTGGAATAGGAAGGCAAGTTTAGGGAATATATGAGATTCTTTGACTGTGCTGCCTTAGCTAGGGACAAATCAGTCTGGTTTTAAGAGTCTTTGGGGAGAAAAAAGTGTTGTCAAAATGTGTGTAAAACACCCGGACTTGGACTTGTAAGCAGTATTATGTGCATAATAGTAAGGATGTTGTTTATTTTCTAATTGCTACAAATATCATAAAGAGGAATGCTGAAGTATTTACAGAGTTGTAAATGTTCCTTACAAGAGGTATAGAAACAGATAGGAAGAAGACATCAACATTCTCTCTCAGAAAATATATTTTGCTCTTATTTTTGGGACCATAAAATTCGGTGTTGCTACCACTGCTGAGGAGTGTTGGATGTACAGTGGCCTGAGTAAACCACATGGGTGTGACCTCCTGGAAAAGATCCTAATACACACTGTCCCAATTACAGCTGTCCATGGCATGTAAGAGCAATATTGGATATCAAGAGTTTCTGGTTCCTATTCTTGGTCTGGACTAAGCTCAATGCCTATTGGCCAGTACCTTGAGCAGCTAGGCTAGCCTAGCTTAGGTTTTTTATATTTAATCTCAAGTGTTACAAATGGAAAGAGGGAAACGGGTTTTATTTCTAGGAGTATGTGGTTTGTGCAGTTTCTGTATTTTCTCTTTGGTGTTGAAATGATAGGCTGGTTGCCTGCCATTTATGATAAAGGTCATAGTGGCTAATAATAGCTCTGAAGAATATTTACCTTGAGAAATGGAACTAAAACCCAGGATCACATGGCTACCATTTGAGGCTACAGACCTATCTGTAACAAAGGTGGCTAATTTGCTCTACCACTGGCAACTAAAGGTATGACAAGATTAGAATGGACAAAACTTGAATATCAGGTCAAATAGTGAACACTCGGTAGGTTTGGACTTTTTAAATTTTTAATTTAATTTTTTTCCAAACATGAAAAATAAAAATGTAATAGGATATATAAAAACATAATTGGACAAGCTTTAGTGGTTTCAAACTAAAAGATGGTAGATTTAGATTGAACATAAGGAACACATCTTTTACTATGAGGGTGGTAAAGCACTGGCACAGGTTGTCCAGAGAGAGGGTGGATTCCTTGTGCCTGGAAACATTTGAGGTCAGGTTAAGCAACCTGATCTGGTTGAAGACATCCCTCATTGCAGGGAGGTTGGACTAGAGGAGCTTTGAAGGTCCCTTACAACCCAAAGCATTCTATAGAGGTAGACCCTTAACATCCCATAAATAGCTCAAAGATTCTGAAATCCAAAAACCGATTTGTGGAAACTGTTGGTCAGCTTGAGGTATATGTTCTTTTTCTGCTCCTTCCAGAATCAAATTATGATCCTAATATATATATATATATATATATATAACTAACTGGTTTTAAATTTGTCAAAAAACACTTCCTTACTCCTAGACAGAGAAAGAATTGTCATTTTTTCCTTCTCTATTCTCCTTAATAAGACTGGATATGCAGCTGCTCTATTTAAATGCTTGCTTTATTCTCCCTACAATCTCTTCCTTCACTCTCCCTCATCCCCCTTTTCTCCTAATTTTCTTTCTGCTTTTTGTTCTTTATGTTTCCTTCTTTGCATTGGCAGTTTCCACTGTAAATCTCAGATTGCCTCTTGCATTTTGTTTTCATTTTTCAACTATTGCTTCCTATATCATCCCTTAATAGAGCCTTCTTTGTTTCTTCCTTCCATTTCTCTGATGTTCACTGCATTCTGCCTCACTCTGTCATCTCTTACCTGCACCTGGCAGTGAGTGGCTGCATTTGAGCCGAGAGAACTCTCCTGGGAGCAGGCTCTGTTTGGCCAGTGCAGAGTGAGGGAAAGTGGCTGCTCTTCCTGGAGCTTTGCCAGGGCTCAGCTCCCAGACACTGACTGCAGGTAGCAGCCATTTTAAGTAAATTAAGTAAAACTGCACAGTTGAAGGCAAATACAGAATTTAATGAAAATCACCAAATATAAGCTATTTAGGGCTTAAAATATAGCCCTAAAATTGGCTATTGGATTTACTACAAAATATAAACTTCTAAAAATATGAAATGGTTTGATAACAAATTTATACAGATTTAAGCTTAATAAAGAAGTTGCCAAGCAAGTACTGAAAGAATGACATGGAGGTAGATTAAATATGTATGTATATATGACTGTTCCAGTGAGGCCTGGAAAAGAGGACAAATATGGAAGGAGCTGTACCTTAATATGGTTCTTCTGACTGGGCATTATCAAAACTGTGGGAATTATTTGCTGTTTACAACAAAGCTAAGTAACCTGGCAATATAGGAATGTTCTATTTTGGCAAATCTAAATGTTATCTGCCATTATAGCAATATGTAAAATTAAATTACCAGATTAGTTAGGCATTTTTCATCTACTTGGTTCCATTTTTTAAAAGATAAGTAGTCCTCAATTAGTATAAAGGGAAACTAATATAAGTAAAAAACCATGTTTCTACAATAGAACTTGGGGTTTTTTCAGTTCTGTAACATTTTAACCTTCAAGCTAGTTGGAATAGTCACTTTCTGTCAAAAAGACTAGCATGGTTTGTTAGTCACAGGAGGCTTAAAGAGGATTAAATTACTTCATAATGAATTGCTTAAAATAAAAATACACCTTATACAATGTTAATTGAATTAGCTTGGCTTATTTTGGGCCTTTCTTACATTTGTTTCTTTGGAACTGGCCCAGGTCAAGTAGTTCATATACCAGATTGAATTAAGCTCTTGTGTTCTGATTCAGCTGTCGTTGCCATCTTTTAGCTTCCAGTTATCAGGGAGTTGGTTGCTAGAAACAAAAAAAAAATTGTTTTCTTCTAGTGGCTAGTTGATCAAAAACTGTCTTTAGATCTTGATTTTCTTTGGTTCTGGAGTGCTTTTCCTTATCCTAATGATTGGTCTATCAAGTGAAACTGTCTCCTGGGAAGAACTGACAGAAACAGTGCGGTCCCTTGCATGTGAATCCTCAAATCATCTGAAAAGCAATAACCCACAAGTAAATAGGGACATAAAGGAGGGACATAGAATGCCTAGAGCCAGCCCTGTGAGAGGAGGGGTAGTTCATAGGGTTAAGTGTTTTCTATTGCTGTAAGAAAACAGTTTTGCTGCCTTTAATGATTCAGAGTAGCACAAACAGGTTAGAGCAAGTGTTGAGAAACTCTTAATTACAGAGTTGATTTAGGGCAGGCAGACCATCCAGTCCAACATAAACAGAGTGCAGAAAGCAGAGACATAAGTGTTAGAACAACTCACTTTCAACTGCCCTAATTTATCTTTCTCAGCTTTACTGATCTCTCTTTCATGCACAAAGCTGTGCATATTTCATCCTTGGAAAATCAGCCTGCACTTTTATTAAACACTTTTATTTTCACACTTCTGATTTCAACAATGTATTTACTTCTGAACATTACTATTTGGTCTGAATAATTAGCATTATGAATTACCCAGAATAAATATGCAGAATAATTAATGGACTAGTGCAAAACAGAGCACCAAGTGCCAGTGAATGAAATTCTGAAAATTTTACCTGACCTACATTAATGATCACTATATTAATATCTTATGAGAAAAACTCCTGTCAGGCTGTGTATTGATGTGGAGGCTGGAGATATGTAGATAGTAGTGAAAGGGAGGGAGGTGAAATGTGGCACCACCATGTACAGAATAGATGAAATGTTAAATAGTAACATTCACACCTTGATTTTCTTTTGAGCAGCTTTGGGGTTTTTTTTGTGTTTTTTTTTGGTTTGGTTTTTTTTTTTTTTTTTTTTTTGGTGGAATTTTTAGTGTAGTAACAACTCAGTAATAAAAAAGTTGTAACGAAAATTGGAAACTATTCAAATAGTACAACTTTTCACCTATGTACTGATTTTGATTTCTTTTTAAATTTTCATACTTGACCTATTTGTGTTTGAGTTTCAGAATATATTTAGAAATTATATTATGACACATGATTATTTAATATATTCTTCAGCTAAGCAACGTGGCACAATTTCCTTTGTAATAGCTGTAAACTTTATAGCTGGTATGAGCTTATAATTAATTTCTTATGCTAGGAGTTTTTAAGGGACATGTGGAAATACTGAAAATATTTTTTTGTCTAGCAGTTTTTCTGAATAGGTGGCTATTCGATCTGGGCTTCTAAATCAGACTATTTAAAAGCTCATATTTAGTTAGTCACTTTCAGCTCAGTCTGACAGATATTTCCTCTGAGCTGATGATTCAGATTGCAGCAGTTTTCCCTGGGAAAAGGGAGTGTGCACTTTTTTTTTTTTTTTTCCTTTTGAGCTCTCTTCCTTTCGGGAAGCAGCAGTGAAATGCTGTCTATCGGTAAGACTTCAAACCCCATGATTCCTTGGGAGAGCATGCGCTGAAAGCTTCCAGTTGTCAAAGTGCTCTTGCCAGACTGGTCGACTATTTGACATATACCAAACCTGAAAGAAGAAAATAAATATACTGTCCTTTTGTTGATCTTTAAATACAGAAAATCCAAAGGTAACTGTTCCTTAACCATTTCTGTGTTGGCTGCGTGGGTTTCTGCATGCAAATGGACCTGGTATTGCTATGGGGATAGAGATTTCCTGTACTGGATTGTAAATTTGTACAAATACTTACACCAAATAATCCAGAGTACTGCATACTAGTCCCACATTAGGCAGTGGCTGGCCTGTCTTTCAAAGTCATTTATTAACCGGTATTTTTTTCATTTGGACCATTCATTAAAGGAAGGTCTTGACCTTGACAAGAGGGTTGAACGGTGCAGTGATTTTTGCCTTTAAGAAGCAATATGGAAGGGAATATGAATCACAGTCCTTAGGATAAAGTTCAAAACCAGCTAGCTAAGTCAAGGTACATATTTGAAGCAACTGCTGTATTAGCCCCTATAGATAACCTGGTGACTAACTAATTTAAATATAACGTTATTGACGACAGAATTTTAACATTTCAGCTGCTATATTTTTCTCTCTAAATGTATTTTTATACTGATAGGTCAGACCCAGGGGAGAGGGATACACATAATCCTTTTCTCCCTCTGATGTGGAGTCATCAGTAGTTTTATGTAGCCTTAGCAGTAATAGTGATGTAGGTAGAAGTGAAGCTAATGGAAAGTTACACAGACAGAGCTTGGTATATGGTGCTTTACTGCAGTATTGCTTTAAAATGCCTTGCAAGGTTTTCTGCACTCCCAGCAGCAGCAGCAGCAGCGCTGCCTGGAACAGATGCAATGGTTTACCCCATCCTTAGGAGCTTAATGTTGTCTCACAGCATGGTCTGCTCAGGAAGCCGTGCTGCTTGCTTTACATACTGAACTGGTAAATCAGGGGCAGCATAAGCAGTAACTTACTAGATACCAGAAACTTCTCCTGGAATTCATTTTGACTAAAATGTGTGTGTATGCTTCAGAAGATATTTAAAGGAAAGAACAAAAAATGTAAGATAGACCTAGACCAGATGTCAGAAAGGACAGTTTCACACTTTGCTGCCTTTCTTAAACAGTTAATTGATTTGGCTTTACATTGTTACATTACAAAAACAATCCAAAAAAATGCAGTCTTAGGCATGTAAATGTCACATGATTAACTCAATAGCAATGCATTTAGATATTCAGCAATGGCCATCTTTGGCATAGTTAATTAATGTAAGTAATTTGGGGCTCATTTAAAATACTTTTGAGATTTAGAATTATCTCCTCAATTGACTAAAAGCCTGCAAAATGTGGAGGTTCCTGTTGTGATTTCATGCAATTGCTGTTCATTGATGTCTGTATTGTATTAGTACTATTGGGTCTCAAAATCATTATAAAATTATATGATCTGCCCTGTTTCATATGGAACACCTTTTCTAGCAGATGTAAGCCTCAACCATTCCACATACATTCCCTTTCTGAAGTTTAAACTTACATATTGATTTAGCAAATAATTTGCATCTCTAGTCTTTGTCTTTTCCATATAAAGATGATTTTCAACATGCAGCATGTCTATATTGTAAATATTTCGATTTTCCCTGGTTTTATATTTCATTTGAAAGCATTAGAAAGATCATAGTCTAATAATACCTCCCCGGTCTGCTGATTTTGACCTTAGGGTTTTCTAATGCAGAAATCACCGATGATTTCATATGTATGTGTATAAATAGAGCGGGTATGTATATAAATAGAGCGAGTAGATTGCTATACCTTCAAGTAAAGGACTGCTTTGATGTAAAATAGCGTTTTACGCGGAGAGATCGTAAGGTCACCGAAGGCAAATGTGACACCCGTCGGTGGCTTTGTACGCGGAGTGTCCCCGCCCCCGGCCCCCCTTGCCGGCTGTGCCATCGCCTGGGCTGCCCGGAGCCGGCGCGGGCTGCGCTGGGGAGCGGGCAGGAAGCGATTGTGCAGCGAGCGAGGAGCCGCTCCCGTATCAGCCGGCGTCCCTGTGCGCCTTGGCTCTGATAAACCTCAATCACTGCGAGCTTGCTTGGTAATTAAGGAAAATCGGTACCCGGCTCCTTTAAAGGTTCCCTAATAGAAAAGGGGGTGGAGAAGAGCGAAGACTGGTGTCTTTTTAACCTTGCTGAAGGACGCAGCAGTATTTATTGACGTATGCAAATAACCAGGGGGAGGAGGTGGAGGAGGAGGGTGCTTGGAAAAACAGGAACCAGAATCAGTTTCTCATTGCAGGGTGAGAGCTCTGAGTTCCGGTGTAAGAGAAAAGAGACGTGGCGAAATTGCTGTATATCTCTGCCCTATAAGCACATCTCTCATTTAGACTGAAGGGAAACAAGGCATCAAAAAGGGTGAAGCATCTTAAAAAATATTTTAAGGGCAATCTAGCACGATCAAAGGTTACATATTCCTAAATGGGGGAGGGGGAAGATTACGGGTTTGCCTTGCAATATGCTGTAGCATAGTACTAGCAATAGGACGAGATTTTTGGCTGGCAAATGATTAAAACAGACTGGCTTGTGGTATGAATGACAATGTTAATAATCTGTCTTTGTGGTTTTTTCCCCTACTGTTTCAGCTGCGCAAACCATGCAGGATGATTTACTGATGGACAAAAGCAAAGCCCAGCCCCAGCAGCAGCGGCAGCAGCAGCAGCAGCAAGATCCAAACTCAGCAGAAGCCCCCTCTACACCCATCTCGTCGGAGACACCCAAACCAGAAGACAACAGTTCAGTGACTAGTATCGGCACATCGGCTCCATCCCAAAATAGCAAGGAGAAGATGCAGATGGAGTCTCCCATTTTGCCTGGCTTGAGCTTTCACCAGCCTCAACAAGAACCTGCAGCTGGCACCTCCTTGTCTCCCTCGTTTGGCAGCACCTGGTCTACGGGGACCACAAACACGGTGGATGATAGCTTTTTCCAAGGGATTACTCCAGTCAATGGGACAATGCTTTTCCAGAATTTTCCACACCATGTCAACCCTGTATTTGGTGGCACTTTCTCACCTCAGATTGGCCTAGCTCAGACTCAACACCATCAACATCAGCAGCAGCAGCAGCAAGCTCAGCAGCAGCAGCAGCAGCGGAGGTCACCTGTGAGTCCTAACCAGGCACCTTTCGCCCAGAGAAATGCTGCTTACAGCCATCAGCCCATCATGACCAGCAAACCGTCTTCCTCCTCTGCCTCTTCTTCTTCCTCCTCCAGCTGGAATAACCATCAAAACGCGGCTTGGAGTACACCTTCCAACCCTTGGGGTGGGCTGCAGGCTGGTAGGGACCCTCGAAGGGCAGTTGGAGTGGGGGTTGGCGTGGGAGTGGGAGTTGGCGTGCCCTCCCCCCTCAATCCCATTTCACCCCTTAAAAAACCCTTCTCCAGCAATGTCATTGCCCCTCCGAAGTTCCCACGGGCTGCACCCTTAACCCCCAAATCCTGGATGGAAGACAACGCGTTCAGGACGGACAATGGCAACAATCTGTTGCCTTTTCAGGTAAATGACTACACACACCTTCTGCATGATGACAGCTATCACAGATTTCTATTTTTTGTAGGGCTGTGTTTCATGTTACTGTTCTGAGTGGCATCTCCATAACTCATATTTTCACCAAATAGTCACCTTACATGAAAGAAGTGGGGCTGAACCTAGGGACTGCATACACAAAGATTTCCAATTCTAGCTTAAGGTTTAAAATCTTATTTTTCTTGTAACTTATTGTCAAATGTGGCGTATGGGGCTTTTTGTTGTTGTTTTTTGCTCTTTTTTTAGCATCTGAAAGGTAGTAGCCTTCATGAAAAACAGGTTTGGCAGACTATGTTCCCTTGGTGCTGTGTTAGAATTTTTTTTCCTATTCTCCCATATGTGAGAAAGTTGAGATGTTGAAATTGCTGGTTCAGTTTTCTAACTGGGCTGTTAATTTTAACCAAATATGCTACTTAACCTGAAATTCAGTTAATTATTTTATCACCATTGCAATAACTAATTGTCCTTATGTTGTGGTGGGATTTAACAGGGAGCCTGCTCACATCAGGCATCCATATGAAAAGCTGTGTACATCCAACACGTCCACCCTGCTGTTAGATTCACTGTGGACGTTTTGAATACATCTCGAAGCAGCGTGGGTGTGTA
>NW_005054300.1:7519567-7652713 GCF_000277835.1 Geospiza fortis | reverse complement strand
GTGGCATATCTGTCCTTTCCAGTAAGGAAATGCCTAATACAATTGACATGATTTAGAAATGGCAGGAAAGTATTGTATAAAATAAACCATTTTATGCTGTTCAGAATATTTGCAGAGAAAAGAGACAATAGGACACGACCTTCAGAGCCATATTGCAATGGAGTCTATTTACTAGCTACATAGCTCTGAAATATTTAAAGCTGCAGTGCCCTTCACTGTTTTTTTTTAAATCTATGACGACAAAGCAGATCAATTGCAGCTGAAACTGGGCCAAATGGAAGATTTGCAATTTTAATGCAGAATGAAACCTGTCATGGTGTGAAATCCATTTTAAGTTGAAAAAAAGCAGAGCTTGCACTTGCAGTTATATCTATACTAGGTGAAGTGAATCTCAGACCTTTTCTAGGTTAGCTGTTTTGGTGGCCAACAAGTCAAAATTTTCTGCTTTGAAATACAGTTAAATCATTCATATATGCTTGCTCTTTAGGTAGTTGTTTTCTCAAGAAAGTATGACCTCTCAAACATCTTTAACTTACCAGTTTGGTAAGGATAACATTTAGATTGACACTTTAGTTTTAGAAACACAGTGAAAAAAAGAAATCAAACAAATGCATCCCCACCCCCATTATTTTAAGAGACTATTGAAGTAAAATATATGCACTTTCCAGTCCTATTCAAAGAGGACATCTTATAGTCAGCCCTGAAATTTCATTTTGCTGCTTCATTCTGTTTAAAGGGAGAGTTGCAATTTTTTTATTGGCTGCCCTAAATAAAGGTGGGGTGGCTTCTGGTGAGCTGCTGGTTAATGTCTCTGAAGCACTGAAGGCTGGAGGAAGATTACACTTTAGACACAATATGCCTGCTGTAAATACTATGCTGCACAGAGCACAGCACCATAAAAGCTAATAGCTCCCAGTCATTTTTTAGGAGTGGGAAATGTGTTTCAATTTACAAGTATTCTGAATTGTCTACATGTAAGACATTACAAATCTTGGTATATTTCAATTAGTAGTGAAAACAACAGTAAATGGTCTTATTTCTGTGGTTTGGTTAGTGAGATACATCTTTAATGAATACAAAACTTTATTATTGTGACTGTAAATTGTCACGAATTAAACTGGCAGATATTTATTCAACACAAGGAAAAACTAGCTAACTGCTTTTAAAGAAAAGTTCTTTTTATTTTGAAATTAAGGTTTAAAAAAACCTAAAGTATTAGCCAATATGTAAATTGGAAACTTGTTTTCTTCTCTGTGGATTTAACCTGGTATTTTCATGTTCAACTGAAAGCAAATGCGTAGGCTATTCTCAGCACCAGCTGGTATAACAGTCTGATTTCAGAGATTCAGAACGCTTGTATTTTTTTTTTCTATTAGGCTCTTTTTTTTTTAATACAAGCTGCTGAATTTTGCTTATTAAAAATTGTAATCTGGGTTACTGTTGATTGCTGCTATACTTAACGAAATGCCAAAGACATCTTGAAACCATACTATTGGTAGGAGGCAACTGTTTAGTTGCACTGATAAAAATGAAATTCAAATTAATCTAAGAGTTTAATATTTGCTGCCAAGGTTCTGGTTGTCTTTCTTCTTCTTCCCCGCACCCCTAAATTGGGCAATATGTTGACACAGTAAGTTCTGCTTGTCAGCATTATCAAGTGGTTCTGGCAGGTTTATCCGTTTACATCTGCCACCCTCCATAACTGTGTGGTCTTAAGCAACTTTAGAAATACCTTTCAGTAAACTTCCTAGCAACACACTTATGCACATTAGCAAGTTCTTTGTGTTAACCTGTTATCTTATGTTAGTATTATTAGGCTTTCTAAGAAAGAAGAAAACTATTAATATGTTCGCTGTTTGAAATTACATCAGGGAGAGCTATTTTGTAGTTCAGGTCTTTGCAGTCATCACAAATTTTGATCAGAAGAGATCTGTAATTGAGATTTGTGTTCTGAGTCTATAATATTTGAAAATACTTGATACTCAGCTATTGATATATCTTGTTCTAGGAAAAAATGTTCAATTTGAAAATATTTCTCTTAAGACATGTATATAAAGCAATATGCTACATATTTTCATCCCTTAATTTGAGTAATTCTGTAGTGCATCTTGTATGTCAAAACCAATTGGTGTCTGTCCCAAGGAGTTGTGCTGCAGAACATATCAGAGGATTTAAAATACGACTTGGTAGGAACTCTGCTGGTGTTTGCCTTGTGATTGGTGTGGAAAGGCCACTAAAAATACTTTGAGGGAGACTACATTCATGCACTTACTGGGAAAAATCAATTGCAATGTATATATTTAAAAAATAGAGATACAAAGTGCTAGTTGAAAGGTAAAAAAGTGATCCGTCTGGAATGAAATGTAATGTAGCAAGTCAGAGTTGGAGACGAGATCATAGGAACAGGTGTGGAACTAGGCCAGAGAGGAAATACAAAAACATGGCCAGTTTGTTCTCCTGAATATTTTTTGGCTTCTGAGTGGTTCAGGTGAGGGTCTCTGACTGTCATGTGGCAAGCAGTGGTGTTGTGCTGCTGTGTGAGGTGATCCTCAGCTCTGGCATCTGAGGCTGGCATTAACTTATTGTCCCTGGGACGCCGTTCTCCTGGCACTGGCTCAGCTCCATTTTTCAGCAGAGTGGTGGGGCTTGTGCAGAACTGTTGTCATCTCCTGCTTCTCTTTCCCCTCTCTTCTCTCAGGTAAATGGTGTATTTCTTTTGGCTTTTGGCCATGTGAAGATATTGGGACACAGCTTGTGGGGTTAGGAGGATTGATAGTGCCTGAAATAGACCCTTGGAGGCAAGGATAAGAAATTCTCTTTGCAGGGAAGATAGAGAAGGAATTAAATGTTTGCAGACCAGTATTCTAATTATGTATGTCTACCTTGTGGATTTTTAATTATAGCAACACTGTAACAATTTTCCAGAAACTGTGCTGAGTTTTGCTGTTTCCCAAGTAATGCTCTTTAGAAAAAAAAATGCATTGCAGTTTGTGCTTTGAAGATTCTGGCATGCATCAAACCATTCTTGACGGCTTTACTGATAAATATTTCTCTAGCAGAAATAAAAAAGGTGGTATTTATTATGTATAAAGATAGTTTTAACATGCTATCTTTTGCAGGGAGACTGAGAGAGGATTTTTGGGCAAGTGTTTTGGTGTGGTGTTTTTTTCTTCATTGTTTTCCATTTTGAATTATTCTAGACCAGATAAAATTATAAGCTAAATTTAGGAATTTTATATAATTTAAATATTTCATACTTAAACAAAATGCCAATTCTAACATGCAGTGAGTTTGTGTTTAAATATAAGTGCATATATCTGTATAAAAGTAGAGTTCAAGTATTGGAACATTCATGAGTGTAACAACTAAAGTTCTGGGTATATGAGTAAAGGAATTTTACTGGCTGATACATCTGGTGATTAATTTTAAAAACCTTTTTTAAATCTAGAGGGTTTTTTTTCAGTCAGAAGTAGTTGAATGCAACTATGCAGTAAGTCTATTCAAAGATTAATTTTTAAAACACTGTATTTCTTTAGTCTAAATTTCATTCTGGGCTCTAGCTTCTTGGCATGGTAAATGTCTGCATGTTCAAATTAACTAAAACATAGTAATAGTACAAAAAACCCCCACATGACTGTTTTATATTCAAAGTATGATGATTAAGCACTAATTGCTTATTGATCAGAGTTTTGATTTTTAAGTAATCAATCATAGTTAATCTGTCAGAGTTAGTGAAGGTAGAGCAAAGGTCTGAGTTCAGTAGGCAGCTGATGTTCTGATCAACTCTGTACATAGACAGGACTTCCTTAAAAACATTAAAGGTATTAATATCAAACAGTGAATCAACAATTCTGTCTTAAAAATTTGATAGAGGATTTATCTGTCTTTGAAAGGAACAGTAGAAGGGAAGGAGAAGAGCATGGAGTTCATTTTGCTATTTCCCTTCTTGAATCATCTCTCCCAGTTTTCATCTATTTGCCTACACTGCTTTTGTGAATGGAATGTAAGAGGAAGAGAGACCTGGAAAAGTAGTGTTTTCAGGTTCCAGTGGTTCTTCAAGGGAAAAAAAGAGTTTGCTGAGTGAATGATGAATATTTCTGTTTGTTAGCAGTTGGTAAAATAGCTCTCCTTTCATGAAGGTCATTCAAGAGTAATTTCTAGCAGACCTATACTAAGGGGAAGCTAAAATATAGCACTGTTTAGTTTAAAGTTTGAAAGTGATCTTACCTTAAACAGAACACATCTGAATTTTGCTTCTATTCTAGACTTCACAGTTTTTAGGCTATTGTGATATCTTATATGTTCTGTGCCTAAATTTGGGGTAGCACTGCCATGTTCTGTTTCATTATTTTTATAAATCAAATTTTTCCATGTTTCACAAAAGCATTGCTTTTAAGCAGTTGTTAGAATGCTGCACATGCTGGTACTAAGCAGTTGTCTCAGTAGTTAGAAGAATGTAAAATTTTTGTATATAGAATTAGATCTTCATTTGTGTAATAATTTTATTATTATGTGTAAATTCTAGAATTTTAAAAATGCAAGTTGTGAAAAGTCACAGAAACTTTGCTTGTGTTTGTTCAGACTTGGTCAACATTTTCATTTCCTTAAGTTTCATTTGTATGATTCTGTCTTTTCCTACAAGCTTTGAGTAGATTTTTAAATCACAATTAATTGATGTCTTCCTTTTCCTCCTTGTTGTGGAAAAGTGGCTTTGTCCCTTTATTGCATGTTTCTCAAGCTCATTCCAGAGACAGATTTGTCAATTTTTCTAGGATCTTCTAGGAGAGAAGCACTGTGCCAATCAGGGTAGATACTGATCTGCTTTGTCACAACAGTGTTAGAAGGGATGATGTGAAGTCCATTCTACAGAGGTAAATACGGCGCACAGAGTTTGGGAAATTAATATTTTTCTCAATGCTCAATCTGAGAAGACTAAAAAAAAAGATATGTTTTTCCTGAACTATTTAGAAAATAGGTCTTTGAACATAGAACATGCACTGCAGTCTCTTAAGTTTGCTGTTTGTGTGAATCTCAAGTTAGGCATGAAAAATTGAAGACAACAAATTGGTTCCTGTGAAAATTTTCAGTTCACGCTGCATAGCAAATACTCAGGAATTAAGAATTTTTCATCAGGGAAAAGAAGCAAAATATTTAATTGCTTTGATACCAACTTTTCCTTCAACTGTGTATGTTTGTCTCTGTGCATATTCAAGATTCTGGAGAATTACTCCTGCTCTTCCTAATTATTTTTTTCTGTTTGTGAGAATTTGCAACAGTTTTCTTTTAAATTCCTGGAGTCTAAATAAACTACTTAAGCAAAACCACAGATTCTGTTGCATGTTAGAATGATAAACTTCACATGATTCATCACCCAAGTTAAGAAGCTTTTGATCAACTCTATAGTTCTTTGTTCTTGGTTTAACAAAGTTAATGAAAATTATGTGTACAGAGCACTATCAATAGGTTTCAGTAGGCATGGTCCATTTTCTTTGTTTTATCCACCCTTGAACTGTTCAGCTGCTTTCAAACATCTATTTCTTCCTGTTCCTGAATTTTGATTCTTTTTTTCAATGAGGCTTCTCATTTGAGTTGGCCTCCCCTATTCCACTTTCGGCGTCAAAGCTTCAGGTTACAGAGGAAGGCCCAATAAATCCCTGTAGTTGTGTTGACTTAGTCCTGTGCAAAATTAATAGCATGAGGGGTTTTAGAAGTAGGTTTAATCAAGTTCAGGGAGAATGGAATTTTCAGAAATACTGGCTGGAAGTTCTGAATTCTAGAAATTTAGACATTTTAACCAAGTGATAGCTTAGTCTGAACATGCAGAACTGATTTTCTTTCCCCATGCCCAAACTGAGCTTTGAACATGTGTGACTTGGGATGGATTTTCACACAGATTGACAAAGAACCATTTCTGACATAAATGAGAAAAGCGTTCATTATGGCTTTTTCATGGACTTTTTATATATGATTTGGTTTTATGTCATAGTCATAAATGGATTTTCTTGTGAAATTCACCTTTCTGATGTAGAATTATTGTGAAGGTGCTCAGCTTAAAAAGACTCATCCTAAAAAGTTATTTTTGGCAACACTGTAGGCAACTTAAAGCTGATCATTTAATGAGAAATGTCAGACAACAAAGAAATTCACCCACCAAAGCTCTCTGGGTTTTATTCTTTGACTGAGGCTCTTTTTTGCAAGTAAGACTCATTTCCTAAAGAAAGTCTTTGGAATTGTAGCTTCTTCTCAAAATTGCTGAAATGAACAGAGCAAACATTTTGTTTTAAAACACTTGAGTGGTTAAATATTGTTTTGGATTAAAGGAAAATTTCCTAGTTCATTGTTGAAAGTTGCTGCTTCATTCTGCTGGAAGTATCTTGCTTTGTGAAAGAGATGTGTTAAAAGCATTAATGAATTAACATGGAGGTAGCTAGTGTTACTCCCATTTACTGCATGACCTTAACATTTGTAGAGGGTTAACAAATTATTTATGTATTAACTGATTGTTAGCATGTTAACAGATGGCTTATAAGCAAACCTAATGTCATCTATTAATGTGCTTAGCAAATGTTAAGGTGTGTAATAACCAAGTGTGTAAAATGTTTATAGCACTCTTTGTGCGTTTGAAATTTTTTTTAACTACTTATAAAGATAACCTCTAGTTTTGGATCATGACGCCCACAACAGTCTGACCTAATTATTTCACCTCACTAAAGAATTCTCTTGCTCATGTATTTTCTCCAGGATTATATTGTTTCTTTCTGTGACAATAGAAAAAATTGAGAACAGTGAGACCTCTGACGGTAACTGAAAGAGTTTTTCTTAAAACTCACAAAGCCTGAAGTAGCAGCTGACTATGTAGCAGGAAGACTAAGAAAGAACAAGAGAGTAGAGGAAACAAAAGTCAGGAACAAGAAAAAATAGGACTTTTATAGTACGGAATGGAAGGGGAGCTGTGGCATTTTCAAATATGGCAATGCAACATGACAATATGCCCATGCACTTTCTGGGGATGAGAATTTCTGCAAATAAAATCTTGAAAAGTTTAGACCAGATTCAGCATTTAGTGGTAAGGGTCCTCAGGTGTGTGGCTCCTGCTGCTTTTGGCTGCTAATAAGTGAAGCTGTACCTGTGACTTCTGAGTAAAAAAATCAGCCATAATTCTCAGCAGATTTTACAGGTAATGTTTTGATGCAAGTTTCTGCAGACAGTCTCACCTGCCTTGTCTAAAAAGAAACACACTCTTCTGACATGGTTTTACAAAGTAGTAGATTACTTATATAACATTTTTTTCCTTGCTAGGCAAGGGAGAAGTACTGCTGTTATGTATGCCATTCAAAACTACTTGAAAATGGATTGTAGTAAATGTTACAGGTTTTTTTAAAGACTTCACTTTTGTATAGGAACTGGAAAGTTTTCTTGCAAATTGTTTTGCTCACACAGTAGCTTTGTTCGAATATAAACTTGAACTGGTGAATGTCTCAAAATATAGCTCAGTCCTTGGCTCCACTGGACATGTAGAGCAAGGAGAATCAATTTAAAAGGACAAACACAATGAAAAGACTTTTTTATGAATAGAGGCATGCATAGATTCAAAAAGCAACCATATGAAATGCATAGTTTTTCATACAACCTACAATTTTATCTTTTCACACATAACATTTATATTTGTGGTTTATAATTGTCCAGAAATCAACTAAAAAACTCCTGTATTTCTATTTTCTGTGTCACTCTTACTGATTGATGAGGTCCTACTTGATGGTGAAGATTGAGTTCTTGAGGTCATGACCTTGTAGTTAGTGCTATTAAGTATCAGTCTGCTTTGCTGCAGTTCTTCAGCTCTTCTTGTATGATGAGTTTATCTCTTCTGGGTTGATGATGTCTTGTAAATACTATTATTATGTTTTTACTTTAATAACCAATATTACTCATTTCAAGTATCTCAAGTGATCTCAAGGAAACTGGTCTCAAGATTTGCCCTTGAGAAACTGCATTATTCACACTTCTTTAGCAGATTCTGTTGAGCACGAGCAGTTCTTTCCCGTTTTGCCATTTTCTTACCTCAATTGCACTGGTTACTTCTTTGTTTCCATTTATGTGGTCACTTTGCCTGTAGCAGCATGTGAAATGCTCTGTGGAAGTCCTTGTTAGATCAGCCATATCCTACCCTTTCAAGAAGCAGGAACCGCCTTTTCCAGGGTATTGTGTCAATAATGCATAATGCTACATTATTTCTGCACTATGCTTCGTAAGAGACAAAATCCTTGAATTTCAGTAATAAAAACTAGAAACAATGTTTGTCATCTATAGTTTCATATCCTGCTTCAGTTGTTGCAGTTCTTTCATTTTTGTTTTGCTGGTCAGATATACGCAGTGCTGACATTGTTACTTGGATTAGCTTTAGTGCTTCCACTGACGGCCTTACTGACTCTGGCTCCTTTTGATTACAATGTTGCCATGCTCCTCATCAGATACTGAGTTGAATAGGTGATCTTACTTTCTCTTACTATTTATTTGTCTTCTCTGTTTACCCTTGTTTGCCTGATTTTCCTCTATGAATGTGAAGAGCAGCTATGGAGGCTACATTATTTTCTCCTGACTTCTGGTGTTTTTAATTTTTTTTTCTCAGTCTTGCTAGACTTTTTCTAGACATTTGTTGCCCATGGTATTCATGCTGACCTTTTTACAGTTTCCCTGAATATCTGTAAGTGGCTGAACATCCTGGTTCTTTCCTTGTAGCAATATTTTCTTAAGGTGCCTGTCAGTTTTTATTACCCTGTGCAAAAAAAAAAAAAAAAAGGAGAATTCTCTTGCAAATCAGGTAGGCTGTTATCTCAAGACATTTTTCCTGTCTGTAGCAATCTTTACTAAATTTGCCATGTGCTAATCAGTTTAGCTCTTATGATGTAAAAGGAAAGTGCTTTTCCTGCTTGTATGAATATGGTTTTCAATTTCTGCATAAAGAAGGTTTCCTTTTGGTTAATTGGCTGTTCACACTTGTACTTGTGTCTTGTAAGTGATTTCCGAATTATTTTAATTAAATCCAAATGTGCAGCAGTAATTGGAATGCATAACACCTACCTGACAACACAACTGCTCATGGCCTCTTCTTATCTAAGGGGAAGAATTTTTTATTCTGGTTATTTTAAAGAATTTTAACGTAAGTGTTCAGGCATTTTATGTTAATTATTCTTTTCTTCATATCCTCTATGCCTTTAAGCCCCTTAGGCAATAAAAGATGGAAGTATGCAGAGCATGATTCAGTTACTATTTTAATATATTATCCTATGAAGGTAATATATTTAATAACTTAATTCTGAATTTGTTATTAAATTGAACTTTTTTTTTCATATGTGGGATGATTCAGTACTTGCCACTGGAAAAATTCCTTTATTTATAAAATTTAATCTGAAATGGAATTGCTTGCATATAGTTGATCTGAAGAGTTGTTTCTATTTGGACTGGGGTTTTTTTGCTCTGCTTCTGTCCTTCCTTCCTCTAAGTGGAGCTTGATGTTACAAGTGGTTTTTGGATTGCGGCTGTCTGCTGTTTCCTGCCTGTTCAGTTGCATATATGCAGCCTTTGGTAATTTTGCTGATGATCAAATACGTAATAGCAAACATTTTTAAGTTAGAGTTTCTGACATAATGACACTTCAGGAAAAGGTTTGCCTGGTATCTGACTGGCTATACAGGAGTCTTCAACTCATATTTAGAAGTAGGTGCACAGCTTGAGAAAGCCTGTAGTTCTGTTTCCTTTACATGAAGGTGTCTGAGGCAGTTTGGGATTCTGTGGTTGATTATGTCCTTGATAAAGTCCCAGGATGAACAGGAGTTGCTCCCTGACTATTCTCAATCCCCTTAGGAAGAATGTGACAGAGTGGGTTGTTGTGTGCCACTATTTATCATGCATATTAATCATGCTATATAATGGTATAAAGTTAGGACTTGGGTAGTTCACATGAGTAATTGATAATTAGTAATTAAAGGCATTATTGCAACTAATAGGTTAAATTTTTTCTTTAAATCCTGCTGGATGCAAAGTGACATCACACTGCAAAGGTGACATCACCTCCTTGTCTTCTCTGGGAGCTGTTTTTCATTGCCGGTGTTTCTGGCCTGCTTTAGGCCTGTGAGTAAATATTGGTGAATAGCCCCAGTTCCCCCCAGGCATCAGGAACAACGATCCCCACTGTACCATTTCCTCTTCTCAAATGGACCATGACTGTCCTCTCTAAGTTCTCCAGACCTGTAGGTGAAGATCTTGTCCTATGTGAGAGATGAAATGTGGTATCTTTCTTTTGTTGAAATAGCTGCTGGAGTTCTGACACCTACAAGATTTTTGTTAGGAGGCACTAGTTCCTGAGCATGACAGAAATGGAACAGGAGTGTGACATGGAATGTGCCAGTTGGATGTTATGTTAGTCATATTTTTTCTTAAAAGCACAATAATTTAGGGTGAGAGACAATATTTTATTTGTCAGCACGCTTAAACATTTCAGTGACACTTTTTTTCCCATCTTACCAATATATTCCTTGTCACTGATGATCAGTAACTGTAGACAAAACCACTGTTTCAGAGAAATCCTTGAGTCTCCTTTGCTTGGTGGCCATGGTAAATGAAGCCGCTGGGCAATGGTGCTCAGAGATCTGTTTGACAGTGATTACTTGTGTTCTTTTCTATCTCCCATTTTGTCTCATTATGCTATCATACCACAGACAGACTGTAAATCTTTGAGACAACAGCTTCCTTATACAACATGTCTCTTCTGTCTTTTACATTCTGTGGTGAAGTGGGATTATTGAGCTGTAGCCTCCCCAGTACTCTCTCCTCCTTTACATCTCTGCAGTGCTTTCATTTTGTGATTTGAGGTTTGCACTTGTGCTGATTTGTCTGGCAAGGAGTTCTTAGGTCAATGTTACTTTTTCCTTGCTATGGGGACACAGGCAACATTCAACTGAGCAACGAGGTAGGAGCCCAAAGGTAACTTATCAGTGCTGAACTCATGCACAGCAGGCCAATGAACCAGTTAAATTATGTCATTTTAATAGCTCAAGGGTATAATGAATGGGCTTGTAAATTCTGCTGCTGACATCTTTTTTTTTCCACTTGCTTGTTTTTGTGAATTGATGGTCATCTTGGGTGTAACTACTTTAATCCTATATTTTACAAGTGTTAGAACTGTTTGTTACTGGAATCAGTCACTATAATAGAAAGTGGATACATCAGCTTTTTGAGATGCATTCAGCAGCGGGACAGATGAGCAGATCTTTATCTAAAGCATCACATTGAACAAAATATGACTAAACATAAATCCTGTCACTGAGTGTTCAGTCAGTTGTACTGTCTGCAGGTCATTCCCTACAGCAGTGTAATGGCTGTAAAAAGAATAGATGTTTTGTTGATTCTTCTGATTTTTTTTTAAATTTGTTGTTGTGGGGATTTTGTTTGGGTTTTTTAAATATGTTGTTCAATTGCTTTAATGGCAAAAGATGATGCTTGAAATATTAATTGTATTATATGATCATATTTCTGTTTGCAAAGATGGAAGCAAGGTACAAGATGGTGTTCCCCATTGGGGCATTTGACTCTTGGTGCTTGACTGTCATTGAATGGAGAAATAACAGTAGTGATCATGTAGAGTACGCTTGGCATATTATAAAAATGTGTACTGGAAGAAGAACTAAGTTATCAGCTGTTTTTAGGAAAATGCAGTGTAAATTGAATTACTTTCTTCCCCTACTTTGCAAGCAAATATTGAATATTCAGGAACTTGATAGGATAGTCAAGTTTAGTGAGTGTGATGCCAAGTCTTATAGCTATAAAGACTGAACTTTCTTCTATACATTTTGAACATGTGCATTAGGGGTGTGCAAAAAGGGAATCTCAACTGCTAAGTAAAGGGACATTTGAACCAAATAATATAATTTTATTAGTTTTTGTAATTCTGTATAATGCTGATTGTGATTGTATCTCTTCATATTTCTGTGCTTTTTAGTTAATCTGAAAATAAAAATTACAAACATTTCACTAAAAGATTTTAGAACTCAGAATTTATAAGCTGTTAAAGTTTGAATACAACTTTACCTTTCTTTCTGGAAAAATTGCTTGAGTAGGTCAAGTTTTCAAGGCTTTGGATTCAGTCTGAGTTTTTGTTAACTATAAAAGTTTATATAACACAGACAAAGTGACTAAATACTAACTAGAGTTTTGAAATACTACTTTTCAAATTACACTGAAATGTTTCCGTAATATTTATACAGTTAGATATTGTTTTATATGTGTATTAGTCTTCCTTATTTTTCTTAGAAGCCGTCTAAATAGGCTTTTAAAAAGTCACCTTTTGCCCAGTGAACTTCTGAACACCTATGAAAATAAAATGTGTTACAGTGGTAATCTTGAAAAAAGACAAATATATAAGAAGTTGATGTGTTCTGTGCCCATTGCAAGAGCAACAATAACATAAGAAAATATTCCCCAGTTTGTTCCAGTAAAGGAACACAATAAATCCATCTTAAAAATTAACTGGAAAGGTAAAAAAGAAAGTGGAATTCAAATAAAATTCCATTAAGTGTTGGTGTTAGTAGTTATACCTCATTATGGGCATAGACAAATTTACCTTATTGTTCCATCCTACCTACATTTTATGTCTTCTTATTTGTTTTGGTTTATTTCATTTTTTATTAAATCCAATATAAGGAAGAATTACTGAAATTTCTGGTTGTTCTAGTTCTGTGTGTATCTGGGTTGTCAGTCATGTTGTTGGCAGCATTCCAGCACCAAGCTGCAAAGGAAGTAACACTTGCTATGTACAATTTTTTAAATTCTTTTGTACAGTGATAATTTTAATTTACCATGTGACCATATTCCTCAGATTTCCTATATTTTGAAAGACTTTTTTTTAACTTCTCTGAGAATGCAAGTGGGATTGGGCATCCACCTGAAGCTGTGAGAGGTGAAGGACTGCCCAGTGAGCCTTTAGAGCGTGCTGGATGTCATCGTTCATGTGCACCATCATGGCATGTTGAGCATGTGCCAAGCTAAGCTTCAGAATACTTTTTTCTTTTTTTGCAGTTGTTGGTTTTGCTATTTTGAATTGAGATACTGAAACAAGACAAACTTGTTTTCCTTGTGTTCTTAGCAATTACCTGTGCTGCAGGTGCTAAAACAGAGTGAGCGAGCCCTGTTTGAAACAGTGCTGGCACTTCACTCTGTATTTATTCAAAGCTGTGCTTCCATTGACTTCAGCTTTTGTTGGCAATGCTTAGCAATCCTGCCCAGCCAAATCCAGGTTTATGGATAAATAAAATTACACAGCAGTGACCCCTGTGAAGAAGTTTGCATTGATAGGAAAGTTGTTTAAGCCATAAGAGTTTAGGCTGTTCCCTAGATCTCATTGTTCTGATCAAAATACTACATATAATGAATGTGGGGAGCCTCACTGGAGTTGTGGTGTTCTGGAAACAGTTAATATTTCTGAGTCGAAGCCATCTTGTTACTCAGCAGAGTTGGGTTGTGTTGTGCCACATACTGGTGCAGAAAGCTGAAAAATCTAGGGCAGCATGAAAATGAAGAGCCCTGAAATAAATTACAGAAACTGAGATAGTGCTCAGAATATAGGAAGCTTAGTAGGAAGTCAGTGAACTGAAATATGTAGACCCAGGGAAATGTGTCTTTGGGAAGGTCGAGATACCTGAGGATTTGTTGCTTGCACAGTAAAAAATATGCAGCTGAGGGGTGTCTCTCAACTCCATGTGTATTTTATGGTATGGATGTAGATGACCATGCCAACAAGGATTTAAACATACAACCTTGTGTTTCATGGTTAAGGATTCTGATTGTGGATGATAGCTGGGCGCCATGAGTTAGATTGCTGACATGCATTCTTAGGGTAAAAACTTGTCCCTTTTTAACTGTACTTTAATAATTCACAGTCAAGTGTCTTTTCTGCCATAATCCTCTGCAGAGTCAGAAGAAAATGATACAGCATCAGGTTTTGGAGCAAGATGCATATTGTCCATGTCTCTGCCATGGGATAGGGCAGTCATTTCCTTTTTTACTTCATTAGTTCCAATTACTTTGGGCTACTGTTCAAGCTGAGAGTTAATGAGGAAATCAGGCTGTATAAAGATCCACTTCTCACCTGTTAGGGTCCTAGCTATAGATTTGATCTTGACATTGTCATTTGTGATGAAGTAATATATTTTTTTTCTCATTCTTTATCTTTCCCTCTCAGCAGTAAAGACACAGTTTGTGTATCTACTGGGAGGGACCTGGAGTGGTGCTGGGTATGCCCTGCCCTTACATGCCCCTGCTGTGAGTCTGAAGGGATCAGAACAAAGCCTACCATGTTACGGGGTACAACAAATGGGAAAAAGTTATTTTTATTTCAAATGTTACAAATGTGGCAGTACTTCAGTACTGCTAAGTAGTATTTGTTTCATAAATAAGATAACTTTCAAAATTACTTTTGCCTTCCTGGAATTTGCTGATGCACTTATTACAACTCAGCCATCTCCTGGAGTAAGTGACACAGGCATCTGTCCTAGAGATAAACAGACCTCTTCAAAGCACTGTTTTGATTCATTCCTAGAGCTCGTTCATTATGTGTGTTGGATGGAGACTGGAGACTTGTGAATAATTATCATGGCTGTGTAATTAAAGACTAGCAGAATACATATGCAGGAAAGTGTAAGATTCAGATAAAATGCACATTGTTATATTTTCTAATTTTATTTTAGTGTATTGACTCTGTAGTTATTTTTGGCAGTTACTCTTTGGTTTTTATTTTTTAAAGTAAAATATTATAGATGCTGTGTTATGTGACATTTTTTATTGGACTTACAAGTAAGATATTTAGAGGTAGAGAGTTGAGACCCAGCTCCAACTAAAGGTCCATTTCACTTTGTGATCCTTCAAAATCTGATCCTGATATGCATTTGTGATTTGTCACTATATTGATGTCCACTTTGAGGAAGTCCATGGCATAGGTGAATGTATAGATAACAGCCACAAAGGGCTGGGATTTAAAGTTTTGGGATGCATCTCTTCTCTAAGAGCTCTTATTACTAAACTGTTTTTCTTTCTTTCAAGTCTGGATAATTCTGAGAACTGAAATATTCTGCCATATACACCAGCAGCTAACAAGGAAGGAGCTGCTGTCTGCACACAGCAGAAATACAATCCAACATGGGCAGGCTGGACTTAATCTTTTGCTGACTTAATGATTATTGTGTAGCCAAAGGCAGTGCTTGGTAGCTGGAGATTTCTCTTTTATCCATAATGCAGTTTATCTAAGTAGGTCTTAGGAGCTTTGTCTTCTGTAGGAAGATATCCCAGCA
Source organism: Geospiza fortis (assembly GCF_000277835.1). NCBI lineage: Eukaryota > Metazoa > Chordata > Aves > Passeriformes > Thraupidae > Geospiza > Geospiza fortis. The sequence goes on along the minus strand of NW_005054300.1, from coordinate 7,637,375 downwards.
AATCTTCCAGACTGGCTGGATTTTAAAACTTCTTTTCCAAGTTATTTATTATGCTTTATCACTCTGTATTTTGTATATCTTTTGATTTTGGTTCATGTTCCTAGTCCCAGAACTTGCAAAATCCTCATGTGCTGCTAAGGACTTTTATGAATTGTATATGTTGTTGAGATTGTTTGGCAATAGATTGGTGGCCTATGGAAACAATGCAAAAGGCAAATCCAGGAGCTGGAACAGTATCAGCTCACAAAACCAGGAGAACCTGTTCATGCTGAGAAATGAGGAAACATAATTGTGTGTGTGTGTGTGCAGAAGCACCAGTCATCTTGGAAGGAATTGCTGAATTTAGAAAACAGTTTTCAAATCTGCTGAGTACAAATGAGTTGCTACTGAGATGAAAGCTACTGAGAAAAATGGTAATAGCCCTTTTATTTAGGAGCTAGAATGTTAGCCCTTACTTGTGTTTTATCACCCACACTGCAAAGTCTGTAGTCAGCACACGTTATACTTATGCACTGCCACAACACACTCATAAAATCTGTTGTGTCTAAATTTTCTTTTACTAGATTTATCTTGCTCAAGTGCTATAATGGGAAGTGTTATAATTGCCTGGTAAAGGGTTTTGATTAAATTGATCTTCCTGTGTTCAATGTAGGTCTGTTTTAATCTTGAAAATATATTGCAGATTTGTGTGCCCCATAAAAGGTTAGGAATATGCAGCATTCCAGCAAGCCTGCCCTGCATAGCTTTGCTGCCACACTACGATTTCTTTCTCCCTTTTTCCCCTTGTGTCCATGTGCACAGCTCCTTGGCAGGTTGCAGAACAAAGCAGGACCTCCCAGGGATTTGCTGCTATAGTACCACGGTTAAAATATAACATACATATGTTAATAAAGGGCAATTAAATTCAATTTGTAGGCTGTGTCCTCTTCTGAACTCAAGCCTTCTGACCTCTAAGACTGTAATCTCAGGAATGTTTGAAGCTGGAATAAACTACCACTGTGGCAAAAGCTGCAGTCCTGCCCTTTAGCTCTCCTGCCAGTGCTGGTTTTGCCAGCTCAGCTCTGCTATGGCTGTATAGTAAACCAGGTCAGGGCACACATCTGACTGAAAAATACTTCCTTACCTCTATTTAGGATATAAGCTGTAGCTTTGCATTCATATTTTCTCTTCAAAAGGATGTTGTAGTTGGGTATTGAAGCATCCGACCTCTTCGCTTACATGCAGTACAAGTATCTAAAAGAGGCAGATAGAAAAAGCCAACAAAAGTTCTTGGTTTAAAGGAATTATATAAAACCTATTTAATCAATTTACTAATGCAGCACTAGAATGGGTTTTTTCATCAAAGTTAATGCTTTTTCTTTTTGATTTACCCTTGCATTTTTTTAAGGAAGTGATTATGAAACAAACTCTTCTCTACTAGTGCATATTACTAAGAAGTCGGTTGTTTTAACCAAATAAAGTTTTCTTTTTGGGAAAAAAACCCCAACCTCAGCATTTTGGATGTTTTTGTTTGGTTTGAGGGTTTTTTTTTCCTTAGGATCTACTTTGAATTTGCTGGACATACATACATTATGTTTTATGTTTCAGTGTATTGCTCCATTTGGATAGGGGAGCAACTACTGTTTTAAATACAGTATACAAATGATGGAATTCTAAGCAGCTGTAGAAGACAAGAATCATCAACAAAGAGAATTGAAAATGAGTGAGCTCATTTGAACTTCAGTACTTAGTATAGCTTCTAACAGAAGTCAAGTATTATTCTTTGAACATCATGTTTGACTGCCAGAAATGCTCAATAGATTAAATAAATGTGTATAGACAATAATGGTAGCCCGCTTATAGAAAATACAACATTAGCACACTGAATAAGGGAAATTGCATCTTCAGTTTAGAGTAGGCACTGTGGGAACATGAGATTTTTGACAGTAAGATTATCTGTATTTCAGAGTTTTCTGTAATAGCAAGCTTTTAATGATGTGTATTTATTTTAATTCCAGAACAGGGATATTAAAAGAATGATGAATTTATGCAAGTATTCTCTCCTTTAGTTTTATTTAAAGACAACCTAAGAACAAGATGGTTCAAGAGAAATAGTATTTATTAAGACAGAATTTTATTACCTTTTCTATGGATACTGCTTTTTCTCTGAGGATTTTAGATACGAGTTTTGCAAGCAAGAATATCTTATAGTAACATGTGAAAAACATTGTTCCAGGAATTGTGGGAGCATATTACAAGGAAGGTTTCAGTTTGCAGGGTAGGATGTTATACCACTTTTTATCAACTGTAGCATATATAGTATATAGCAGTAGATATATAGTATATACAACCCCCCTTTTTTTAAATCATAGTGATGAGAGTAGGCAAACAAATATTTTTTAACATCTGGGTGACTATATGGGGCCATTCTTTTATGCTGCCTTATGATTTACAGTACTCTGGATACATGGGCATTGGTAGATCGTTTCCTCCATGGAATTGTTCCTGAACTTTGCAACTGGTTGTTCTAGTAGGCCTGCTGAAGACTGATTCTGGGTTTTGTTTTTCTTTTCTTTTTCCCTTTTACTTACCAAAAGCAGAAGCAGAACTACAGTGAAATAAAAATGGGAGGTTCAAACAATACAGACCAGCCCTTGCTCAGGTTTTTGAGTGCCCTTCAGTGGAAGTGTTATCCTAGCTTGACTCTATTTTTTCTTGCACCTAGTGTACTTTCCTTAAACCCATCAGGTTAATGTTAGACATTTGAAGAATTAATTGGTACTTTCTGGCACAGAGGTGCCTGCTGGTGTCTTGAGCATTGCTTGCTTCTGCTCTGATATTAAGGTAGCACAGTGACAGGAAGCAGATGATGAAGCTGTAAACCAAATATCTCTGAAATAATTTCATTTCTCCTGTGTAAGCATTAATACTGCTTTATTTCTAAGTTCTTATTTAAATGACAATATTTAGAATTAGCAGTTGCTTGTATGTATATTTTTAGAAATACTTAAAAGCCTCTTTGCATAGCTGTACTGGGGAAAACAGCAGTTGCAAGATGAAGGGTATAATTTTAAACTGTAGACATATTTATAATTTTTTTTTCTTGTAGAAAGTTCTATCAAATTCTATCATCTAGAATTGGATGCTGGAATTAATATAACAAGAAATGAGCCTGTGTTAGAAAATTAAATTTTTCAATAACACCTGTCTTTTCTTCCTTTTTTTTTGTTTCTTCTAGGACCGGAATAGGCCCTATGACACTTTTAACTTGCACTCTTTGGAAAATTCCTTAATGGATATGATAAGGACTGATCATGAGCCTCTGAAAGGTAAACACTACCCTCCCAGTGGCCCACCAATGAGTTTCGCTGATATAATGTGGAGGAATCATTTTACAGGTTAGGAATATTCATATGTCCATGCTTGCTTGGTGTTTAAACAAAAATCAGCTTTTCGGTATTTCTATAAACTTTTTATTAATGAATGAGTTTCCATTTTTGTGAAATTTCTGTTTTCCCATCTCAAGATATCTACTAGGAAGATAAGGTGAAATGTCTATCCATTTATTGTAAGTGTACAATCACAGTATTATCTGACTGGCATATCTGAAACATGGGATTTTGTATCAACAAATTGTAGAGCAAGATCTTTTGCTGCTGTCACTTCAAAAAATGTTTCATGCTACTGGAGTCCAATTGTTGTGTTCAACATCTTTTTCAAAGGTTTTAATAAAGTGTGGATTATCAGCTAGGATGCACTGGTCCTAAACCAACCAGTGTATCAAGGTTATTCTCTATAGTTAATTTCAGGTTTTGTTTAAACAAATTTATCTTAATTTGGATTTCAAATTGTTAGGGAAAGCCAAAAGATATTAGCTGTTGTTAAGTGCTGGGAAAGTTGTGATTATTTATGTTGTTAAACTCTGTTTGTTCTACCAGCTGTTGGTATTAGGGATGAAACCATTTGCAATACTTGGCTGATAGTATAGTAAAAGGTGTGGCAGCATTTCTTTGAATTCCTGATCAACCTGCACCCTCCTTTGTCTTTATCTTTCACTGGTTATGTTTAAAAATAGGTACACATTCTTGCTGATATGCATTCTTGCTGACTTATAAAACTGAGGATAGTTGTAAGCCATATACCAAGGAAGTATTGAACAAGAAATGATTTCCAAATACTAAGAAGTCAGAACACAAAGAAGAAATTTAGTTGTGTATAGCACTTTCTATGCTAATGCTTATGTACATGTTTTTTGATGTCATGACTGCCTCATTTACTCTCCACTGTACAAATATTTTTTCTTGGTCAAAAATACTATGCCTTTTTTGCCATCTCTTCTGGGTACAGGTTTTATTCACAAGCCAAACAAACTGGCTTATTTACCCCTGTTATCTTGAAATTTGCTGTGCCATAGCCTTCATGTGTCTTAAACCATTATTCATCTGTCTAAAATGGCAGGGAATACGGTCTCATGTCTATTCTGATCATAAACCTCTGAAATAATGGTTAAAGTCGAACTTAAAAAACCATGCTTAGCAAAATGGACATTTCTACTGGGTATATGTTTCATGTGGCTGGCATTAGAACATTAAATAAAATTCAACTTGCTAGTAAATACAGTTAAGTATTTATTGTCTCTTGTAAGATACATTGTAATTTAGCTAAAACTTATATTTTTATGGGGTTTTTCAGTATTTATTTACACATACAAATAGAGACTAATTTTTTACTAATGAATTTCCACATGAATCTCAATGTGGAAAAAAATAAAAAAGATGGGGTTAGAAATTGGGTGAATATTAATTATTGAAGTTGGATATTGTGTAAAGTTTAAATTGATCTTTTCCATTTGACAGTGGGACCATTAGCTTTACTTTTGCTCTAACGAGGGTTTCTGTCTCAGACTGGATGTGCTCCTTCTAACGATTTCATTTTCTCATTCAGTGTTTCTCACCCATTTTGGCCTTCCTCCCTTGCCAATGAGCTCACTTCCAGTCAGCAGCTGTTGGAGAAGTCTGTTTTTCTATTAGTTACCTCCCTGTCTATGGATTTTCCCCCCAGTGATACTGTTGCTTTCCCTGTTTCTTTCTTCTCTTCCATCTAAGCACAGGACTGACTTTGCCAGCCCCCAGCCTGGCCCTGGCCTAGTGTGCACTTTCCCTGCTCCTGTTTTCACACTGCAGTGTGACTGGGAATATTCACAGGAGCAGCTCTTATAGGACATGTTAATTCTCTCTTGCAAGAGGTGTTGCTTTCCTCTGTGTTAAACAGATCTGTGTTACTATTTTAGCTGAATCCTTTTCCTGAAAACCATTCTTCTGCAAAAATTGATTCAGTCCTGACATCCCTTTCTTACTGTATTTTTGCTGTTTCTTTTTCTGTGAAAATTGGTCTTGAATGTTTTCCTGTACATACCACTACTTTTTCTCTGCAAAAGTGCAGAAGGTTTTCAGCTGCTGTCCTTCTCTGCAACTTCCTCACATTTCACTTTGTTGTCTTATAAATTCACTTGTTTTTTTTTATTTATTCCATACTCCTTAGACTCTCCCCCTTAAGGTAGCAGGACATTTTAGCCTGTTATTAGCACATTCAGAAAGTGATCAGTTCTTCTTGCTTTGGCTTGCTCTTAAGTCATTGCCAAGTTTTCATTTATTTTCACCTTGAGGCTTTTTTAATATATTGGTTATGTACTTCAGCTTAATTTTTTCAGTTCCTTGTAGACAAGCCCATGTGAATACCTCTTGTGTGAAATTTCTGGAATATTATTAACTTAACCAACCCTCTGAGCTAGTTCCTCTTCATTTTACCAACTCTGTCTTTCATAGTAAAGTGTTTATTCCCTTTAAATCTTTACTTCCTCTTGCATCTGATTGTCCTCTCTTAAGTTTGTGCATTATTTCTTCTGTAGATACAAAAATCCTAATTTAAATTAAAAGCGATGAGATGGCTTTCAAATGACTTTTTTAAATTGTTCTTCTTTTGGTAAATGAGCCCTTTTTTCTCAAACAATCACAGCTAGCAGCACTTACAGGTCAGTTTGCCATACATTTACTATCCAAATTTTTAAGTGGAAAGTATGAAAAGGGTGAGTACCAAAATCCTCTGATCTTGTAAATACAGGAAGATTTGATTCTAGAAAAACTGTATATTTCTTGGGGCCTCCAATGCATGTTACAGAGCCTGAAACCAGGTCCATGTTTCAGGATCATTTCACCCTGCTGCTGCCAGCAAATACTTATTTTTAGAAGTACTGTCTGTATATGTATTAATGAGTTAAATATTGCAAGCAGTTTATCTGAAGTTTGAAACTTTGCTTGGAACATCATCCTTCTTGGCATGTGTGCCCTTCGTGTCCCAGCAGATACTTGGAACAAAAAATAATTCTCTTGGGTATGGAATGAGAGCTCTCGATTAGAATGTGGGTGGGAGGATTAGCCATAAAAGATTCTGATGGGAAAACCAAATTGAAATGCTTCTGGGATATTTTGTTCTTGTTTTGGGGTCTGAGTTCCTCATGCTCTGTTTGGTTCAGAGGAGGTAATGGACAAGCTCAAGGCGAGAAAGGAAGAGTCCCTTGTTTGTAGTTGCTGAAGGTTCATACCCTTCTCTCAGTCTGAGGTATGGTCAGGCTTTGTCCTGCAGGCCATGGAAATTGAGTTTATTTCAAGGTCACCAAAGGAGATCACTTATTTTAAAGCATGATCCCCTTGACCTTGAGAGGACACGTGATTAAGTGACTTTTTTGGGGAGGGACTTTTTTATTGCTTTCAAGTGTGGAGCAGAGCCAGTCTGAGAGATTATTGGTGCAGCAGCAATGATCTGATCCTCACTCCTGCAATGCTGAGTTACTCACATTGAGCCAGGCGGATTGGCAGGCTGGCTGGGTGCTCTCCAGCGAGGACAGCCAGGGTCACTCAACCACTCAGTTCTTTCTGTGTATTTCTTGTTGTAAAAGAGATTTGAAATCTAGCTCTGTGGTTTATGGACCTAAATTACCAGCATATCCATCTAAGTTGCATTTTATCATGAGCCCAGTCTTGGGAGAAGGTGCTCAGTGTCAGCTCTTGTTTTGTTTATGAAACTGATTTCTTTTTCTCAGCTTTCCCTGCCAGATAGGGGAACCCTTCTGTATGTTCCTGGCTTTCTGTCCTCATAGTCTGGGAACTGTGCAACTTTAAAAGCAATTTGCCATTTTCATGCTTTGAGATTTAAGGAATGTAAATTAATTGAAAAGGAATTCTCATTTTTGTTTGTCCCAAGACCCTTTGCAGACTTCCCTACCTGCTTTCTCTACCATCAAGACCAGCTTCAACATCTTTCTTTCAGTCAATACTTGTAAATACTTCCCTTCTTTCAAGAGGAGGGAAAAACAGAGGGAAGAAGTTGAGTAAAGGAATTGTTAAGCTTCACTTGGTTAATGACAAATTACAGTGTACAGCCCAGGGTATCTGGCTGTTCCCCATGTCAGTCATAGTGAGGCCTCCTGGACAGAAATGTGCAGGATCTCCTAAGATGTTTTTCCTGAACAGTCTTATTTCTTTTCTGACTGGCCAATAAAATATATTATACACTACAAAAGTGTGAGTGACAGTTTTGCTTTAATGAGGAAAGGTTATGTTTGCAGTATTTTATAACCTTCTTTATTTGCATTCTGCTTTGACCTAAAGGTGTAGGGCAAAAGTAAATTATCAGAATGGCTATGGGTAGATGCCACTTATCACTGACCAGAACATTTCTTTCCTACATAAAAGTGTCTCCTGTCTGTGGTGTAATATGTCACTGTTGCAATATGTTTATCCGTGTCAAACTATTGCATTACAACACAAACAGAGGTATTCTGATCTATAAAAAAATATTTTGATCAGAAGTAACTAGCAGCTGCCTTTGTTCTATTTTTAAATAATTAAATAAAATATTTCAGCTGTGTTAGATCATATGCTGTGCACATGTGCTACTGACAGGTCATGAAACTAAGTATAAAACTGAGGAAAGAAATTATGTCCTTCAAAGTATTTCTTTTAAATTTACTGTTACACTAGATCAAAGTATTTCTTTTAAATTTACTGTTACACTAGATAACAGTAATATTTGCTTTTTTATTCTAAATCAGAACAGAAATGAACTTTGTAATCTGCCTAACAAAAATTGTGGTTTTTTTAAAGAAGTGTGACACAGCTTCAAATATAAATAATTGGAGACAACACGTGTACAGGGAGATTTCAAGAGTAGGCTTTAATATACATCATTTCAATGGATATCACACTGTAGAGAGATACATAAAGCACGTGTTGATTGTGTCACAATATTTCAGTAGAGATCAGGATGTTGAATATAAATGTACAACAGTTCACAGGCAAAAATAGCCACTGTGGGGTAACTTTTTATCTCGATTTTCAGTACTTAAAGTCACTCATTTTTTTGTGAAACACAAAACTGAAGTTCCTGGGTTACTACTTCATAACTTTTGTAAAGACTCTATCAGGTCATATGAAAACTCAGCAAAATTTAGGATTTCTTCTTTATGTTTAAATTACTCACTTTGTTGACAGCCAAGTGTTTGAAGATTATATGCAGCTTAAGACTGTTGGATTCTGTTCCACAGAATGGACCTTCACTTTTCCACTTTGATTTCCCTTCATTTCAGCACATGCCACCTGATTTTGTTCAGCTGTAAGTGTTCCTAAGCTTTTTGTAAGCAAAGCACTAAGTTTGCCACATGACCCAAGAAAAGTGAAGGTGAATGGATAATATTTGTGTTTGCAGTCAGCAGCTGAACACAAAGGTCATGCAAATAGAACAAATGTTGTCATCTCAGTGCTAGGAACGGTGCTACACTGCTGGAGCTTTTTGCAACACTTTCTTTAGGAAAAAAGTGCAGCGTGCCAGCATTTCCCAAAATCTCGATGCTCATGACAAACAGAGTGAGCAGACAGATGTGTTTGCACATGTACTTGTGTTTAAAATTAGGCCCCTCATGCTAATCCTTTTGAAGGAAAGAGAGTATGTTGCTTTTCCATTTGAAACTCTGCTTATTTTTAAAAATCCTCTTTAATTTTTTTTTCAGGACAGAATAAGGTCATTAAATGGTTCATATTTTTTAAATTAAATAAGTGCCTTTTGCAACAATCCTGTAGTATGGTCATACTTCCTAATTTGCTGCTGGCAAACAGCATGTCCTTGTTTTTGACCTGCTGAATCTGTTTGGTCAGGAGTGGTGGGGTTTTTTGTTTGCTTTGTTTAGTTTAAGAAGTGGTTATAGAGATAGCAAATTTTCCTTCTCTTTATTTCCCTCTTTTCATTGTGCTAGTGAAGACTGGCCTCACAAAGACCTAAAGCTGTTTTGGCTTTTTCTTTCTCCCTTTGCTACTGTTTTGAGGGTTTTGTATATTTTAGTATAGATTGCTAATGGTAAAGTCTGCTTTGATATTGTTTTATTTTAATCCTCCCAAACCACCAATGAAAAATGCCAATATTGCTCTTTTGAATACAGTTCTAGAATTTAATGTAGAATGGGCATATGTGTACAAATACTTGTCTACCACTTATAAGTAATGCAAAATTTAAGTTCAAGTCTTGCTTTCAAGGTACTATTATCTTGAAAATATAGCTGTTTTCAAGCTATAAATGTTGCACTAAAATATGTGCAAGACTGCTGTGTTTTATTGGAGCAATGTAATTTACTTATAAAGTCTGCATTTCACTGTAATATATATGCTGTTTTATTTTATGCTGTTTTGTTTTCCCTACTGATAGGATATACTTGCTTAGGCAGTGATAGGAAGAAGTTTTATTACTGATATTCATAGCTGATAATTACACATTTCTCTTCACTTTGCCACAATATGTTTTTGCACAGTTAAAGTATATACATGTGAACACAGTAATAGTTCTTCATATTTCCCTTCTGTCAAACAATAGTACTTTTGTTCTGCTCAGTATTTTAATTTTTTTAAAGATCTATAAGTGTGGGTGTTTAAATTATGAGTGTGAACAAATGGCAAATATACATAAAAAAGAGGGGAGAGAATAAAGTCAATAAACTTCTTCAGAGAGCTACCTCTTAATTTTATATTTTTTCATGTGGACCCTTGCTTACAACATTCTTGGTGTTGAAATTGTCTTGGGCATGTCTTTTGAGTTAATGTAGCATAGCTTCACATAGCTGTAGTTTTGGGGAAAAGGAGAGAGAATGGTTGAAGGTCTACTCAGGTAAAAACTATTAAAATTCCTGTATATGCACATGTGCTTCACGCTTTGTGGGCATTTGTGAACCCTGGAGCACACCATGGCTGAGCTGGGGGTGTGGGGAAATGAGGGAGGCTGTGGGGAGTCATAGGTTGTGCTGTTATCTGGGCTCCCAAATACATGGGAGTCAGATGAATAATCATATTTCACATGTTTGGGGTAATATTCTGGTTTTTGCAGTCTTCTGTGTCTTAACTTTACCCTACCCCACTTGCTACCTATCTATTCAAATAAGTATTGCTGGGTTTTAGTGCCTTTTGTTGGCAGTAACTTGGAAATTATAGAACAGATAGGAGTGATAAAGGAGGTATTATTACTAAAGAAATGAGCAGACCTAGTCCTGTTGCCAGTTTCATTTGACCTTGCCACAGAATTATGTAGTCATAAATTGTAATTGATATCAACAGTGATCTTAAGAATTATGTGAGAGGAAGTTCTCATTCCAAGGAAGTTCTCGAAAGTTCAGGACAGGTCAAAAGCAGACCAACTTTGCTATTTTCTAGCAAATCTTATGCCAAATACTAATTGCTGAATTGATATAAGTGGTCAGTCTGGTGCAAATCATGATGTATAATTGTGTAAGAAGTTTTACTCAATATATAAGCAATGAACATTGTTTTTTTGAATGTTGATTGTAATATAAGAAAGGTTAAAATAGGTAACTGTAGTCTTAAAAGCCCTTCACTATGTGAGTGTTCATATCCAGCTGCTGATTAGGGTTACACAAGTTCCAAATACCATAAAGCATTTAGAAAGAGTAAACTAATAAAGGAAGAAATGCAATAGTGGCAAAACTGTGTCTGATACTAATTTTTTACTATTTCTGGAGCAGCATTATTTCTCAAAACTGATCATGTAACTCAAAATTATCTAGACAATTAAGAAAAGTTTATTTGCAAAAGAATCAAGAAAGATTCATATGTGGTAAGGGTATACTTTCTTAAGTTGTTAGAAAGATTTCAGAATTCATTCAAGATCAGTATGGACCTTTACAAGGAACAAGGTAAAGTTAAATTTATTTACCATCTCATTTCCAGTACAATGCAGAAGAGAGGATACACAGACTTGATGTGCTCTAAAAAGGAATTGGGCTCTCTGCCATGACAAGTATGATATTGCACATGCAGCAGAGCACCCAGGCAGTCCAGCTAGAAAAGTCTCTGTAAATGTTGTTAGGAGAGACAATTTAGGAAATTTAATGATATAAGATAAGCAACAGTGCAGCCTGGGCTATACAAGAATCATCAAGCCTTCATTCATGCTCTGAAGTGTTTAAAGAGCAGGAAGTATACAGCTAGATTTTTTTCTTTCTAAACTAGGAATTGAAAAGACATGGAAGAGTGATTATTGTTGTAGCCTAACTGCAGTACTCTAAGTGTATGTTAAAAAAGCATGTAATTGAAAATATACTCAGTAAATAGTTATGAAACCAAGACAGGCAGACTGAAAATGGCAGATGTACGCTGAATACAAGTACTGGGGATGTTGTTACTGGAAGGGTTCCTATTTATGATTTCACTGAACTGCTGGAATCCATAACTTCTGTGCTCTTGACTTCCCTAGGTTTCTGTTTAGTGTACTTTATATTCTTGAAAAGTGAACCCTTTATCTAGAGATTTTGTTTTATAACTATAATTAGAAATATGTGCTTATATAGATTTTGTAAATGTTTAGGTAACATACATGTGTTTTTCCTAAAATTGGTTCTTTTCCAGTTTTCATTTATGTGTTTCATCTAAATAGGTTTTTGAAAGTGCATATTCTTAATTATATTTCACAGTTCTACATTGCACCTTTAAATTAAAAAGTTATCATTTCCTTTCTGTGCTCTCTTGTTGTTCCTTAGATAATTATGCAGTTTTGTAATCTACAGATGGCCTCTTTTTTCAATTGAATAATTTGCTTCAAGCAACAAAATATTAAAACATTATAACCAATATGAAAGGCTGTATAATTGTTCACAATTCATTTGTTATCTCATGATTGGTATATTGCCAGTCTCTTTTGAATGCTTTTAGTACAGGTGTGTTTTGAAAGGATTCCATTAATCTGTTTCTGTAGACTTGCACAAGGGAGCTCTGAAGATGTACAGAATTATCCTGCAGGCTGGCTTAGCTCAGTGGGAGAACATGTCCTTCTGCTTGTGCTGCTCGGTATTTTCTGCTCCTCTCAAAAGATAGCTGACAAGAACTGTTTAAAAATAGCAGGCCAAGGGCAGGTGACAAAATGTCACACAAGCAGCACCTGGTCCAGTGACAGCCTGGAGGGAGGAAAAAACCAAACCCAGATGTCACAGATAGGATTCTATTTCTGAAGTTGGTCGAACAGCAGAATTTCAGCTTCAGCAGAGGAAAAGAGAAGGAGCCATCCAAGCATTATGCATTCAAATGTTACTCTATTTTTTCATAGTTTTTCCCCCTTCTATTCCAAGTATTAATTTTAAAGTACAAATTAGTATAGACACCTTTTCTCTTTACAAGTAATACCTGTAACCTCACACTCATTAGTATACTGGTAAGGAAAAGGGGATTAATGTTCATCTGGAGATGTCCGAAGTATTTTAGCAAAGGTTATACTAGATGAAATAATAGCAGCTTTAATGTTTCTGCAGTGCCAGATTAATGTGAAAATATGTATAGGAGAATTATGTCTGTAATTAGGAAATGTGAAGTGGTTAATGAAGATCATCTCTTTAAGAGGCTTTCCTCAAGGAGTTGGAAAGTAAAAATGGAAATTCTATTTACCTTGTTCCTCACTTCTTTCTCGAGGTACTCTTTGCTTCCTAGCCTTATTGTGGTGGCATGTTTTTCTAAAAGTAGGAGAAAACTTCAGTGTGAAGAAAAGATTGATTTACTTTTCTTAACCTGCTTATGACTTAGTTTCAGAAGTGTATTGAAACTTCATGCTGCATCTGTTCAGAAAGAATATTCATTACAGTACAACAGTTTCTGTGACTGGAAATAGAAAGTTTTAATTATCAATAGGAACTAAAAATGTTGGAGAGGATTGGCTTTAGTTCTGCTTTGCCAGAGTTTGTTAAAATTTGGGTTTGCAGAAGTACAGGAACATAACCATTATATTGGTTTTCAGTGCAGTGAGTGGGTCCTGAGTTCCCATACTTGAGTGTCCATGTAGTGAAGAAATGTAAAATGACCTCTTCCTTAGCTCCCAAACTTAGCAACAGACCTAGAGCTAGGAGAAGCCTATGAAATGGAATTCCATTATATACATGAAGTTACTTACAATTCCTAATTGAAATTAATTTTTATATGGCTATAATTATCCTTTTACATCTTTTTCCAAGTAAGGACCAATACAAATGACAGCTTGCAGATTTTCTTGGGTGGTTTAATTTAAAAAGTCCTATGCCAAAGTGTCTTCAGGATGAGATTTAATACTTCAGCTCAGTTAAAAAGCATCCAAAACGAATCTGAGCAGCACTGCTGCTGTTAGCTCATTTTTTGCTCTAACAGTAAAAGTAGGTTTCTCTGGACTGAGTCTCCTTTAGGTCAAGAATATCTGTTTTTCAAAGCACATATGAATGTACTGCTTGAGAACAATATTCCTTCCAGCCCAATTTCTTATCTGAAATGGTGGGTGATGGGAGAGTCTTAGGGAAGAATGCAAAACCAGGGTAAGAACTCCCTCTCCAACTATCTGTTAACTTGAAAGCTAATGGTGCTGCATCTAGTATGAAAAATAATGATTTATTTTTACCAATTAAATGGAGTTTTATAATGCTGTACTCATTATTGGAAGCCAACTATAAATGATGTAACTGCAGCAAGGCTGAACTTGAGGCCTTGTTTTGAAAGGGTAAGCATAATGCTTTCTTAGTGCAAAGTAAAGGAATGTATTAAAATAATTGTTTTGTTGTTTATGTTTTAAGTGCATAATACTGAAGGTACTGTGGTGTTAAATATTTTAAATGTGTATTCTTGGGGAGTTGTCTTCAGTAGGTAGAAGATTCAGCTACCCTGACTGTTCATTCCCTTTAAAAATTTTTCATATTAATGAATTTAATTCAGTTTTGAAATAAAAACATTGAAAATAGCTTTTACTTACATTGCAGGGCGTATGGGAATAAACTTCCATCATCCAGGAACAGACAATATTATGGCTCTTAACAGTAAGTAGTTGATGTCTAGTGATTTATATTGCCGTGTAGAATATTATTTCTTACATCTACTGTGTGTGTAGCTGTACAGTCAGACATAAATAGGTGTAATGTTTGCACAGAAGTTCATGTTCACTCTCTGAGAATGTTTTTCATGTCAGTCACCTCTGATTCTTTCTATTAACTTTGTAATGGCTTTATGTGTTTCTCTGCAAGCTTCATAATGCCTGCTATGGAGAATATTACAGAACAGTCTCTCTTGTTCCCTCTTTTGTGGGTGTGTGTGTGTTAAAGCTGTAACTTTGATTTCTGATATCTCTCCAGACATATTTCTTCCTGTTGGGATGAGCTGTTACAAGTTTTGCATACAATTACATGGACTGACAGTGTTTGCCTTGTTGGTTTCCATTATGTAGATGGGAATTGGGAGAATGTTTAGATGTCTAAATAATGAGGGAAACTGCACTTCACTGAGAGATTATTGCTTTTTTTTTCTGTCAGGAAATAAAAGTTAAGATTAAAAGTCCAGTCATGAACATATGGACTCAAAACCTGGCAGAATGGATGTGGAAGACAGTTCCTGTGTGGGGAGGGTGGGGGGCAGGGTGTGAGGCAGCGCCAGCAGAATGCTGAACTGAACTGTGCAAATCAAAGCAGATATTTGTCTGCCTAATCCTGAGAAATGCTGACTGTTTCGAAATGTCCATTTTTGTTTACAGTGTTGTGTTAGACATTTTAGGATTACTTACAAACTTCTCTGAAAGTTTTTGCTTTTGCACTGTCTATGTAGGCTAGACTGTGTATAGCTGAAAACTGCAGGGGTTTTTTGTGTAGTACCAAGCAAAGAATAATTTATAGATGTGAAGAACCAAAAATTTGTAATAGATAAGGTGCAAGGTGTTTAACATTTGGCTTTAAAGACCACCTTTTGAAAACTGTAAGACTGCTTGTCCTCTTCTTAGTTTTACACCGTTAAGGGTGAGGTGATATTTTGGGGAGTTTTTGTTGTCACAGTTAGCATATAAACCCTATTTCCTTATGGCACAGGAAATTATGGGAAATCAAATAATTAACTAGGAGAAACGTTTTGTTTAATTAAAGAGGTTATTAAAAGAGGAAGCTGTTCATGCCTCTGTGTAAATAAGGTCTGCACAGTTCAGGTGTGTGACATGAATTCTGGTCTCAGAATGTATTTGTTGTTCTACAGTGTCCATTTCAACAAGCTGACTGCAGTAGAAATATATTTGTGAAGATCGAATACAATGACTGAATTTTGAGTTACCTTTAAAAATTGACAGTTATGATGAAATATATAGTAGCATTTCTTACAAAGTCTAACAGAGATTTTTGAAAGATGGGAATGAAAAACTGAAACAAGTTATACTATTTTGGGATAACTTGCTTTTATCATAAATGAATGTTGTGTTTTATTCTGATTTCCTTTTGATGAAAATAATGAAAAAAACTTTTTTCTTGTCTAATTCTTTGAACTTTTTACAACAACTATATACTCTAATAGTTTATAAAAAACAATCATCTTTTGTAGCTATAGTCCTGTTGCATGGTGAACATATCAGCATAGCTAACTGAGGGACCAAAACTATATATATTTATGCATTTGCACTATTTAAAATATTATTGGTTTATTCAAATATTAGCTGTCTAAAGACTTAAATAGGCCTGGAATCATAAAAATGCAATTTATGCAAAATGAAATTAAGCACAACACCCCAGTCTGAATAAGTTCCCATATAGTTTTCCTCTTCTGCAACTCTTTTCCCTTCCTTTCTCTACTAGGCAGGGCCACACCATTTTTGGCCATCAATGAGAGCCCTTAGCTAGAATTATTGTACTGTGAAACCTGTTGAGTTTTGCTTTTAAATCTTTGAAGAGCTGAGAATAAAAGCAAATATTCCAGTACACAAGCTTAAAAATTACTTTCTGTGATTTAAATCCTTTTTTTGTATGTAGCTAAACTTGAAAAATTTAGAACTAGATCATTCCCATGTCATTCATTACCTTTTCCCTGTAGTGGGGAAATATACTAAGGAAAATTAGTTCAAGAAGAAACATTCTTTTCTCTGCTGGAATGGCTATGATTTGGGTTAAAAAAATAAGTAAAATAAAAATTCCCAAAAGATACTTCATCACAGTATTTTCTTGGAATAATTTTGAGAACTTATGTAATGTCTTTAAATCATGATACTTGTCATATCTAGGTTTAATTTCTGTGAAACCAAACACTCTCTGCTGAGTCTGCAAATCCAACCTTCACATTCTATTTAAATGCATTGCTTCATAAGCATTTTTCTCTTTTCCTATGAAGGCATAGTAATAATCTTTAAGATTTATTACTAAGAGCTCAATTTCACACTGACAATGTAGGCAATCTTTTGAAGGTGGAATACAACATGTGCTCATGCCAACAGCAATGCAGAACTTCACATGCTGTAGGGAGAGGAGAGGATTTTTGGGGATGTTTGTCTCCAGCTCCTCATCCTCTGTGGCAGCACTTCTGACTGTGCTTCAGCTGTTATTCCTGTTTGCTCATTGCAGCCTTTGGAAACTGGGGATTTTCCTGCCTGCCTGTCTCGAGCTGCTGTCTGTGGGTGTTGGAGGGCATTGTTTGCTGTGAGGGAAGAAGGTGTTGCTTAGCTGGCAGCACAGGGGGAGGGTGCCGCCACCCTTCTGTTCATTGTGCAAGGCTAAATCATCACCAGCTTAAAACACTGAGTTCTGAAATAATGAAATTCATGGGGTAAAAGAGATTACTTTTAAATGCATAATTATTATGAATCTCTTAGTGGCATTAGTGGCATTATGCTTGTGTACATACGGCGTTGCACGTGTATAAACATGTTTATATTATAAATGCTCTGGAAGTTCAGAATTAGGCTTCTGTAGAGGAATTCAAAGTTCAAATATTCAGAGATCCAAGCATAATCCTAAAGAGCAGCTAAACAAAAGGAAGATGCAAATATTAGATTGGAAGCATTTTTGAAGGGAAAATGGTATAGCTTTTGTCTGTACCAGATCTAAATGAAATTTCTCTAATTGAAATAGTGTTTTGAATCAATTAGTGACATAAGGTAATTTTTTAGTTCATACTGAGCTAAACAGTGCAAGAATTTTTATAAACTTTAATCTACAGCACCTTGTTAAATAATTGATACTGTAATTTGTAGGGGAAATGTGGCATAAATTTAACTGAAATGTCCTCCGTCCTTTTTCTTGCTAATATTCAATACCATTTGTAGCCATACATTTCTGCAGCCATTGCTTCTCTTGAATATATGCTCTTTTCTGATTAGCTGAGTAACTAGGACTGAGTGATCAGCATGAATGCATAGTCAGCTACATGGCAGGTGGTGA
This sequence comes from Geospiza fortis, assembly GCF_000277835.1. Taxonomy (NCBI): domain Eukaryota; kingdom Metazoa; phylum Chordata; class Aves; order Passeriformes; family Thraupidae; genus Geospiza; species Geospiza fortis. The sequence goes on along the minus strand of NW_005054300.1, from coordinate 7,619,662 downwards.
GCTGTCTTTAGGGCTTCTTGGGAACTCCAAAAAGCCTCAGTGACTTCAGTGGGAGAGGAGTGTGGCAGGTGAAAAAGGAAGATGGGAATAAATGAGGGTGTGTGATCTCTATAAGGAAGCACTGAAGTGTTGTCCTGGGATCCCTAACAATCTTCTGTAAAATAAATGTAGTCTAAAGGTAGTTAAATGAAACCCCTTTGTGAAATGCTGGAATTTTGTTTTTTGTAAAGCTCCTCTGCACAGTGACTTTGCAGTCCTGTTGGGCTACGAATGTTCCATCTGCTTCCACTGTTCATTCTTGTCTCATACAAAAATGTGTCATCTGTGAGGTCTGGTACTATTTGCTCTCCATCTGACTGTCGTTTCTTTTCATTAGTGTAATTTAGTTCTATTTATTCAGAGTAAAATAATTTGAAAAAGACATTAAGGAAAGGATTTGGGGCACTTTTTTAGATGTCTGTGTTGAGATTTTGGTTTTGTTTTATTAATCCCATTTATGTGGGGAAGTTGTCACACCATGACAGGAAATGTAAAGCCAAGAAAACCATTTCATTTTTTATTTTCATGTTTCTGTTGTTTTTAAAATTGCCTCATCTCCTTAAGAGCTATTGTATTTAGCTCTTCCTGATGTGCTGTTTTCAAACACATATAGTGTTTAGATGTAAAAGTTACTGAAGTAGCATCTTATATTTGAAAGTTTTGCCAATGCTACTGTTATACCTTGAAATAAACTGCTCCAAATTGAAATCTTCTTAAATTACTTTTGACTTGCAAGATCTTGGCTTGGCAGTTTAACAGCTAATAAAAGCTTTGTTTTTGTAGTGATAATATTCTGGGCAAATGTGTGACTAAATTCCAAGAGGCATCAATCTCCTCTAATAGTTGAGTTCTTGCCTGTAGGAATTTGCTGAGCTCTTTAACCCAGTTGCCAGGTTGGGTTACCAATGTGTCACCATCTTAATGGCATACATAGAATAACAGAAAGGAATAAAAAACACTGAGAAAACTTACAAGGTTTGCAAAACTAGACCTGATTTAGTTGTGAAGAGATCTGAGTGAATATAAGTGGAAGGAAAACATGTCTGATGTGAAGTGTGAGCTAGCAAAGGCAGCGGGGTTCAGAGGAGCCCCAGAGTGTGGGAGCTGTCACTTTGCACATCACCTTGTGAGGTTTTTCAGAACCAGCTGTACAAGCACTTGGTATTGATGCTGCTTTGGAGGCTGTGAGGTGAGCTTGCTAATATCTCAAAGTCCCTTCTATACCTATTTAAATTTTAAAAAGGGTGAAGGGAGAAGCAGGGGAGCAATAGTAAGTACATGCTTTTTCTTCTTTCTTCCTTTCAGTTTTTTATATTGGCATCTGCACTTCCAGAGATCCAGTCTGGCCGTTACTGAAGGCAGTATCTCTTATCAGTGGCTGCTAAAGACTTTTTCTAGCAGAGGAAGATTTCTTAAGTTGTCTTCCTTTTAATCCAGCTTGGTAGCTCTTTAATGCCTTCTTGTTTGTTTGTTTGTTTGTTTTCCCCACTGCTTTTCCTGCCTCACCACCTCACCAATGTGCTTTCCTTTCATCTTTGTGATCCTCTCTATTGTGGGTTGGTGCCATCTGTTTCCTCTGAATTTTAAGATTTGCCAGGCTACTCCAAGAGCATTATATATGATGCTAGAGGAGATGAAGCAGCCTGGCTGTTAAAAATGTGAGTTTTATTGGTAACAGATTTTTTAAACTAAAATGAAAAGATGAAAATAGATAAACCTTCCCTCTTGCACAGTTGCTTGACTGCTTGTATGCCTCAGGAAAGGACACCTAAGCTGGTTTTGGATATTGAATGCAGTTCATGTGTTTGATCAAGTGTTTGAGGCCCAGTGTGTGGGACTTAGCTGCATACAGCTTACATGTAGCTTGTGATTTTCTGGTAATGGGATTCAGTTGTATATGTATGTGAGCATATGTTAGAAGGGAGGTTGCTGCAACACTTGCATTGTTAATATTGGAAAAAATCGACCACAAAGGACTGTTGAGGTTCATATAACCAAATTATTGTAGTGCCCATCTGCACATCCAGCCCATCTATCAGTGGAAGTTGAGAACCACCTTTTGAACCACTCGTAGATGAGTGTCCATCTTTGCAATTCTTCTGGATGATCCCTCTGTAGCAGAAAAACACATTGCATAATTATACTTGATTCTGTCACCTTCTCTCAGTTCATGAATGCTTTTCCCTGGTATTTTAATTCACTTCTAAACTTCCAGATCCTAAGAACTTCCGAGACCCTCTGTTCAAAAGCAAAAGCTTGACATGTTTTCCTTTCTGATCTTAGAAAATCATTGCATAACTCATAATGTCCTAAAGCAAGTATTGTTCTGAACTGCTGACTGCTTCAAGAATACAAATGAGTGTTCCAAGCTAGAAATAAGATTCTGGTACCTTATAAATCAAGGAGGTTCCCAGTTTTGTCAAATAAGCTTTACTTTAGCCAGTTTAGCTCCAAAATTTCTAGTCTGAAAATGCTGAACTCTTTTTTTTTCATAGAGGTAATGCTATTTTACATCAATTAAATGTGTCTTTAAGATTTCTTTGAAGTGTGCATCTTTGATATTGTGGCCACATAACTGCATGAACAAGATAAATACCAGAAGTGAAGAAATAATGTTCTTAAAAATCTCAAAATACTTTCTATTAAGTCTTCCATAAAATATGATAATACAAATAAGTGTTGTTGCCTATTCAAAATTTGAAATTACATTATCAAATTAATTTTAAGTTATGATATAGAGAGCATGTAGATCTAGTCCTTTTGAGTTAATATTTTATGGATTCACAAATTTATTGTTTCCTAGGACTGCTAATTATTTGAGACAAATATAAGGTGCAGTTTCAGTCCCACATTATAATAAAAGAGTCAAAAAATCCCAGAAAAGTTCTTTTTCATCAGTTTCATGTAGCCTTGAGATGCAGTTAAAATTTGAGTGAGTTTTGATGTACTGCAACAATGGGCAATCTTAGCTGCAGGCTTTGGGGAATTCCAAAGCATTAACACTGAGTTTCCTTGATTGCATTACAAGATTTGAGGTTTGGGGAGTTTGTTCTGCTGGTTTGTTAAAAGATTAAAGTTCTGCCCTTCATGATAGAGTTTCATGTTTGTAAAAATACACTTGACTCCTGGGAGGAGGGGAGTTAATAGTTTCAGGAGCATTATCAGTGGGTGAAAAAGAATCTGTTGTTCCTTTGCATTTGAGGCCATGCAATTTGGGACAGCAGTTATGTAACTTTGTACCTGACAGTTACAGAACATTGCTAAGGATGGACAAACACCAAGGCAGGGATGATCCTGATGCGAGCTGCACAATCCATCCATGCACTTTTTACTTGGGAAAATGTGCTCATCCCCTCCTAAAGCACCTGGGTTTGCCTTAATATTAATGATCCAGGAGGTACCTAGGAAAGAATAATTTGTGTTGGATTTAGAAACATTCCAGGAGATGGTTTTCTGTGCAGAAGGACATTTATATGTGGCACCAAAAACCAGTACAGGGGGAGCAGATGCATTAGTGAGGGTACAGTTTAAGGAGCTCCCAGTTGCTGTTTGTCTTCTGTTGGAGTTGCCAAAAAGAAAAAGTAACTCCATGTACATAGCTCTGGTAATTTCATTGTTTGTAATAGTGCAGTAATCTTATTTTCTTACAAATGTCTTCAAGAATAATTTCTAAATTGTTTACTTTCTAAAGTATTTACTCAAACTGGAGGCATTATGAAATTCACCTGATGAACTATTCCTGCTATTTAATCTGTTGTGCTGTGAATTTTGACTTGTGAGCAAGATGGGTATTTTTTATTTAACTTGTTTCAAATGATGCATTCAAACTTCACATCCTGAGAAAGCAATATAATAAAGTGTGCATTGACATTCTGAAGTTGTCATGCTGAATAACTCAGTTTCTTGGAAAAAGTTACCATTTTAATATGAATACTAGTTACAACTGAGATAATTTTCTAATTGTGTGTCTATGTATATAAAATATAATCAATAAGGGTGAAACATCACCTTGAGTATTTAAATATGATGCAGTGTTTTTAAATCAGCAAAAACTGACTTGCTTGTCTTCCTGTTTTAAGTGAATTGCACTATTTTGCCTCTGGAATTTACAGGCAAATATACCTTCAGTGAGTTCCAGTAACTCTTATGTACTTAAAGATTGTGTGTGAATGCAAATATAGGATAAAAGTAATGTTCTGCAGTGCTGTATTGCATATAAGTGTTATAATATATGAGTAGCAGTAGGGCATTCTAAAATTTACAAAAGCCTGTGGTAGACTTCTGCCACCATATACTGATCTTGATCAGAGCCTAAAAGTTTACATTAAGCATATAAAGCTTTGTTTTCTTCAGAAGAAACACAAGAGTCTCTTTCCTCTCATACTGAAATAATGCTTCTCTATTTAATTTTTAGATTGGTAACATTCTGAGAAACCTCTTTTCAGATAAATTGCTCTCAGAATGTGTCCATAACTATACCTTGAAATATGCTTTTTTTGGGAATGTGGGCATTCATCAAGACAACCTGTATTTAAATAGGAGAATTAATGCTAGAATGAGTAACCAGGGTCCTCCCTCTATGACACAAGCTTACATCTGTACATTATTAACAAATCACCAATATATGACTAATCAAACAAGCAGGGTATTAAGACTTGCTACAAGAGATCTGGCCATGATTCTTTGCCATCATAATAACTAATAAAATAGAGCAATAACTAGAAAGCAGGAGGACTAATTCTATTCTTGCTGCAAAGCCAGCTCTGGTGTTAATTCTCAGTATTGCCTGCTATGCAAGAAGCAGAGTCTCTCTCAGGGCTTACCAACCACCTCACTGTGGATGAGGAGCTGTTCACACAAACAGCCCCTGCTGTCTTCATGTTAAACATAAATTGCAAAGCAATTCATCGTAGACCTTGAAATTTTTTAATCTCCCCAGTGACATACTCATGTAGTTGCCTTTTGTGACCTCATTGATAGTGGAAGAAAAAGGTGTAGGGGCATGGTGTTTCTTCAGGGCAGGAGGAAGAAGCTGCGGAGAGAAGGAAACCAAACAAAGCTCTCTTGCCTCTTACCTAAGCTCTCTTCTGTTGAAAAACCCGCTTGACCCCCAGCCTTCCACATTTGATTACCTTGGGAGGATAGATGGCTTTTGTGATCCATCAGAGATCCTGTGTAGAAGACATGTGTTTTCCAGATTATTTTCTGTTTTTCTAAAACTTCAGATCAAAAATTCTGGGTTTTGCATTTGCCACTACGTCACAAAATACAGTTCTAAAGTTGTCCAACGTTGTGGATTTGCCATTGATGCATGACTCATTGAAATGCTGTATTTATTCTGGTAGTTATGAAAGCATTTTGTCAATCTAGTTTTATTCATCTGAAGGTACTGGCTATTGAGTTCATATTGTTTTAATAGGATTTTAGTATTTACATATGGTTAATTATTTAAATTGAAATATAATTGGAAAATATGTTTTCCACAACTATTTAATAAAATGCAAACCTGGTTCTTTTAATTAGAATTACTGTTGATGATGTTTATTGCCACTTAAAACCATAATACTAAATTATTATTTTATAATACTGTCCTATATGCCTGATTTTTTTAATACCTTTGCCCTTTGCTATGTAGAAAACTTGCACAGCAGGTATGTTTGGTTATTTTTTTCCTTCCCTGGCTGTATCATCCTCAACTTTTTTTCTTGTCTTGGGTTGTTTGAATTTCATCCTGCTCTTTCAAATGTCTTTTCCTTCTTTATGGTGGGAGGGGAAAAAGAGAAGAGGTAGAAGCTACATTTTCATTGCTTTTGGAGCTAAATCTAATGACAGCTGTACCCACAATTTTCTTCTGTGTTTACATGCAGCCAGGAGCTATGGGCGGAGAAGAGGTAAAAGTATTTACTAAATGTTTTGTTTGCTGAATAGTGGGAGAAATAAATATTTAGTTTTCTTGTGGTAAGATGATGTTACCAATTTTAACATTATTTAGTTGATCAATTGCTTTGTATAAATCAATCTCATATTCTTCCTTTGCAAAACAACTCCCTTTTAACAGCATCTTAAAGCAGTGATGATCCTGAGCTGATAACTTCAAGCGTTGCTATTACTAGAGAACTGGAGGATGGCTGAATGTAGAGATTCTCATTACATGTATTTGTGACCTGAAATGCACAGTGTTCCAAAAAAAGATTGGGTTTGGGTTTATGTTTGGTGTTTGTTTTGTAGGAGTCCAATGTTTAACTGCTGCATTGAACATTTGAAAATGACTTTTTTTCTTACATGAAACAGCTTTTGCTGAATATTAGACTTCATTACATTGAATTGCCTCAGAACATGTGTGAATACCAATGCTAGTAACTGCCCTCAGCAGTGAATATTGATAATAATTTTAAAAAGATACAGTATTTGAGCACATTTTAACAGTATTTAATCACAGACAACCCTTAAAACATAAAAGCAAACTGAAAATATTTTATAAATGTACAGTGCTACATATCAGTTTATTCTGAGAGATGAAGGAACAAGGATAATAGCAAGTCCAACAACTGAGCAAGCCACTAATGCAGCTTACATTTATGTCCTGTGCTGTAGCTTACTGGTTGTTATTGAGAAAATAACAGTGAAAATAGCAGCTTTTAACAATTACATTTAGGCAGTGTCATCTGCATGGGGTACTTTAGCATTAAACTTAATTTTATCTTCCTTTCCATAAAGCTCTCTGCCAGCTAGGCAGGTGACCTTGCCCCCTTTTCCAAATGTAGAATTTGCATCACATTTGTGAAGAACCTTAGAGACAGATGTATGCATCACACAAACCAATATGTCTAAGGGCTTTTGTCATTTGTATGGGTTGAGGTGGTAGGCTGTACAGGCCATACTAACACAGTTTATAATACAGAATTTGCTCTGATTTTGTTCAAAGCTGACACATTTTAGTGTTCATTTGATAGCTAAATCTGAAACAAAAGATTCAGATTTTCCTCACAAACTTACTCTCTGTGCACATGAACACTTTAATTTTATTTTAAGATTGTGACAGGTGTTTCCAGATTGACCAAATGGCCCCAAAGTAGGAAAGGAGGTAGGAATCAGTAGGATACTATGAATTACTGGCAACTCCTGTTTACTTGTAGAAGCAAAATACAATAATGCAGAAGTAATTGTGATGAATGTAATTTAGGCTGTTTTATTTAAATATTAGTGAAGACAAATCAGGGCAAACAAGTTCTGAATGTGCTGGCTTTTCAGATTTTTTTCTCACTACCTAGAAGCATGTTTCATTCCATAAGACTTGTTTCCTCTGTAAAATGCAGGCTTTTCCATACTAACAAGTAGATTTGTGTGTATGTTTCTTGTCATCAATGTTAGGGATTTTGACTTGCCTCATTCATATTAAAGTCTGTGATGTTCATGCTTTATCATTACCTTGACTTTTATAATGTTGGTTTTGAGCTTCCTTAACCTAAAGCATGAAATTCTACAACAGTCTGTTAAAAATGTGTTGGTTATCAAATATTCTCATATATCCCTCTCTATTATTGCTTTTAACATTTGCATTGGGATAATATGCAGAGTAACCACAGGCAAGTCTGTGCAAGGACTCATTTAATGTTTGTTATACTTGGATATTTTAATTAGTGTTTGATTCTGTCATTGTGACTAAGAATCTGCAATGAGAATAAGTTTTGTCAGACTTTCTTGAGGCTTGCCATGAACTCTCAGTTCCCCACTTGATTCTCTCGTTCCTCTGAGAAAAGAGATGAGCATTTCTTTGTAGGTAGCATGCTTTGAGCTGTTGAGTCATGTTCTTGGTACCTTGTTTTTTAACTTTTACAACCAGTTTTTCAGGTACAGATGTAAGCACTGCTGCGGGAAATCAGCCCAAACTATTTTGCTACACTGACAACTCAGAGATGCCCAGGGAGGGATGCAGGAGTATGTTACAAAAAAAGTGCATTAGTGATGCTTTCCCATACTGGTCTCACAGAAATTTGCCCAGGGGGTCTCTTGAGGTGATGTTTTAATATTTATTGCCTTAGATTGCATTTTCCTCCTGTTCTTACTCATTCCCTTTTCTAAGCCTACATAAATTTTTAAACATCCCAAAAAGTCTGTAGCAAGGGTTTCCAAAGTTTGCTTTGCTTTCAGCCTTGGCATGTACTGATTGTGTTCAATGCAGTTCATTTTTCCATTACTGGAGAAGACCATGAATAGTCATTCCCTATTCCCTTGTCTGTATGCTTTCCATTATTTTAAATGTATTCTTCTTGCATTCAGCTCTATACTTCACTTAGCTATAAACTTACAGAACATCATTTGCATTTATTTAAGGTGAGTGTGGTGCCTGTAGACCGCCCAGTGTCTGGCATGGCGCTTAGAGGTGATAACTTGCTTTCTAAGTTGCTGTGAATTTTTATTATTTCCTTCAGAAGTCAGTCTCCTCTGCAGATCTGTATTTTAGTTGAACACCTTGTTATTAATTTGATATGTCATCTTCCACTAATGGCTCATGTTTGTTGTTTGTTTACTTTTTTACAAGAAGGTAGGTTCATGGGCAGGAATTAAAAGATGAATTATCTCTACAGTAATGTCAATCTCTGAGATATTTTCAGATTTCCAGCTTTTCAATGAGTGTTCTGATTTGATATTTTTACACAGTTGTAGTATTCTTCATTGTTTTTTCTCATGCAAATGTTCTCTTTCATTTTGAAATGCATATGTTTATACATGTGCATGACGTGTTTGTCCATTAATGGAATATTCATCAAAAGTCTTCTGTGTTTTATGCTCTAAACTCACCATTTCTGACAACAAGTCTTTGAAAGGTAGCAGCTCTACATCCTTCTCTAATTGTGGCATTTACTCTATTTTTTATGTTGATGTGTAAATGCATGGTAGGATTTTTACTTCAGTGGATTTTTGTGTCTGTAATCTCTTCCATTGTTTAACATCCAATATATTATTTTTAATCAACATTTTTCTGGTGCCTGATGTTTGTAATTAAAAATCAGGCCACTGTTGTGTGTCAGTGACTTTCCTGACTTTATTAGCTTGTTTTTCCTACACAGCATTACTGTTTCTTTTTTTAATCTGTCCTTTGCTACGGAAGACAATTACTGATATTTTCAGTGTATGTTTTTCTGACTACTGTCCCTCTGTCTTGATTTTTCTCCTTGCCCCTGTTTTTATTTCCTTCACTTCCTGTGCTGTTAATACCAGTATGGTATTAAACTGTAGGTCTTGCTGTGTCAATTTCATGTGAATCATTACCTTTGAATTTAATTATGTGCACTTACAAAACTATAAATACATTTATATTTGTAATCAACCCTCCTATAAACTGTTTGTATCAATTAAGTATAATTCCATCCCTGGGAGAAATCCTCCATGATATGAGGGGACAAGTAGCCTTTTCAGAGTTGAGGTGTGGTTCTTATTTATACATCTCTCTATATTGCAGGATGTATTTACTCAGGTATAGGGAACTGTTAAATTCCAAAGATGGCAAGTGTTGCTTATATGCAGTCTTTGAATATTTTTTCTGTTCCTTGTTAATAAATCTGTTCTTAAGATAATGTGTGTATTCTTTGTTAGTAATAGAAATAAGTTGCTATTGCATCTGATGGTTACAAATAAATTCTTTACTTTTCATTAACAAATTGAGTAGCAGCCATTAATGTTGATTTTGCCTGTTCATGACTGAAAGGATGTTTTTTAACTCAGTAACAAACAGGCTGACAGGCTGTTCTAGCTACCACTGTTTTCCTTCAAGTGCAAGTTCTTTGTGGTTTATTTAACAAGATTTTTTTTCTTGTCTTGTAAGGGTAATACACTCTTGGAAAAATAGAAACAGTACTAATGAACATGAACTGGAAAACTGGACCACCTAGCTGGGTCCTTTAGTGCAAGTTCTGTTAAAGTAAAACAGCAAAAGGGAAAATTTTTTACTGAACTATTTCCTTCTCCAGGAAATAGCATTAACTATAGATCCTACAAAATCTGTTCCAGGTCGGTCTTCACTGTTTCCTTTTGAGGATGGCTTCCTAGATGACAGCCATGGGGATCAGTCATTGTCCTCGGGCCTCAGCTCTCCGACACGCTGCCAAAACGGGGAACGAGTGGAACGCTACTCTAGAAAGGTGTTTGTTGGAGGTCTCCCTCCTGACATTGATGAAGGTACTGTGAATCACTTGCATTGCTGACATGTGGGAATTGCCTTTCATATAATTACTATTGAAAAGGTGATATTTTCATAGAGGCAAATGATTTTTCCCAGGTGTGTCTCTTGTAGTGCTTGTGGCAGTGCTTAGAACAAACACTCCCTGCCACCCCTGCAACACCCGAGAGTTTATCTGGTGTTCTTGTGTACTGCAGATCAGAAGTGGCTGCCTGGCAAGTCTTCTGATCTGCATGGCTTCCCACGACTGTCAAGTGGGAAAGCTGAAAAAGGGAACTTAGTGGGTACTGTCTCTCCTCTGTAGTCTTTTCCTATTCTTGGATGTGGTTGACTTTAAAGACTTTCTTAATGCAGTCCTTACCAGAATATCGTGGGCTTTAAATAAGCAGCTCTTATACCCAGCACGTATCTTGGGTTCAGATGATAAATACCGGGTAATAATATGGTTAAAAAGTAATAACCTACCCAGCAAGGATGGTCAGAGTTTTTTCTCCATCATTATCTGCTCTACTTGCATGTGTCCCCAGAAACTCTTACTCCCAAACTAAAATCATGACAGTATTTGGTGTATTTTTCATGGCTGGAATATAGCTGGAATCCACCACTGTCTAGCTTCAATGGGCATACACAGGGAATTTGAGGATGCCCTGTAATGAAATGAGGGGGATGTCTTATCTACTAATCTGAAGCCCAAGCCATGTACAGTTTTAATTAAGAAATAGTTTGAGTTGCCAGTCTGTTTACAAGCACCTCAAATGCAGTTCCCACATCACACCAAGAGTTGCAGGGCTGTTGTATGGGGTCTGGTGGGTAATCTGGATTTGCAGCTGTAAGAAGCAGCAGCCCAACAGGGATGACTGATGTACACATTGATGGGTCACTCAGAATCAAAATACATGCCCAGTATGTCCTGTGAGGGAGTAACATGGTGACCTGGGAGCTGTCACCCACTTTCCTGAGAGGTCTCCTTCAGTAACCCTTTATCCTTCAGCTCTTCAGGTACACAGTACGGGTGTTCTGTCTCCAGATGCTCGAAATTCTGGCATGTATTTCATGGGGTTGGAGAAACTGGGCACATCCCAAACAGCAATGCAGAAACTGTAAAACCCCACTGCCTTTTCTCCTGATGACTTGTTACTCTGATCTATCTAAGATCACATTAGACATGATTTTAAACTAATTCTTCCTTTAAAGTACGTTTAAAAATGTATTGAGAAAATAATTTTTTTTCAAAAAGAATTTTAAATACTTTTTTCTGAAGGATTTACATGTAAAACAAAATTGTCCTGTAGGATAGCTCTTGATGTGTGTTACATGGTGGTTCCAAGTTGATGCTTAAAAAGTGACGAAAAAACTGGGTAATTCAAGGCAGATTTCCTGAAGGGCCTGAGGAAGGTGAAATGCCCACAGTGGCAAGACCTGCTGCAGCCTCTTTCTAGGGCAGGCTGCAAGGAGCAGCCGTGCTGACATGGAGCTCCTCCATCAGTCCCATGTGGCTGCATCTGACCCTGCTTTGTGGCTATAATTAGAAATAGACCGCAGCTGAAGCATATTCACTTCTGATAGATCATGTTTGCATTTAATCCTGCTGCAGACTTCCACTAGTGGAATGTAAAATCACTTTTTTAAGCAGCCATGTACAGCACAGAGATGAAATGATATTTAGGCATTTGCTATGGACATCATTGCAGTTTTCACTGTTCTTGTTTTGTTTTTTAAGTAAGACCTTTTTACCTCGCCACTGTCAGCTTTTATGTTCTCTCTAAGGTGCCTCATTCGTTTTTTTGTAGATGAGATCACTGCCAGCTTTCGTAGGTTTGGACCTCTTGTGGTGGACTGGCCTCACAAAGCTGAAAGCAAGTCATATTTTCCACCTAAAGGTAATTAGTTTAAAATACACTTAAGAGGGCTGTTTTGGAAAAAGGAAATTACATCTGCCATGTGGCAATCCACTATAAAGTAAAATTTTTACTCCTTATGTTGAATTTTCTATCTTTCATCAAGCATATTTTCAGCCATTGTCCTGATGGGGAAAAAAATTCCCAGTTTGGTTATTGAAATGTGCTCCTCTGTGTGTACTTCTTCAGCACACCTTGAACCCTTGAATTATGCCTTCATTTGTACCAGCAGTAGGCAGAATGCAAGTTGCAGACATTTCATAGCTGATTCTGTTGTGGTTTGCACATTGCCAAACCCATGGGAGTAAGAGAGGAAGTCCCTTGGATTGGGTCACTGGGTTGGGTGTGCAGTGTTTTGCAGGGAGGTGACTCCAGTGTGGGCTGTGACCCAGAGGCTGTGACCCTGGAGCTGTGACCCTGGAGCTCTGGTCTTGTCCCACATCAGGGCTCCCCGGGCGCTGGGGCACAGAGCAGGCTCTGCTCAGAGAGCACCTGGGTGGCCCAGAGTGTGAGCAGGTGGGGCAGCCTCTGATCAGGCAGCACAACACTGTGCACTCCTGCTTTGGGTGAGAGAGAACAGCTGGTGGGAAATCTCTCTGGGAGGGTTACTTGGCTAACTCAAACTGCTCTTGCTGTACCCTGCTCTCTGATTTTGTGCAATATGTTCTGCTCTCTTTCACATGTGCCTCTTGCATGTAGTTCCTGAGTTCACTCCTGATCTGAAACAGTAGCAGGAAGTACACAAAATTTTTGGTCTATATGCAAAGATTTTCATTTCTCATTGACCCTGGAAGCTCTTAATTGCTCATTAAGGCCACTGATTATTTTGGCAGAACAATGGGCTGTTCAGTCAGTGAACTAGCTAATCCTGAAATATTTTGATAGATATAGTTTGACTGTAAAAACACACAAATAAAAGCCAACTTAATTTATTTGGAAGCTTAATTACTGGAGGCAAAACTGTGACAAATACTTGCCCTGTGAACAGTATTTGGGACCCTTAAAATCAGAAGAGAAGCCCATACATGCTTCCTCTTTCCTGTTCATTCTCACCACTCAGCCTTGCTGTTAGCAGTTATGCAGCATCTGTTCTTGAATTTAAAAGCAAATCAAACAGCCCCCAAAACAACAAAAAACACTCACCCCAAACCCCAACCCCCCTGCAATATTCCTAAGGACGGTTGGTAAAATATATGCTTTTCCCTTTTTATGTTATTTTTAAAGATCTCTGCAGTCTTTCTGGCTAGTGAATTCTAATTGTGCCTTCACTTAAATTTTTTTTTTAAAGTAGAAAAGCCAGCTTCTCCTTGTCCTTATTATCTCTTAGTATTCTCTACTTGTTTCCCTTTTTTATTTTTTTCCTCTTATTAATTCAATAAGTAACTATTTGTTGAATTAACATGGGACTTCCAATTTTGATTTTGTTCTCTATCTGACTGTGGACTAGTTATGCCTTGACAAACTTGTAAAATGTTTTTGAGTAAGATCTATTTTAGCAGAAGACAAGGGAATGCAGCCTCACTTCTATTTTTGTCACAATTCTAATATAGGAAACAGCTTTCAAAGCCCCTGCCAGTTGCCCTGAATGTCTGTCTGAAAGTGCTAAACAACAGTCAATCCCAACTGTTCCAGATTTATTTATATCTGACTTCTTAGTTATCAGTCAGGGCTGCAGCATCAGACATCCTGCATGCCTGGCTCTGACATTCACTTACAGTCATGGCGAGCTCCCTAGGTCAAATGCACTTGATTTACTATGATCCCACACAGGCAGCACCTACACAGAAGACAGAATATTATTTCCAGGAGTCAGAGGGGAAAGTTTGAATGGCTGTTCTAAATTTTTCACAGCTTTTTGTTTTTTTTTTTTTTTTCAATAAAGAGTACTTACTTATCAAAGTTATTATGGAATCATTTTCAGAAGTACCACAACAAAATGTCTTCAATGCTTACTTTGATCAGAAGCTCCTTCAGACCTAGAATTTAAGTTGGTGGGCTTTGATTTTGGATTTTTTGTTTTTGTTTTACTTTCTTATTTTAAGCTGTTTTGGTGCATTATTGGACATTTCCTTAAAAAACAGAAAAAGAGATATTTGCAATTATGCTTGGTGCAAAATTCAATGAGACTTATTCCACTGTCAAGTACTCATGAATTCAAATGTTTTCTCCCTTCATTTTTCTAGATGTCTTGTCTTCCATGTTGTATTGCTAGTCTGTAAATTTTCTGACATTTTGAATATGAGTCTTTCAAATGGAAAACATGTCCAAAAAAACAAAGGACAAATGAATTTATGGAGGAGAGAATGAGCTGGGGTTTCTATGCTAGCAATCTTGAAAGAAAACAAGAAAAATGAATTGTTGAAGTGGGCATGATGCAGAGGCTATTCACACATTGATAAAGCCTGACCTTCAAGGCTTCTCCCAGCTCCTTGAATGTGCCCCAGAGGCAGTAAAATTGAGCCCTGCTCTTTCTGAACATATGTCATCACCTCCACATGGACTTCAGTGTACTTTTGATGGATGGCCTTTTCCATTGCTGGAGGGTCAGGTCATTGGGCAGTGTCTGGTCTTTCAGTGGGGTTCAGGATTTTTGTCTGTTTGCTTTGGTAAGTGTTCACTGAGAGCTTTGGGGCAGACAGCATCAGTAGGTGATGCCATGGGTCAGCACAGGCAGTGAAATTTTATGCTGCTGCTGCTTCACATCAGGGTTTTCTGTCTTTGGTTGCATCCAGGTGATGCAACATCCCCTGCAGTCTGGAGCGAATCAATACAGATTTCCAGTATCTACTTGTTGGTATAATTTATTGAATTTTGGAATGTTTGCTATGCTGGTGCAATACATGAATTCCCTGTAGTCAGCCTGTATTAGGAGCACTCTGTTGATATTCTTAGTGCTAGGAAGAGAAGGCTGCAGAAACCATTAGCCATGGCTAATCTGATCAAGCATGAAATCTGAAAGATTAAAATATTGCTTACAGTCTAGTGACCTCCACCAGCACCCACCAGCCCCCCCCCGAGGGCTTTATCTGGTCACTTTAGTGAGTGAGTCAGGCCATAGATGTGTAGCCAGTTCCAGCAAGCCTTATTAGCTAATTTATTAGTTGGTGGGCTTGATTAGTTTAGCTGCGGTGGCATGTAAGCTGTCATTGGGACCAGTTGGAGTCCAGAAACATTCCTGCAGCACTGAGCTTGAACAAAGGTTTGCCTGGATTTGGCATCCTGAGCAGGATGGTGTCACCACAGGTCTGCTTGGGCACATTACCTCAGATTTAGTGCTGGGCCTGATGGACATAAATGTTTGTGTGTGAAATGATGCTGAGCTGGGGTCTCCAGCATGGTGAGTAACATCAGACTTATCCCAGGGTGAGCTTAACAGTGCCATTGTGGATCTTGGGGGATGGCACAGCAACACAGACATATCTGCAACATATTCACATCATTGCACATCAAGCACATCATTGCTATCTGTATATTCCAGGTTTTCCTGTTTTCCCAGATGTTCTAAGGGTTTGTTACCCTTACTGAATCTTGCCTGATGTCACAGAATACACTGATCAGTGTTTGTGAAAGCAGTCTGCCTTTGTCAGCATTTGAGTTTTGAGCATTGTAACAGCAAACCCAAAATAATTCTGTAGATCAAGCACAACTTGCCTTACCTTGGTTGCCAGTGAGTTCCATATTTAGGTTGCTGAGAGAGCAGGGATGCTCTTGTCACTAAAAGTGAATATTGTTCACTTGGGCAAGAGAAGCTGCCAACAGCTGACAATGTGTGGAAGAGGCTCCTATTTCTAGTTCTGAGCATCTGCATTGTTGCCTTAACATTTCTTTTTCCCCTCCTGTGCATTGTAAGCTTAGCACCATGTTTGTATGTTTGTGTCATGCATGAGGTGGTTTTTAATGCTTTGCCTCTGAATAAGGCTAATTCATTCTCGTTGCATGAGAAGTCTTTGGATTACTTCCTTTGGCATCTGTTTGGATATGTTACTGACTGATCTGGCAAAATTATAAATGCCATGTGTTGGTCTTGGGTAAGCAGATGCCCAGTTCATAATGTGTTTACTTGGCTTTCACCCCAGAATTTGGGAATTAAATGTGGTTTTTGGTTAAGTATCTTTTGAGTACCTATGAGACACTGAGAAATAAAGAAATATGTATTAAAGGATGCTGTCAAAAGTAGATGCACATTACCATGTCACACTCTATTTATCTCTGGCAAAATCCAGATAATTCATGTTTTATTTAAATACAAATTGATGGGGTTTTCACTTATTTGCTGGTGTGCTGAGTTAAGCAATGCTTATGCTAACTACAGTAATTTTTTTCTTTCCTTTTTTTTTATTAAACAGATGGTGCCAACTGTTTCAAAAACATTTTTTCAGTTGTTCTTTCTTTAACAGATTGCTAGCTTTAAAACAACTTTTTAAAAACTCTTTACTGGTTTTTCCTTGTGATAACTATGATTTTTCTAGTAATCACTTAGAACTGCACCATGTGTTTTAAAATGCCAAAAAATATGCAAAAATTTCCCTTTTTTTCATTTAGAAAGATTGATATTTGGATAGAGATCAGAATTAGAGTTAGAAAATGAAGCATGGCAGAGCTTGAAGATAGGATGGGTTTGGAATGGGAGGAATGCTTTGGCTTTACAGTTGATTCAGACATGTGATGCAGCAGTCTGATCCTTTTATGTTTTCCCTGTTCTTCAGTTTGTTATTCTGTTATCTGATAAAATTAAGCACATTTGTCCCTGCTGCTCCATATGAGACACTAGGGTGAGGGAGATCTCATGAAAACAAAACAGTGTAAGCAAAGTTGCACAAAGTAACATGAAATGATTCTCATGCTTTAATTTAAAAACAACTGGTGGACAGACAGTGTGAGCCTCTCTGATTCTCTCCCAAGTACTGTTTAGATGGGAACACTGTTGTTGTAGTCTTTTGACTGATCTTGATTTCATGGATGAAGACCATTTCCATAGTTAATTCCATTGTCACTGCAGTGGCAGTTGTAGTTTCTGCCAGAGGAACAAGAGTGAACAGTTGCAAAGATAAAGTATGGAATCATAATTCCAATTTCATTAGTTATATTCACAAGAAGATATCTGGTTTGTGCAAATACAGCACTCTGTTCTAGAAAACAGCCTGCTTTGGCTTAACTGATCAAATATGATACCAGCACAGTCCAGCATGAAATGCCAAGCTAATTTTTGTATTTAAAAAGCTGAAGTCAGAGATGACAATATTTGTTAGAATGGAAACTGACATTCTCTATCCAGAATTACACTGTATAGCAGAGAGTGATTCTGGGAGGGTTTTTAGATGTTGTTTATGTTCGAACACAGGGACTGTGTGCAGTGTCAGTCGTTGTATCCACTGACATCTGAGGCCAAGTCTGTAATTTGTAGTCCCTGTGTTGCCCCACAGCAGGGCAGCATCATCCCAAATCAATGCAAGTCACAAAATGTGTGGTGGCAAAATGCAGTACACACTCATGTGCTCTTCTGCAGCTGTGTGACTTTAGCTTGCTCTGCAGAGAATTTTCTTTAAGGTTTTTTGGTGGCTTGTTTGAGCCTCCCTTTTTTAAGCTCTTAACACTGTTTCCTGTCTTGTCCTAAATGTTTGAGGATTCTAGGTGGTGTACTGATAATGATGATTTTTTAATGTCTGTCTTTGAGACTGCTGTGCCAGGTATCTTAGAGCATTCAAGGAGCTTGCTTCCTGTAAGAGAATTTCTGTTCTCTAAAACGGTGCCATTTGCAACTTCTTTTTCTAGGAGAAAACAAGAATCTGGTGAAGCAAAATACAAAAGTATTTTTGAGCCATCCAAGCGTAGGCAGAACAAATCTGATTCTGAAGTAGCATTGCAGGATTATTCTCTCCCAGCTTTCATGTTGCTTTCAACAGATCCTACTTTCTTTCAGAATTGCTGGGTTGCTATAGAAGAAGCCACAATTTTTAGCAAGCATTTAACCCTTTTTCAATAATTTGGACATATCTAAGTACATAAAAAGCTTTCCATGTTTATCTGTAGAGGTAGCCAGACCACTTTTGCCAAATGGAAGGAGTTAAATATTTGTCTTATTCTCATTAACCTCTCCTAAAACCCAAGTAGATTTTACTGTGGGTTGTACATGTCACCCCTCCCCAATACTATTTTTATTAAATGTCACCTTTTCTTTTGTTTTATAAATGGAGATACATGAATTGATCTGTAAGTATTATGAGCTTCAGGATAACAGCTGTCCTTTGAATAGTGTTTAAGTTGAGGACTTAGTATTATTTTGTGCTTTTAGTAACTTTTGCTATCTTGTTTTGCTAATAATTTAGGAAGCACTAAATTATCCTTTCAAATAATTGAAATATGTTGAAAGGGTTGTTGCAGGTGGTGGTGCAGAGACAGATTCTGTACTAGCACTGCAGCATATTCATTGTTCTGATGGTCATCTAAAAAGTAAGTTGTTCCCTACTCCCACCCCCAATCAGTTGTAATTGTTTAATGCATTAAAAACTTGAAGTCTTTCATGAAGTCCTACAGGCATTACATTTATAAAATTATGTATTTGGTTCCTAGTGATCACTTCAGTGATTGTACCCCTAAAATAATGATGCAGTAATCTAAAATTGGTGCAAGATCATTGGTTACACACATCATAAATTTATCAAAGGTAATAGCCCTAATTATACTTGTGTCCTCTCAAATCAGAGGTTAGGACTGGCAGTGTGAGTATTTCAGGGGCTGGATGTGCTGTGGGTGCCTTTGCCCAAGGCAGTGCATCTGCCTCTCTCTGGGCTCAAAAGCTTGGAGCAGCTCAGAGCTCCTGTTTCCCTCAGCTGTCTCAGTGCTGTGCTTGGCAGATTGTGTCTGCTCCATACCCTGCAAATCCTACCTGCTTTGGGACCTACAGTGTATCTGACTACTGGTTATACCAAGAATGTAACCAGTAGTCAGCTGTATGCCAGTGGAGGCTGGGCTGTTTCATTAATAAAGGTAAACACATAATTTTTAGAGGATTTGGTAAGTCTAGTATTTTTAATTTTGTTGTTTGTATACTAATCTGATCTCCCAGGGACATGCATACTCTTATTCACCAGACACAGTTTTGGGTTTTCTTTGGTTTTGAGAGGAATTTGTTGTTCAACATAATCCAGTTTTGGAAAAAAATCCTTCTGTTATTAAGGAGGGTTATTCAAGCTGCATCTTTTTCTTACAGTCGACAAAGACAGGAAATTTGAACAAATCAGAACCTGAAAACAATCTACATGTGAGTGAACATTCAAATGGTTATTAGCAGCACCACAGCAGCAAATGACAAACTGATTACTTGATTAAAAGAAGGGAAGTCAAAGCTTAATGCTGAAGGTCTGCGTTCTGCCTTTAGAAATGTTCTACAGCTCACAGGAGACTTACAGCCATACAAAAATCAGAAAATATGTTCCTAGGTTCATCTGTGCAAATGACATGGGGTGTCTTTTCTTTTTGATTGAAGTACTTTACTTTGAAATTCTTGACAACAGTCTCAAATATTTTGGGATAAGCGGCAAGTGCTGCTCACTTTCTTTGTTAAGAAAAACATATAATTTAAAGCAAAAACCATTTTTATTGTAAAACCCAATATCAAATTTAGTTTAAAATAACTGAAATCTGGCTAGCCTGGATTTTTGGACCAGTGCTTTCTTCCTCTGAATTTTTTTACCCAATGCTGATAGTGTGCTTGAAATAGAAGCTGAAATCAAGCAGAACATTTCTATTTCTGTATAATTTTTCCACGTTAATGTTGGTTGGAGTAGCACTGGAAGATGGTTTTCTTGCAAAGAAGAGTAACAGGTTTTGTTCAGACTTGGAAGCAGATGTCTCTTGAGCCATCTGTTCAGAGTAAAAGCAGCAGCAGCAGACCTGACCCCCTCCAGATGATGACCATAAGCTGCTCTGTCCAGAGTGGTCACCATTGCATATTGCCCTTGAAAATCAAAATTTTAAAAATTCAATTCTGAATTTAGTTGGGGTTTTTATATTTACTAATTTGAATGTTTCTTTCATGCTGCTGACTCAGTAAACTTCACAAAGATAGCTTCCACTTCATCAAATATTTAGTCTTTCTCATAGGAATTCCATGTGACTACTCTTACAACTATAGTAACCAAATTGTATATTAGAGCCTTTCTTTTATATCCTTTAATTCTGATTTATAGCTGCTATAGATCATATTGCAGTCTGAAGTCTGATGTTGAAAATGGCTGCGACCTTTGAAAGAGGAGACAACACTATAAATTTGCTGTTGCAATGTTTTACACTAGTTTAGAAGTAAAATGCCAGATAAAGACAGACTTTAGTATGCCTGTGGAATATTCTTTTGGTTTAAAAAACACCAAAAAAATCCAAGTAATTTATTTCAGTCTTTTCTTTTTTAATACAGGTGGGTGGGAGTATTTTTACTACAGGACAAACTGAGATGGCATATGTATACTGTTCTTTTGGGGCTTTTTTTATCCATAAGTGGTGAAAGTAAAGTAATGATGTATAGAAAATCTTTCTGCTTTTTGCCATATTTTGGAACTGAAAAGACTTTATAAATCTTTAGCTGTACATTTTTTACTACAGCACTATAGAAATGCTGTCCTTTCTGCTGAGCAAACACTGGGGCACCTCTCCCATGTCCCACAAATAATGCATGTCCAGAGAGCAGAGGTTCTGTGGGGACTGGGTTTCTCCTTCCACTTAAACTGGAGAAAAACACTCTGTAATATTTATGACAAAATAGAAGGTTTCTGTTTTCTCTGTTATTTGTGATATGGTAAGATCATTATTAGTAAGTGTTAAGTTTTAGTTTCAATTCTTTTGGTGATCTCATGATGTGGGCTATTTAGTGCTAAGACTGGAGTTATGAAGACATGCAATTTATTTTACAGAAGCTACTGATACAGAACCTCAGTTTTCATTCAGCTCTTCTCTGTGACCCACTCCATTGCTGACTTCTCTTGTTATGTCTCCTGTCTTCCATTTGATATGTACACTTCATTTTATTGCTATTAAGATTCAGACTCCAATTATTTTTCAGTGTAACTGAGGATATGGAGTACAGTCCTTTAATTAAAATCAAACAAACCCTTCCCCAGTACCTGTCTGTAATGTGGCATAGGAGGAATTTCTTGCATATCACACCAGCCAGGCTCTGTCTGGTATTCATGAAAAACATGTAAAAATGTAAATGTGCAGAAATAGAAGAGTCTCTCTAAGATTCTAGACTGTTCCTATTTCTTATACACCTTTGTTTTTTAGAGAAAAGAATCAGCTGACAGGGTCAAACACTGCCATATAAAATTAGACTGACTAAAAGAAATTAATCTTTGCAGCCCTGACTAATACATAATTTCACTCTTCTGCAGTAGCTAAGTGAGATTACAGCCTTTTCTATTTTGAGGTTTCTTAAGTATTTAAAGCCTTTGAAGTTTTTTTGAAAATGCAGTCATGTCACTGCAATGTTTAAAGGAAAGTCTGCAGTTTTTTTAACACCTCGGATTTTTATTTTTTAAAAATGAGTTTAATTTTTTAATAGTAGTTTAGTCTTTGGATTTTCAAATGTGTTTTATTCATGTTCAAAGCATCTTCTAATAAGATTACTAAGGTGACTTTGAGCAATGACCCTTGTCATCACATTAACTGATTTAGAAATTTGGTTCACACTGTTTCTAAATGTTCCTTTCCTGTGGGATTTTAAAACAACTTTATTCTAAAAGTTCTAGTAAATACCACCATAATTAAGTTCAAAACTATTTTTTAAAATCTAGCAAAAAAAAAAAAAGAAAAAAAGAAAGTGAAATATATATTTCATTAAAATGTTAAGTCTATTTAAATTTACTTCTCTGAGGCAGCCACCTCAACCATCTAAAAATAACCCTAAAGAAATGAGACTAGAACATTAATTTTCTTTGCCATCCTTTTTTTATATGAAATAGATTTACATATCGAAATACTTCTGTAAGAAATCTGAGGTCGATGCTAGATTTTATTGTAATCCTGAAGCTTATAAAAACATCAGAAAAGACACTGTCTAAATGGCAGAAAGTTGTGCTTCAAAGGTAGTTCAGCTTGTTTCAAGCATAAATGGTCCTTCCCTTTTGCAGATGAAATCAGTGCATGTGACTACCCAAAGATGTTTCTGACTTGCTATGCACAATGTAAAGAGGAAGTTCTCTTCATTCTCTTAATTCTGCCACCCAACCTTAGTGTTATAAAGCTGAAAACCTGTGACCTTTAGATTATGATTCCTGTATCTGATTTTGCAAGTGGGCTGAATTTTGGGAAGTATGGATTTCAGATCAATTACATATGAAATCAGTAGATGATATGCAGACATGTGACATGGAGATTCAAATACTCTTTGACCTTATATATAGCTCTTCATTACAGTATTTCACTTTGTTTGAAAAGAGCCCAGATTCTAAGAACCAGAAATAGGTTAATCCTTCCCTGTTGGCTATATAACATTTGCATGCCAAATGCTGGCTTTGTACCAGAAGATTCAGCTCATGGTTGATGCATTTGAACAACAATTTATCTACTGTTGTTCTAAAATGCAAGAACTTAAATTATTAATTATATTGAGTATTCACAAGTTGAGCATAAAATGGTACCCTTCAGGTATTATAATAAAATTGAACTAATTCACAATTAATTGAAATTCTGAAGAAAAACTCTTGATTAAACTCAATCTGCTCTGGGCTTCATTAAGTGAGAGATCTGTACTTTTACTCCTGAAATATTCCTGTACCACTGAGTAACCAGAAACTGTCCAGATAACCTTTACTCTCACAGTGTTTGTAATGAATCACTTAAACAGAACAGAGTATAACAATTCTCATATAACAAACTTTGTTCCTACCTTGTCCCATGGGTTACAAAAGAGTCAGTGATTTCCTTTTACTCCAGCAAATTGTGCCTAACCATGGAGCTCTAAAAGGAAGGTGTTACTAGATTTAGAAGAATAAAAGAAAACCTTTTCTTTTTGTAAACATGCTCTTTTCACGAATGCTGTGAAATGCAATCAGGCTTTTTCTGGGAAGCCATGGCAGGCATGAATCTGGATAACCTTTAACTCTTGAGAAATTTTTGCTTTAGGTCTTTTCTCACAAACTCTACCAGCTGTGGCTTGCTAAGTTGAATGGTGTCCACAGGGCCAGTAAGTTTATTTTCTTTCACATGCCTAATACATACAATGCACGTTCTGCTATAATAAAGGTGAATGAGTCATTCTTTTCAGTTAATAACATGAGGAAAGATGGGCAGAATACATACCTAATGCACTATTAGCTAAAACTCCAGTATGACTGCCTGTAATTTGTACCAAAAAACTCCAGGTTTTTAACATAAAGTATGAATATCAAGATCTTTTATTAGAAAGGCAGAATAGGCACCTTAATACGCTTTCCATCTAGCACGTTGTTTTGAAGAAAGAGGTCACTGAAGCCTTATTACAAACTGTGCTTTCAGTAATACAGAAAGGTTGCCATCATTAGAGAAGATATGCCAATGTTGGTATTAATTGAAATAGAGATTTTTTTTTTTTTTCCGGACTGGCTGACAAAAATGCTTTTGCCAGACTGTAACAACTTCATTTTCGTTCCAAGTGTATCTTGCATTTCAAGTGGCAACCTTGTTTCAAGTTTGTGGGACACAGTGTATATGCCAAATTTTTCAGTTTATTCTCAGCAAGGTTAACTGAAATTAGACCAACTGGACTAAATTACCCTTTCATATGGAAATTGTGTCACTGTTTAGATGTCAGAATAGGACATGTACAAAGGAGCTTAGTTCTTACACTGCTTTCCATAAAGTAATGAATCTTGGAGCTCAGGGTCAAGGATCTCCTAGGCTGGCTTCATAAACTAACAAAATTAATTTTCTCCTTATCCTTCCCCGGCTGTACCCTTTGAAAAGCTGTAGTGACTTTTCTTACACCAAAATACATTGTTGCCTTTTTCCCAGAGAATTCCAATATTTATTGGCAGCATTGCAGTGATGTGTCGCATCAACAGCAGAGGAGGAGCTGGATTGCTTCTCCTCTGCCAAGAATCCAAATATCTGTGGATAACCTCAACAGTTATTTGTAATTCGTATATTTTACCCACTTTTCTGGCTTGTTTGTTTAAAAATGTTCTATAAATTAATCTGTTACTTTTCTTTCTTGTGCCCTTATCCTTTCCAAGGTTATGCCTTTCTGCTGTTCCAGGAAGAAAGCTCTGTACAAGCTCTGATAGATGCCTGTCTGGAAGAAGATGGAAAACTTTACCTATGTGTGTCAAGCCCCACAATCAAGGATAAACCAGTAAGTAGCTTGTGCCATGACACTTATGCTGGTTGCTAACCCATTTGCTGTTACTCTTTTCAGTTAATAAATAAACAATACTTAGCGGTAATTACTTGTCATTTCCTGTTTCTGACCTTGCTGTTGCATTGAATTGACTTCCTGTATCAGCATAACATGGCTTTAACATTTGCTTTTTTCTGATAAATGCCATGTTCAATTAACTTTTATATTTGGTACTCCTGATGTGCTTCAGGAGTGTGCATCCTTTTACAGTGTTAGCTGTAAAACAATGGAATGGTAATGTTTCATCTATTTGAGATAAAAGAAAGCCTTATATGATGAAATGAAGAAATAATCCTGCCAAATTATGATCCAGATAGCACCAAATATCCCCTGAATTTTGTTTTAGTTTTTTTAATTATTATTTTTTATATATTCAGTAGCTAATCAATTTATAATTTAGGCCTCATTTACCTTATAGAAACTATGGGGTAAAATCAACTACTGCAGACAGCCATAGCAGAATAGAAGACATACAGCAGCCTGTTTTTATTATTCACATCTCTAACATTCCTTAATGCTGGTCTTTTTTTGTGCCTATGGAGATATACAAATGAGGTGAAAACTGCAGGCAAATAAGATAAAAAATGTGCTACCTTTTAAAACTACTATTAAAAATCTTCCAGAGATGAATGAACAACACAGGATTGCAGCACAGTGAGCAGTCTTGTGTGATTCCACAGATCAAAAAAAAGGATTGATGAACAGCTTTATCTAAATAACTTCTGAGCAGGTTTTTTTCTGTTTAAGATAAAGATTTCTTATCAGCTGTATTGCTTGCTGCTCAATAGAAATAGGCATTCACATATTATAAAATTCCTTTTGTATCTAAGCACAGAAATTAATTTTATCAGCTCCTATCAGTGCTTTTAAATTAGTGGATCACTGTATGTGATTTCAGGAAAGCCAGAGACCCAAACTGCAACAGCAAGTGCACATACATGGTAAAATGTTCTGAAAGCCCTTTCACAGGTTTCTTCCTATGATGGCGATTAGGGACAGGGAATTAGTGAGTGTAGGAGTTTGTCATGAGGACATTTAACTCAAGCCTGGCCTCTAGAGGTCATAAATGAGTTGTCCCCCTTCTTTCAGATACTTAGATAAATTGTCTTGGTTCTTATAAAACCAACTTACTGCTTTTGAAAAGTTCAAATTTTGTTTTAATTATAGGAAGATTTGGCATGTTTTTTCTTAATTTTAATTAAGTGGCCAATTTTAATTAAGTGGCCAAGTTCCTCTGCTAAAAATGATCCTTAATACAGGTGCAAATTCGACCTTGGAACCTAAGTGACAGTGACTTTGTGATGGATGGGTCTCAGCCTTTGGATCCAAGAAAAACAATCTTTGTTGGAGGAGTTCCACGGCCTCTCCGAGCTGGTGAGTAGAAGGAAAATGTAGGACATGAAGCAGATTAAGTAGAAAAGATGACAAAAGATAAATAGCATCTGTAAAAGATCAGAAAATGGACTCAGTGTTTTTCAAAGATCACAGCTTGCTTTCTAAGACAAGGAGTATCTTCCTGTTTACAAAATACAAACTGTGAACTTTTTTATCTTTTAAATAGGTTACTAATTAGGATTGCCAGTAGAAAGAGCTTTCCCCAACTTGGCATGATGTCCTGGAACTTGGCTGATTTTTTGTAATGTAGACTGTCTTAAACTGAACCCTGATTTGTTTGCTGAGGTGCAGACAGGTTTCCTTTTCCTTTGACTAGAAGACAAAGACCAGACCCTTCTCCCAGACCCTTTCTAAACCAATTCCAACCTCAGACCTATGATTTCTGTTTCCCTTTTATTCAACCCTTACCTTAATTCTTCCATGGAGCTATGGACATGGCCTCTCAACTATTGTCCCAAAGAAAATTTCTCCCAGCCCAGGTCTCTTGGTGGCCTCACATGGAAGAGCATTTTCCAGACTTACTCCTAATGTAACTTTCCTCTCTCATTTTTTTTCTTCACCCTTAGCTCTTTTTCTTCACTTTTATTTGCAGAGCCATAGACAAGACTCCTTAGCTTTTGGCCTGAGGAAAGATTTATCCTAGCCCAGGATTCCTGGCAGCCCTCATTTTGTTTTGAAGGCCCCATTTGAGCACTGCTCCCAATTGTAGCTCAACCCTCATTTCTTTCTTCTAAATTCTGACATTTTTGGTGAGCCAACGACAAAGCCATGAAGCAATTTAAAACATTTCTCCTAGCCAGATCTTTTGGCAGCCTTCACTTCTGTCTGTACTCCCTTTCCAGCCTCACTCCAAGGCAGCTGCATGGTTTGTCTTTCTCATCCTCTCCACACTAATCCTAATCCTAATCCTAATCCTGGGAAACTGTAGTAGACAAGGCCTCTCTGTCACTGTCTGGAAGCCTTTCCTTGTAGCCCTCAGTTGCCTTCAGCAGCCACTTTCCAGCCCACTGGAACTTCAGCTCCTCACTTTATATTTTGCCTAATCCTAAATCTTTTGGAAAGCTGTACCAACATCACCCAGCCACTGCTGACAGTAAGATTTCTCTCATTCCATGTTTCTTGGCACCTTTCACTTTCCTCACCATCTTAAAATAAGGCCCAACTGTAAGGTGGTAATTATGTAAATAGTAACAATTAAACCTTAGCTCATTCCTAATTAGTGCCTTTATAAAACTATGTGCCATTTGGCCTATCACAGGTCCCATTTGAAATGCATTACATTTGAAAATTGATGCCTTTAAATAGGTAACTTCTCCAAAGCAGATAAACAGTTTCCATTTCTTCTTGCTTGCAGCTTTAAAGGTCAGATTTTCCCTAAGATATTTGAACACTGCCTGCTTTCCTTATCCTGGAATCCTATATATTCTTTCTCTATTGGCAAGAGTAACTTAGTGGAGCTACTATTGTAATTGTGTTTGTGATGTTTATTCTGTACTGTCACTTTCTGAGATCACCACCCAAGGGATGATTCCAAATCATTACAAAGCAGAACAATCTATTAATCACTACATTATGCTGGTAGTTTTTCCTTACTCCTTGGAGCAGAAGTATTACCAGGTTTGGTAGAATGAGTCAGACATTGGTTGTTGCAAATGGACAAGTTAGCATACGGTCTTCCCTACACACAGATTTGTACAAACACATACACATTAGTCAATTTGCTAATGAGAATTTTGGGAGCACTATGGGAATTTAAATGTTTTGTATTTGTGAGTTTAAATTTTTATTTTGGGTAGTTAAGTGGTAACTTGCTACAGCAAAGGTTTTCACACATTAGCACTAGAAAATGGCTGAGTTGGCAGGGCCTGTACAGGTCTCAGTTCTTCCATTGTCCACCCGACAAATTTGTTGGCCTGGGAGGTTTTACAGAGAGCTTGGCTCAGTGGCCATACAACCTTGCACAATTTACATGGCTCTTCCCTGCTTTCTTCAGCCTCTTTACTACTTCCTTCAGTTCTTTCCCTTAACTTTCCTTCTGTATGTGTCCCAGCCATGCACTCAACCTGTCTGATTTTATGAATGATATTTATAACTTCTTTAGAGTTACTGTTAATGTCATAAAAAGCAACAAACCATTTCAAAAGATCCACGACCAAGATAATGTTCTACTAAAATACTATTTTAAATTGTATCTGTAATGTAGGCTTGCTTTAGCTGCAGGAACTTCGTATGTTTCACAGATTTTTGTTTCAAATGTGAAACACATCTTTGATCTCTTTTGAACCTTAGTACTTTGGGCAAAATATCAGATTCTAAAACCACGAATATCCCTAAGTGATCTTACATGTAAACTAGCATTAAAAAGCCTACCAAGTACTAGAGCTTTAGTATGCAATATTGTAAATTCTTGTTCATCTGATACCTATTTTAACAGCATAACTCTGCATTTTTTTCACACTTCAGCCACATCAACTTTTTACAGATTCTGGTTTTGCCTTTATATTTTACTATAATTCATGTAAGGTTGATTGAATCTGTGTTTCACTTTGGAATTTTAGACTTTGGAAGACACATCTGATAAGGCAAATGGTGCTTTTTTAAATGCAACAATCCAAATGCAACACCATGATTTATGTTAAATCTATTATATTTAACAATTGACTTCTTGCAGTTGAATTGGCAATGATTATGGACCGTTTATATGGAGGTGTCTGCTATGCTGGCATTGATACAGACCCAGAGCTGAAGTACCCAAAAGGTGCTGGCAGAGTGGCTTTCTCCAATCAGCAGAGCTATATTGCTGCTATCAGTGCTCGCTTTGTCCAGCTCCAACACAATGACATTGATAAACGGGTAAGTAAAACTGCATGGAGCACAATGGTGGTTACCAGACTGTACAGGTATTTAAAAAGTCTTTATTAGAATTGTGTTGGAGAACATTAAGTTCTGGTCTTCAGATGACATTTGTCATTTTTTAAAAGCTTATTTAAGCATCTGAAGCAAAGTGAAAAAATACTTTAAACATCTTAAATAACTGTTTAGTGCTAAACCCAGCAAATAGTTGAATGTAAGCTCATTTGTCCTTGGTTCTCTTTTGAATTCCATAGGTCAAATTCCATAGCATTTCCCAGCTTCTTTTTCCTCCTTTAGATGTTTGCTCATTGTCCATCAGTGGTTTTTGCTTAGCGACTACTTGTGTAGCTTCTGACAGTTTTGCTATTATTAGGCCATTTTCTGTCAGTAGTGTAGGTCTAGAGTTGAGGTCCTTAAAGCACAGGTTTATTGTAATTAAAATAGGTAATGCTGACCTCAAAAGTCTTCAGAATTATTTAACTAAAACCAAATGCCAAGAGATGCTTGATAGGCAGAAGGGTGAGAAATGAGATTCTTTTTTTTCCGTCCATATGAAATCCCTAAAGGGCTTTTCAAATAGAGAATGAAGTTACAGTATTCACTGAAATTTAACTTGAACACATTAAAAGAAAGCATTACTTACTTTCCAAAAATTTTTTTCCTTTAGACATTCTGTCTTCACCTCTTGATTACACATACAAACAACACCCATGTTTTGAGGACTCTGCATTTAGAATTATTCAAAAGGACACGTGGCATGGACTGCTGCTATGTGATTTTCTGATAGGGATGGCTTGTTTTTTCCTTAATCCAGTGTAAATGGTTTCTTCAGAAGTCAGTTTAACAGGTACTAGGTATATCTCTTATGTGCAGTATGCTTATAAATCTGCACAGCTGCAAAATTCAAACTATTCTTTGTCTTTACAAATCTGAATTGTACTTTTTTCAGTTTTGGGGAGGTAAGGAGTTTTAAGTCCTCAAGCAATTTGTGTATGGTGCTTTACACCATATTACATTAACTCAGACAAGGCTATTCCTAAACATTTCTTGTCCATTAGATTCTGAAAAATCTTACCGAGAGATTGAGAAGATTACTTTTGGAGTCTTAATCACACATTGAACCCTTTGAGATTTCTATATCAGCCATGCTTGCTAGAGGGTACTTTCTAAGCTTTAGGCTAAAGCCACAAAAGGTCACTAGCTAGTAATTTTTTTCATCAGTCTATTCTTTTTTTCATTTGGTCGACTGATAAGTTAAGTTTATTTAGTTATCTTTTTTCTATTTTAAAAATAGGTTTATGTGTGAGTTTGAAGAAGTATGAAGTCTCTTAATGAGTCCTTTTAAATCATAGATTCTATTTTAGAATCTAATAGATTCTATTTGAGTCTATTTTAATCTAATAGATTCAAATCTCTGAACTACACAGCCAACTTTTTAAAATTATTTCACTAGTAACCAATGCAAGAAAAGAGAGAGAAGAGACAGAAAGAGACTCTCTTTGAGACCTTCACAATTCATGCTTGGGAAATTTGAGTAGGTGGGGATCTAGATCTGTGCTGGACATTGGACCTGCTTTCTTCCAATTTCATTTGAGACAGTGCTGTTTTATTTTACATGATGCTTCTAATTTTAGTGATATGGCATCTGATATGCAAAATGGCAGTTACTCAGACTCGTTCCATGCAATACTAGTAGCAGGGTGTAATTAAAAAAAAATAGATTGGCAGCCCAAGCTGTTCCTTAGGCAAGAAATACAACTCACTATAGAAGCTTTACTTCAAAGGAGTAGCATTTATTGAAGTGTGATCAGGATAAGCTGCAGTAAATTCAGCATAAAGCTTTTTTGTAGAATGTTTCTTGTCTTTCAGCTTAACATCTCATTCTATGTTTCTTTAAATCTCTGTGTATTTAAATGTTGTTACTAGACTCAGGTTTTCCTCACAATATACAAATTGTGCCAGACTAGCACTTGCACGGTTACAGCAAAATTATTTATAATAAATGTATACTTCAATTTTTTCTATCTTTTCTAGTGCAGTTGACTGTACTTAAACCACTATAAATAGCATCAGAGAGCCATAAGAATTAGACATGCATGAACTCATGATTTCCCTGTAATGAATGAACACTCAATTTAAATGTGTAGGCACAATTCATAGGAACATATTCAACGTCTGTAATAGCATTATAGCAAGTGCCTAATCATGCATCAGTCCTGCTGTGTTTGACACAAATGCTTTAAGAACAAAAGGCATTCCAGCCCTAAGTTGTTTACAAATGGGTGTAGGACTAAAGTCAGCAGCTCTCCAGACTATTTGTAATTGATGGCAAGGCCTTAGTTGGAACTACAATGAAATTTTATTGCAACTCAAGAGCAAAAAATCTTTAGGTAGTGATTTTTGCCAACAAAATGGAGAATATTTAATACAAGTGCATTTAATTTTGTTTAATTTGAATCTCTTATTAGTCTGGTCCTGCATTTTGCAAATCGGGAACAAAAAAAAGAGACAAAAAAAATCTTCTGAGGAGAAAAGCCTCTGAAACTCACCAGACCTCTGAAGTTTAGAAATACACTTTTGTTTGTTATAAGTTTTCTTCCTAAATGCTGCTCTCATGGCCTGCCCCTGTTGTTACTCTATTCCAATTCCTGGAGCTTTCTTAGTGGAAAATCCTTGGAGATTTTTACTGTACTTCCATTTTATTACTTCCCCAGACCCAACTTTTCCAAGGAATGTTGAATAGTTACGAAAGCACACCCTTCTTCCTTGAGATTTTCTGACAGGTAAAGCGCATGGTATGAAAATTTAACTACCAACCTCTTGGATTAATCCTGCATCAGCTGAAACCCTTCAGTAGAGCCAGAAAGAATTAAAATGTTGGGGTTTGTGTTGTTGCTTAGCAAAACTATGAAACATTCTTACAGGTGTTTTCTTGTCCCTGGTGCAGGTGGAAGTGAAGCCATATGTGCTGGATGATCAGATGTGTGACGAATGCCAGGGCACTCGCTGTGGTGGGAAATTTGCTCCATTCTTTTGTGCCAACGTTACCTGCTTGCAGTATTACTGTGAATACTGCTGGGCCAGCATACACTCTCGTGCTGGGCGGGAGTTCCACAAACCACTGGTAAAGGAGGGAGGCGACCGGCCCCGCCACGTCCCGTTCCGCTGGAGCTGAACCCCGGCCGCAGCCAGCAAGAAGTACTGGAGTAAATAAAATTGAGTGAAAAGAGAGCGCTGCCTCAGGGCTTAGTGTTCTGGAAATCTGTGCATTCGTCCTCGACTTTAATGAAGATATGGGTCTTTTATTACTATTATTATTATTTACAGTCACATTACTGAACTCAGTGTCCAGTATAATACAAACCGGCAGAGTGTAACTGTACTGATTTTGCACTTTGATTCACACAAACATCTGCTTGGTACCTTAATTTCCTACACAAGACTTGTCACTAGTGACATTATGTAGACTGCCATTCTCATCAGTCTTCATGGGCTGATGCGTATGTGATGAAGATTTTTTTATTGTAATTATAATTATTTTTATTTTTAAACTGGAGCATGCACTTATTTTCAGAAATTTAGACTTGCCCCTAGCAGATGACTTACCAAAGGTAATATTCACGAGTAGGTGGCAGATGTAGCAAAAACTTAAACAGATATTCAGCAATCATTAGTTTGGGTCATTTAGAATAGTAATAACCCTTAAAGAAAATAAGCCTTTAGTTGCTCTCGATTTTGACTTGTAAGGATGATACCTCATAAGCTGGATCAGACTTTTTTCTTTTATTTTGCTGAGGGTTTGTTTTTTTGGTTTTTTTGTTTGTTTGTTTGTTTGTTCTGTTTTGTTGGTTTTTTTTGTTTTGTTCTGTTAGGTCTTTTAGTGTTATGTAAATGTATGCTGCAATAGCTTTTGCTGCTATTAAAATGGTATTACTAATACCATAATACTCTATTCAGGCTAGGGTATCAATTAAAAATGAATATGTGATTAAAATAGTGATGGCTGCTGAAAGGAGATCAGTATAGCATACAGAAAAGCTTCCAAGGAAGGTCAATATTTTTTGACTGCATGTTTACTTAATCAGGTTGCTGCATGCAATAAATTTTATATATGTCTAATATAAAACCTGCCCACAATGCACAAATTATGAATCTACGTAGGCTACAAAATGCTCAGTAACAAAAAAAATTGATTACTGACTGGAGGAAGGCATGCCTCAGTAAATGTAATGCTTCTGAAATTAGGATCAGCCCATTACAGAATGACCTATATTACAACAAATATAAAAACTAGCTGTAGGATATTCTTAAAAAAAATTTGTGGATGGTAGATGAAGTACTTTGCGGTGCTCTGTTATATATCGTGCAATTTATTTTATATAGTAAAGTGATTATGTCTAGTACTGTGATCAAACTTAACTGTTAAAGCCTCTGTATCTGACATTAACACATTTTTGACAGTTCATAACAGGTACATAAACAGAAATGAGCTCTTAGTTACAATCTCTTTCCTAATGCTTGCATCATTTACGTAGCTGCAGACCTTGTCCAGAAAACCAAAGAGCTCATGCTGGCGTACATACACTACCGATTAGATAGTCTGTCAAATACTAACCTAGGCACATTTAAGGAAGTTAGGAAACAAAGTGGTGCTAAAGAAATGTCTGCATATTAAAGTAACATGAGATGTCTGCTCTGTGGATGTGGCGTTATCTCTCTAATCCCTGGATGTATCCTGTGAAGCTTGAATACAATTAAGACCTGCTAACACAGTGGACATTTTTTTAGCATGAACTATGGGGCTGCAGATAGCATATAAATATAAACACACTTGGTATACTAATGATTGTGAGAATGTGTACACTATGTGTTTTTTTTCTTTTTCCTCCTTTGTTTTTGCAGTTCTGGGGACAATCTGACTGGATATGACACCGCATAGTAGATTTAAATGTTCTGGGTTTTGTTTGTTGTGATGTCCTTCTTTGTGTCTAATTTAGTAAGTTGGTTTTCCCGATGTTTAGTTGCAAGTATTGGCTTTGAAAGGATTTTTTTCTGTTTTTGGAGAAAAAAAAAAGAAAAAATAGTTTTTTACTGGTTTAAAATGCTTATTATAATTATCCCTTTTGAAGTTACTTCTGGGCGGTTTTGTGATATTGCTTTTCCCAGCCCAGGTGTCTTTTCTGTTTTTTTTCATCTGTACAAGACATTTTGTTATGCACTACTTTTTGTATCTAGACAGTTTTCAACAGTTGGCTGATGATTTTTTTTAAAGAAAAAGGCATGCTTTCTGACTGACATGATCTTTTGCAATACCTCAATTTTGAAATATAGGAAAGAAAATGATATTTTCTAAGTAAGTTTATTCAGAAAAATATATATTAATTTAATTCTGCAAGAAAAATGATTTAACAGATGGGTAACTTTATTTTTTTCATGCTTATTTGAGTTTTTTTGAAAATGAAGAAGTTAGAGCTTTATAACTGTAATATTAAAGATCATAGCTAACCTACAGAAGTCTACCTAATTATGTGAAAGAAGTAAACCTTTTTGAAGAAATACCCCTCTTTCATGTAGAAAAATACTCCCAGAGAGAAAGAGAGCGAGAGCGAGAGAAGCTGGAAAATGTACAATATAGCATAATGTTGGATTAAATCTGAAGCAAAATCATCATAAAGAACAGGTGTAAACACAAACTCCATTTGGTGCTGAAAGTTGTGAATAGAAGGTGAAAAAATATTTTCCCTTAATTTGTATATTTATAATCAAGTGTGATTATGCACGACTGACCAGAATTGTGAGAGTTCTTCTGTTTGTATTTTTTTAAAGAGAACTTTTTTTAGTTTATTAAATTATGACATGCTCCCTTTTGTTTTGTAAATGAATGTGCCCCTGAGTTGTTAATATGTTATATTAAAAGAGGGTCCTTCAAAAAAAGTTATTTTTTAAAATATGGAGTTCTGAACTGCAACTTGACTAAGAAGCCCCTGGGTACAACAGGTCCTATTGTGGCCTTTTCTGATGTGAGACTTGAACTAGTCGATTTTTTTGAAGGCTAACCTAACCTCGACTATTTGTTGTTATGTGCAATACTGTTTGTACTGTTTGTATAAAAAAAAGAAAAATGAAAAGAAAAAAGGCATAAATCTTTATTGCAGATTTATTTTCATTGCAGACTTTAGACATTGTGATTCACTAAAATCATTTTTCTACTGTCAAATATGTACCTTTTCTTCATGCTGGTATTTTTTCAATAGTAATGTAGCCTTTGTACTGAGACAAATTTTCATTGTTATTTTTAGAAAGATTTTTTGCTAAGAAAAAAATTAAACATATTTACATATTTTTCATTTTTATTTCGTATTTTCT
This sequence comes from Geospiza fortis, assembly GCF_000277835.1. Taxonomy (NCBI): domain Eukaryota; kingdom Metazoa; phylum Chordata; class Aves; order Passeriformes; family Thraupidae; genus Geospiza; species Geospiza fortis. Next base: position 7,584,564 of record NW_005054300.1, on the reverse strand, counting down.
TTAAGGAGTGCTTTCTCAACCATTAATATAGTTGTTTCTGGGAGAGACTTTCATATCTGGTCAATGTCATTAATATTATTTTGTATTTTTACTTGGAATAAATTAATTTTATGATGCTGATTCTTTAAAAGTTTATTTTTTTCATTTTCAGTTATTTTTGAAGCTAAAATCTTTGTAATATTGTTACTAAAGTGTCTAGTTTTTTGAAATGCAAAGCTTTATGTATTAACTTGCTGATGTGGTTTACAATAGTGTGGCAATGATGAAAATGGTTGGTTATGTAAAGTGATTGGAAAATTGTAACAAAGAATTGGGCAATAAAATGACAGAATGAAGCAGAAAAAACGTGATATTTTGAAAAGCCTTTTCCTTTATCAAAATGATTTAGGGAGATAATAGGGATGTCACAGTACCAGTTCGCTGTCTAGATTTGTACACCACCAGTGTTGATGAAATACTATTGCCGTTATAAGGAACTAAATCTATTGAACAATGGGTTTTTGACCCTGCCCATTCAGCATAACTCTTCATTACTTTCCTTGTCATTAACTCAATAAACTCTCTTTTCAATAGCCTTAGAGTGAACCTCCTAAAATATATATTCTTCATTGTATTTTGCCACCGTGTTATTTATTTACTGAAATTGCCCCTTTCCTGCACGAGTCCTCTCTGCATGCGTTTCCCAGTGGCAGCGTGGAGCAGACTGTCGGTGCCCACAGCATTTCCTAACTCAGCCACCCCACGTGGGTAGCAGCTGCCAAGTTAATGCAAAACACTGTCTGTCCATCCCCTGGTAGCAACGCAGTAACTCATATTGCCACCACGTCTGAACATCCGTTCAGCTTCTTTGTCTTTCTCCGTTCTTCTCTGCCTCTCTTGTGTCTTTGTCCTTTTTTTCTTTTGTATTGGCAATACCAAGGGCCAGTATCAAAATGCTTTTCACCTCCATTTCCATCACTTTTGTTTCCCTATGCAGCCAGAAGAAACCCCTTCCTGAAGCCAGTGACTCTGTTCTGGCACCTGAAACAATCCAGACTAAAACTGGTGTTGCGTAAACAGGGCATACAATGACTTTCTCTAGACAAAACTCTCACTTCCACAAGTTGCTGATGACCTTTTAGACTTAACTTCTGCTCGAGCGTTAGAGTGGCTCGTCCGTGACTTGTGGGAAGAAATGTGCCCAGAGTTGGTCTATTGTGTATCCTCTGTGTGTTCAGTTCTGTAAGTAATGTATAGACTAGATCAAATAGTGAAGTAAAATTTAGACTCAAATTAGGTACTACTGGTTGGAATGTACACAAATTGCAAACAAAGGAGATTAAGGAATGAAGAGGGAATAAAAAATTCCTGCTAAGTGGTACAAAGTTTATGCTTATATTTCTGCCGACATGCTTGTATTTTATAGCCTGCTAGCAAGGCATGGGCTAAAACAAATTGTATTGCAAATATGCAGTTAGCAAATAACTTTGCTGATTTCACTATCTGTTAGAGTAGTAAAAAAAAAAAAAAAGAAAAAAAAGAAAAAAAAAGGCGCTTAACTGGGAAAAGCTCCCATGTTAATATTTCAGTATTGTGACATCTCTACTTGCAAGGTATGAGTGAAAGATTAGTCACAGATTTGTAGAAATGTCTCTTTTGTTTAATCTGGCTTGTATGTAGTTGCTTTTATGCTGGTTTGTATGATGTCAGCTAAACCCTTTTTCTTTTTCTTCCTTTCTTTCTTTTTTTTAAACAGACAAACTTCTTAATCTCTGCTGCTATAGTGTTCTATCATACCACGGAGTATTTTATATTCATGTTAGTGACTACTCTATACCCCAAATGGGTAGCTGGTCAGAAATCACATTGGTCACATAAGTCTGACACACTCAAATTTACATGACAAAAAGATCATCAGTAAGTAGAAAACCAGGGTGCTAACAAGAGATAATTTTTGCTCTTTTTTCTTTCCTGGATGTAGTTCTGTTGGGGTATAAAGTATTAGATATTTGTAATTTTACTGTCAAACTAATGGACATAACTTTTAGAGCATTCACAGCTAAGATCTCTGTACTTGTTTTTCAACTAATTTTAAATGTACTGTATCTTTTACTACATGTTCTCTTAGATTGTTTTTGCTAGTAATTCTAACAAGGCTTCTTCCTTTTTGGCTTGGACTAATGCTTGTATGGAACTGCAGTACTGTGACTAAACATGGAGCTCAATGCTGCTATTGCTTACAACTGCTTAAACTTTGTAGTTTGAACTTTATTTTTTTCTGTAATAACTTATTAAATATAGTTGTATGAAGTACTGATATTTGTCATCCTTTGCACATGCTAAGGAAATCCTGGGATATGCATTATGGGAATGTAAACTAGATACGAAACCCCCAAATCTTGTACTGGGAAACTGTTTACTAGATAAGGTTAACCAAAGACACACCTTACATGCACACACACTGTCTTTTCTAGTTATTTTATAATGCAAGTATATGGTCCAATTATGTATTGTCTCTAAAATGGAAAGGCCACCTTAAAGAGGTATTTATTATGCTAAACTGAATATAAATACAAAAATATATATAATGGAAATATTTCTGGGAATGTAGAATGAAGTGACTTGAGAAAAGGAACTGTTGAATTATTTTCTCTGAGCTAAAGAGAAGTTGCTGGCTAACATATTGCACTCTTTTATTAGTAGTTTAACAGTGGTTACAGGCAGAAATTAGACTGATCAGTTAAAAAAAAAAGCACTGCAACAGAAGTTTGTAAAAGTTTAATTTTTAAGAATATATGACAATTAAAGCTCAGCAATGTAGCTGTTTGGAATGCCACAGGACACTTCCTTGAAAAAAAAGGAATTCTTCTATGTCAGGGCAAATGAAAGCCTCAAGAATAGTGCATGGTCTGTCACTGCTTTCTTTCAGTGTCTACATAAATGCAGCTCAAGAGCCCTGCTGGAACTATCAGCACTAGAAGTTAAAAGCTGACTTGTTTACAAACTGGTAGTGAGTACCCGTAACTACCGGGAGAATGGTCTGGCTGCTCTGCCAGAAGTGCTTTTAGTGAGCAATATTGTGATCTGTAGGCAGTGATCTGTAACACTCATTCCTGGATGAATGAATGTGTGAGAAACTGTGAGCTTCTTGCTTCAGAGCTAAATTTGAGAAGGGAGTTCTTAAAACACCTTCCAATTAATTGCTTAGTGTAGCCTCTCACAGTACAATATTCCAAGTCCATCTGGACAAAAATCAATTTGAGTTTAGCCCCTCCTCAATTAAAGAGAACAGTTGTGGGAAGAAGTGCAACTCCTTTGAACCTTCTAATCCTCAGTCCTTCTCTTTTTGATAAAGTCAGCCATGCTGCTGGCAAGGTACACTGATACTGACAACTCCCTTCTCCAGCTGATAACAGCATTTACCTCAGTCTTTGCCTACATTTAAAAAAGGCTGCAGTAACTTAATTTAAACCAGTGCACTTAAAAAAGGCTGCATGGCCTCTTTTGCTTCTGCTTGGTATGTGTTATTTTGACAAACTTAAACTGAACTAAAATAGTCACCTATGTGACTGTGGAAGTGTATTAAGCTTATTTAGACATGCTCCCAAGCGAACATCTTTGCACTCAAGGCACCAAAGCAACATGTTCCCCCTCACACAGACCTGCAGAAAAGCTGAAGCTTAGCTCTTAAAAGCCATAATCTGCTTTCCTCTGTTTAGCAGAAGATAAACAGCATGAGCACAGGGGCAGAATTGCTGCAGCCTCTCCCAGGAATGAACCAAGAAATGGGTTTTAAAACAAGAAACCTCTGTAACCTGTTTTCATAAAAACGTTACAATCTACTTGCAAAACCCTTAGAGCACACAATTCGGTTCTGAACACAGGACGAATTTGAATGCACCAGCTGCACACACAGATGATGCCTGTTCAAATGAATCCTCTCTCTCCCCTGGGGCAAGCAAGTTTTTGCAGTTTATTTTGGGTGACAAACTGCTCATACAGCAGTTAGAGAAGGAAACATGATAAAGGTCCAGAAATCTCCCTGTTTTCCTGTTTTTGAAGGAGAAATAAACTATCAGCAAATATAAAGTCATATGGCAGGTCCTTTTTGGTGCTGTCCCACCCAGAGCACAGCAGCTTCCCAGTGTGTCTGTGCCTACCATTACTGTGGGAGGCACCTGGGGCTAAATCACTAAAACCAGGTCTCCATTTAGGAGCTTGAGTGATGTTTATTTGCTACCAACTTCCTAAAATCCCCTATGAGCTGCTGCCCTAGCATTGCCCTATGTTTTTGTGAACAGGAATATATAAACCTACTTTGTCGTAATACTTCACAATTGTTCAATAACCCAAGATCTACTCAGATTCTCAGGGCATTCCCCTGCATTTTTTTTCACCTGCAGGCCTAAATACAGAAAGCACTTGAAAACGTATTTATCATGTTTCACATACTGGAGAACAGAGGTGTATTTCTCCTTCTCTATCCAATAGTCTGAGTGGTCAAAACACTTGGGGATATCTTTATTTTTTACTATTTTCTTTTTCAAAATGTCCTCCACTATGGAGCAAAAACTAAACCTATTTAGTCATGGTTGTGGCAACTACTCTTAACTATTTTGTGATATGTATTTTGCTCTCTACCAAGTGAAGAAGAATGGTCTCTGGAAGAGCACAAGCATCACCATTAAGGTAAATAATCAAAGTGCTGGTTCATAAAATTATACGTAACAAGATCGTGCCCTCTGATACACCTTCTTGACTTCCTTACCAGTTTCAACATGTATCCACTGAAATGAAAGCCTGAAAAAGGGATAGAGCTGGTGCAATTCATATGCAAAATAATTCTGCAAAACACTGTCAAAAGTTATGGCAAAGATATATGATCTCATCTCATCTGTCCTCCAAAATCTTTGCCTTTCAAAATTATAAAACACCCTCTAATCTCATTGTCAAACTACAGAACATGGTCAGAGTCAAATAACAACCATGAACTTCTAGAAGATGGGCAAAATCTTGTTCACAATGAACCTAATTCCTCCAACTGTGCCTTGTGCATATTGTACTCAGGGCCCACAGAATGACAGCATAGACACATGTGCCAGAAATGCCCTGCTGAGCAATCTGCCTCTACCTTCCTTAATTCTGACTGGACCTGCATGCTGCCATTTGTAAATGGACACATTTCAGTCACTCGGGCAGAAATAAGCAAAGTATTTGATGATTACATTGAATCCAGAAACAGGACAGAAACCAGAACCAACAACTCTTCCCTCTCAAGTGGGCATCCAAGCCTTTCAGTTAGTAAATCATTCCTATGCTCCACCCTCTTAGTCCAGAGAAACTTGATTTGTTTTATATAAAGGGGAACAACAGGAAGCAAAAGCCTTACTCCAGTTACAGGCAGCATAATGCAAGTAAGCACTACTGTTGAGAGTACAAAACACACTGTGTGATAAACCACCCTGAAAAGAAACTAAATTAGGCCATGCTAAAGCACCTTGAGTAGCTCTGCATCACATTTACTCACAGGTGCCTAACTCAAGGACAAGGATTATGCTGTGGCCACCACAAGCTAAACAATTAGACACAGTGATGCTCAAATTCAACATCACTGGCTTAATTTGGAGATTCAGCTTTGAGACCTTGAGTTGTTTTTCTCAGTTCAGATTTTTATAACAGCACATTGGGTGCTTAGGTTGTCCTATTCAAACATGCTAAATATTGATGCCAGACAATAGCAGAAAATACATACTCCAACAAGCACGGAGGAAAAATTACCTGCCACACAAAGGAAAATTAAAGTGTTGAAGTGCTGAAGACCTGCACTCTATGAGGCAAAACATAATTGATAATGCAATCCCACCCCTTGCACCCCTCCGTGCCACTCACCCCAATCCTACAAAGGACAAAAAAAGCAAATCCAGAAATAGAATGTTTAAGCACTTTTCTGTCAGGAGAGTTTAGAGGCAGAGAAGTACCATTACTTTATGGCTATGTAATGAAAGCACCACCCTCAGAGCAGGATCAGATATAAACATCACAAACTGTAACGGTCTCTTGCTAATGTTTTGTTCTGGAAAAATCCATCAGATACCAGGAGACTTCAGTGCTAAAATTCCTTCAGTAATACTATTTCAATCACTGCCCTGAAAAAAAAAAGTTTAGTATAGACTATGCAGCCAGAAGGCCAGAAAAAATCCTGGTCATGAGGAGATATGACTTACTGAGTCTGGAAATCTGGAAATCACTATTATATAACCCAGTAACTTCTGTAATTAACTCCCTGCTGTGTAATGGCTGGTGACATCTAATCCTCAATGAAACTGGGGGTTGTATTAGACAAAGGAAAACAAATGCTAAGATATGTGATATCTTCTGCATTTGTCAGACTATTCTTACACAACATATTAGATAACCCTTAAATCTTAAATTTACCTCCATCCTGTGAGTCTTAGCTCTACTGAACAGAGCCTGTAGAGTGTAGGGTACATGTATGAAGCAAGAGGAAAAGCAGAAAAGTGTGGGGATGAACTTCTTCTGCAGTTTAGACTTTTATTAAGTCAGTAACTGTGACACACAAAAGGACTCTTCACACAAACATAGCTCAGTCTGCCTTTGACAGAGCAATTGCAGCCCTGAGCTGAAGATGCCTGCCGCTGCTCTTAAATAGGACAACCACTTTTGTTTGGAAAGGGATCTTAAGGACCATCATTTCTACCTTGTGTTTGATTTCTTGTTTCTGAACAACATATGAGGGCAGATAGGTGGCAATGGCCTTTCCACTGAGGAGTGATGCCAGAAATAGGACAACACTACATGACATTCTCCTTTTACTCTTTTAAATACTACTCAAGCTTATGCTCTCCTAACCTAGTTTTGAGTAGAATTTAGAACTATATTTATAGCAGCTTTTCCACTCTGGAAACTGCCTTCACTTGCAGAAAGGATGTACTCTCGTAATTAAGTTGTGTCTTATAAGCTGCAGTATTGCCCCTGAGCAAAACAGATTGGGCTAAGCCTGCCCACTTTTGATCCCAATTTCCTAATTATTATGGATCACCCTCTTCACTTGTGTTTCTGTCAAGTGTGAAGAGTTCATGGGGATTGGTTGTATCAGTTCTTTTCACAGGGGAATTAAGCTGCATTCAAAATGCTGCAGGAGGTAACACAGAGTCAGCAAGTTGCAGTGCCCTTCTCTCAGACAGTCCTCTTAAATCATGCTCTGAAGGAGGGATGTAACAGAAATAGCATTAGCCAGAAGTGAACACTTCATATCAAATACTCAAGCTGAATCTTTGCCCAATTTCCACCCCAATTCCAAATGCGCTATCAGATTAGAAATTTGGGGGGGGGAGGGGATTTGTCATCCATTTTGTGATCCTTGCAGGAACAGGACTGTGTGAGAACAATTGGTTGGCCCCAAGAAATTGAGTCAGTGGAGTCACTCAGCTGTAATATGCAAATTCTGAAAACTTGGTTCTCTCAGCTTCCTAAAGCTCAGGCTGTACAGCTCAGCCAGGGCCATGTGACTGTGAGTCTGCCCAGCTCTTGCTAAAATGGGTTCTCCCTGGCTATCTCCAGCACACATACTGTTCCCACAGACTGAGCCTGTCATCACCAGCTGTACCACCTGCTTGGGCTCCTGGGGCCCTTCTGCAGCTCCTCCTATTACCCAGACATTTACTTGTAATAGGCTCACCCTGGCAGTGGGACAAGGCAATTGGGGAAAATGCTGGTTCTCTCTAGATCTAAAGAACATTATATCCCTTCTGAGGCTTTGGAAGGTGCTGATATCACTGCTCTGTCAGTTCCACCTCTCCCCACGAGCACCATCCCAGACATGCTCTAGACCCTTACACATACCTCTCCTCAGATCAATCTTGCTCTGAAGTATGAACAGAAGCCTCAAGAGCACAGCTGAGGAAGGGACAGAGCAAAACCTCACTGGGCTGTCTGATGCAACCCACTGAGCTGCATGCTCCCATTTATTCTACAGTGGGCAGGAAAATGTGTCATAAACTGAATCCCACTTCTTGATGCTTTCCTTGGAGATATCTGGAGTGCACCTGGGAACAGCTGTGGATTTGCTGACTGTAGTTCTGGCAGTACAGCTGACAGAAGCCCCCAGTTACTTGTGGCTTTTCCAACTGGAGGAAGAGCTGAAGATGAGGAAGTCAGCTAGGATGTAGTGAGGAGGGTGGTGTCCAAGGCGCTCATTTAGCTAGACCAACTCTGATGTGAAGTTACACACTTAGATGTAAATGGAAAAAAAAGGCTTCCCAGGGAAATCTGCTTTTGCCATTCTCTCATTTTGACCTGGGTCAGGCTGGACAGGCTCTGCTCTTCAAGGGAGATACGTGGTTAAAAAGGAGGAGAGAGGACTACACTGTAGGGCAGTACTGTCTTCCTATTATAGGCCCATTCTTCCATGGCCAAAGGGGAAATGGCTGATGGCCTGCAGACATTTCTTAGTACATGGGAATAATAATAATTTTTAAAAAAAGACACAAAAAATCACTTCCTAAAAGAGAGAAGAAACTCCTTCACTTGTACAGGTTATGGTGCAATACAGTGAAGGATCCATTAAAAAAAAATCAGGACAAGGAATAGCACCTTAGATGTAAATATTACTTACTTACAAATGTCCCAAACAGTCCTTCCTCTCCCTTAATATTTAAGCTGCTATATATTCTCCCCACTGCCATGAATAATATTTATCTCACATATAGCATGGAGCTGATATAGCTTCATGTACCAGTTCAAAGAGGCTTACACATTTCTCTCCCAATGCTGGTGCAAAAGCAATTCCATTTCCAATACATCTTCTGGCTCCTGTACTGCTCTATTTCTAAAATTTGTGGAACAAGCACCCAACTTTGTAGAAGTGTATGTAAAATTTTTGCCAGTTTTCTGGGTTGCACTTTCATTCAACTTAAATAACAAGTCTCAGCTTCAGGAATCCACATTGTACAGCCTCTCAAGTAAACTATCCTATGTTTATTCCCATCAAGGTATCTGTCCAATGCATAAATGACAGAATCTCACAGGATAGAAACTAAAGCAGATTTTCTGCCTGTGCTGACAGAGCAAAGCAGGGTACCAGTTTTCTACCGCAAGAGAGTAAAGCAGAAACGTTAAATTTGGAGGAAGACTCCTGGGAGCCAAGATTTGAACAGCTATAGAAGCCAGAAATTCCCCAGTCAGCAACGCACTTTTAAAGACAAGCCTGACTGTCTGGAATTACTTATGTGCTTAAAATTACATGGACACTGAAGCAATTGCCAAATTGGGGCCAACAGCTATATCTGACATCCTGAGCCAAAACATTCCCTACCCCAGTATGTCCCAATGTTCCTGCTCTTGAACCTGCACAAAGACCTGTGCCATTAATATGTAACTGAAGCCCTTGACTGAAAGGCTAGGAAGGACCTATTGCTAAACATTAAACTAGACATTGTCCACCTGGACAAAGATCATATGCACGTATGTGCAGCTCATCAAAGCCAGATGTAAGCTGTAAAGACAAATGAGCTGGCCAGCAATCCTCTCAGATTTTCTGGACAGCTGTGTGCGTACTTTCAAAATGTACTCTGATGACACCCAGGACAAGCAGATCCCAAATCTAACTTCTGAATGAGGACATGAACCTCGGACTGAAGGAAATTCCTCTGGTTTGTTTTCTGTTGAGCCTTTCATCTGCATTTGCTCCCGGCTGATGTAAGGATACCTCATCAAAATGGTTTCTAAGAATATCATACACATTGCTCTGAGCGCCTGCCACATCATTCAGAGCTGAGCGCCACAGCACAGGGAATGAGCCCTTCATTTCCATTTGTGGCCCTTAGATGAGACAGTTGTTAATTCAGCAGTTCACTTCAGAGAAAAACTAATATCTGCCCCTTTTCATATCAGGTGGGGATCTGAAAATTCAGGGTTGGCAGATCAAGCAGACAGACTGCAGGCAGAGAGATTGCACAGAGTCAGGATGTTCTCTGGCATGATCCTATTTATGAACAGCGAACATGAATTCCTCCTTCTGTCAGTAGAGGAGAAATACATGAAATAGGGACAATATCTGAGGTCACAGCTGCAAATGCTTTTGAAGGTGAAATTGTTGGTGTGGAAAAACTTTTAGTACTGTCTTAATCAAATTTCACTGTAGGGCCAAACTGAAAAAATAAAAAAGGATGCAATTAAAAATTAAAGTCCAGATCTCTTTCTGAAAATTCCTACTCAGCTGCTGCATAACCTTGAAGCTGTCTGAACTCTCTGGCTGACTTAGTTGCCTAAAGGTGCCTCTGCACAGACCCAGAACTACCTGCCCTGGGGAAGCAGAGTAGGTCACTATATAATAGCTGCCTGAAAAGTACCAAAATCCAAGGAGTAAGTGCTTTTGTAGACCTGCATTGTTTCCCATCACCAAGCCTCCACCTTTTCTCACAATTCATAAGAAAGCTTCAGTTGCAATGATATATTAAAGAGAGAGAAAAAATTAGTTGACTGCAAGGACACACAGGTGTGAGTCCCACATGACAATCCCACATGCTACAGAAGGGCAAGATGTCAGGTGTACTGCTGTCCACACCACTTCCTCTTAGCTGCTCCTGGCGAAGTCACATTGCCAAGGATGAAAGCATTAACTGCCCTTAACACTGGGCAGGTTCACAATTCCCCAACCACCCAACCAACAGGCATCCAACAGCCTATAAAGATGCACCTGCCCTACTGGGTCTATGAGTTATTATTAGCTGCCCCTATATGCACTACAGGTAAGTGAATTATGAGCCTGCCTTGAGGATCAGCAGATCTAGTGACCTGGTGTTATTTCTCAAAAACTTCCAATGACTAGAAATGCTTGTTACTGAACTAGAAGGCAAATTAGAATAGTCCACCATGATGATACCAACAGAATATCTAAACCTGGACCACTCCCATGACAGAAATATTTTCTCTGATTACAGAGGACATTCTGGTAGTCACAAATCTTCTGAGGGAAAGCACACAGACCACAGTTTTTGTGTTGCATCTGTGGACTAATTAGTGTCACTTCCTGTGTTTAAAGAGCCTTGTACAGGAGTACAGGAGAAGTGGGGTGAAGCAAACTGTATATACTCTACCCATATTTAAATGCGCCCTTCTATGATTACATCAGTCACTCTGTTTATTAAAATGTTTGGGGGGGGGGGACCTCCTTTAGCTTTTAAACAAAGAAATTAAAGGCCAGAGTAATTGCAACAGTAACTGTCTTTGCAGGTACTCATGGCCTGGCACTAACTCAGTGAGAAGGAATTTCTGACTGCACTTATTTCCCACACCTGTGCCACCAGGGCTGACTTAATCTAATCAGTTCATGTTCATTTGCTATGTCTTCTGCTCCTGATCATGGTTAAGAAGTTTCCACTCCCTGGACACTTAATCCTACTTCTCTGACAGAGTTCCAGCTATCTCAGCTCTTATCTATCTAATTACTATAGCATGCAATCTCACTCTACAAAAAACTCAAGTTGGAAAAAATAATTAATAAAGTAGATCAGCTGGTAGAACTGACATGACAAGAACTTCTGGAGAGGCAAAAGTCATAAAATGTAGTCAGACCAAGCATCTCTTAAGCAACTTAATTTGCCCCTCTTACTGCGCCCTAAGACCAGCTGTGCTTCAGAAGAAGGGCAGAATATTATGGCAGAGTTTGTATGTTGCCTTGCTCTTTACGCTGACTGGACTTTCAGGTGCTGTTGTGATAAAAATAATAGGAAAAAAAAGAATGAATGAAAAAATTATATAATTCTTCAAAGGAAAGCCTATTTTTATTTGATTTGTTTGTTTTACAGCCTAAATATTACCACACAGCAACCCTCTGCCCCTCAAGGTTCTTGATGGTTTTGTAAGCAACCACAGCTGTCTGTGTAGGACAAGGAGCTCTTCAATTTTTACTAAACCTCTTCTAGGCTTTAGGTGCTAGTGAGACATGCAGGTATCAAGCTAATTTGATTTTCAGCCAAACACAATTTAACCACTCACATTCCAGCTCCTTCAGACTCAGCTGCAACTCTGAAAGCATCTTGAACATTTAGAATGTTTGCAAAAATTTCCAGTCTCCTCCTTTCCAAGAGAATACTTATCAGCAGAAAGGGTAGAGCAGCAAAGATTCCTCTTTCTCAGGCCAGATTATAACTTTCCATTCAAAGTCAGTGTAGTTAATTATCTTTGAAAGTACTTATGTTTCATCAGTGTCTAAAGGCCCCAAAGCAAAGCAAAGCTTTGTTAGGCCTGGCATTACATAAGGCAGAGAGAGTGAGATTCTGTCCTGAAGCACTTTCAGTCTAAGCACGAAAACAAAATGAGCACATAAAAGTAACAAAAAAAAGTAACCAAAAGAAATAACTTGTGTGAGATCTTACAGCCAGTCAGGAATGTACTGGTCTCACTTGTAATACTCAATAAAGCCAGTCCTTTTTCCAAAAGAAAAAACTAATTAATGTGATCTTTTTCTGCCTCCATCTCCCTTGTAGAGAACACATATTGGTATAATTTAATTTCTATACTTAACAACTACAAGGATATAAGGAGCTTTAATTGCTGGTTCTTTCTCACTGTGCAAAGAACTGAAGTTGAAAGTCTGATCCCTCTTTGAAAGGACTGTGTTGGGTAGAGAGGTTATGAACATTTCCCTGGCTCTCTATCCCCAGCACTGGATTTTATTAGGTCAATGTTTCAAAGACACAGATGTGATGTCCAATAAGGACGGGCAGAATTCAAACAAAACTTGTACACAGAAAAGCACAATACAAGAAGCTGTTTCTCAGCAATATCCCATTACATACACATTTCCAACTGAGACTGAGTTAGTCAAAACCTATTCAATGCACTTAGGTTGACTCTACAAACCCCTTTGGATTGCAAATCAGATGGGCAGAAACTGGAAGAAAAGGTTTGCTCAGACATTAGGAACAACTCTGGAATCCAAGTTGACAACAGTTCTGACTCAGTCTGGCTCAGTTTCTGTTAGGCAGGTTAAGATGTACTGTTTGTACCAAATAAAGCATGAATAACAGCTCTGCCTTTGTCTGCCTCTTGCACCTCACTGCTGCTGGAGCTGTAGGAGACAATGCCCCCTCACCCAGGACATTCACAGAAACTTCACCTGCAGCTTCCTCCTGTAGATTTTCTGGTGGGGCAAGGCTGGGCTCAGTGATGCAGGGGACTCTTCAGGCAGCTCTGAGTCTCTGTATCTTACCAAGTCCTAGAGTCAGTATGCCGAGATTGTTTCTAATTTCAAGTTGTTCTGATCCAACCTCTCTTTTTTAGAAATTATAACAAAGTGGTGCTCTCATTAACATATTTGATGAATTACTCTAAAGGATTCTATCCTGCATTAACCTTTTTGTTCGCTTTATTCTTGGAAGAAGAGCTAACAAGGCTGATTTCCTCATGCTCTAAGAGTGCATTATCATCCCTTTGGCCCACTGAGCAGCATGCTGTCATCTTTTTGAAACAACAGGGATCTTCTTTACATTTAAAAGAAGATTAATAGAAAATTGTGTGATGTGATGTAATTTGAGGGAAACAAAATCCCTTCTCTTTGTTTTTTTTTCTGTATCCCCTGAAGAGTCAAGAGAATGTTTTTCAAGTAGCTGTAGGTAAGTAGCAATTACATTACCAGGACTTTTTTTGCACTTTAGCCAAAGGAAGTTTTGCTTTAACATGCATAAAATGAACAGTCTGTGATGCAGAGACACAACCATGGTCTCTTTTCCACAGAGAAGCACATAAAACCCAGACTAGAGTGAGCAGCCTGATATCCTTAGACGTTGACTCTCACATTCCATACTTCCCATGATACTTCAGATTGTGGAAAAGTTTCAGGGTGAAAGGAATCCCACACAAATCCACTCATATCCTAGCATTTTGCAGGCCTTTACACTAACATCACTGAACAATCATTCTTGTACATAAGAACAGAAATACGACTGGGACTGCCATTTCCCCCCAGTGTTCCAGCTGTGCTCTGAAAGAAAAGGACAGCAGCTGGTATTTGTGCTCTGTTATGCAACCAGGATGAGGAACATTATTCCTGAATCCAAATCCTTTGGTTTAGGCATGACAAAAATACCAAACTGCTCAGAAAGGAAGTTACAGGCATATGAGAAAGCTGCAACTAAATGCATAGAAATATCAAACCCATCACAGTGAGGGACCTCTGCTGGTATTTCCTCAGGTGAGGTTACTCACAGGTCTGGACCTTTGGCCTCATCTTTAGCCAAAGGGCAAGATACAGACCTGGGAGTCCTGAATGTCACTGCTCCTGAGCATGTGTTCTCACTACCACAGTTAATTCAGAAGTAACTTAAATCAGAACTAACTTAGTTACCCAATGTAACTCACAATGAACTCAAGTTTTTTTACTGTGGTTCCTTTAATTTCAAGAAACTGTGGACTCCAGGTATCGAGGTGCTTCTGCACCTGGGGTGTGTCCCTCTGCCTGTGTGACTGATCCTGGGGCTAGAGTAGGTGACTGCACTGCTGCAGAGACCTGTCCTCCACCCCCACCCCCCCGCAGGACAGCAAGATGGCTGCTGGACCATCTAACATTGCAAAAAGCTGCACCAGTTGCACCTCACCACACCTCCTCTCAGGATGTAAAGCCTCAGACTTCCTAGCTTCCAAAGTTTTCTTTAACAGTATTCACCTACTTAATCCTTTTCCCCCTACTTATGTTTCAGAAACTCAGGTGGCAAGAACGCACCACTCAGCAATGCAGGATGTCTCCAGCAGTAACAAATGGACACTTTGGAAAACATAATTGCTGGGTTGGGGTTTTCAACACATCTCTGAAAACATAATCTCTTATAATTTGAGTCCTGAGTATGCTACCACCTACTAACACACAGAAAGACTCACTGAAGTGGAACTGCTCTTTATTCTCACCATGATTAACACCTGCCACAGGAGATGTAAATTCCCTAGCAGCTGTGAGCCAGGATTAGAACAAGGTTGCGTTTTTTGTGGGTTTGGGTTGTGTTTTTTCCTTCAGTGATGAGGAAAAATAAAGAGCTTTAAGGGACATAGAAGTCAACTTTTTTTTTCCAGTTTTCTCTTTTCCCATTTCTCAAACACAAGAGATTTTTTTCCCCTTTCAGAATTTGCTTTGGAAACTTTAAATGCTGATGGGGAAACTTGTTGAAATAATTTTTAGAGCAACCTTCCTTCCTATACTTCAAGTCTCCTACCAAATTTATTCTACCTTAACTACTTGCATCACTAGGTACTTCCTAAATACAATTTACAGTTCATGAAACATTTTCTGCACATCTGCAGAGAACTGGCTGATTACAAGGTCCCAACACCTTTTTGCAACTCAGCAACTGACCTGGATGAAACACCTTCTCTCTTGACATCAGGTTTCCGAGCAGCCAATGGTAATTCCCAACAATTATCAGTCATCCATGGCAAGCGAAGAGATTAGGACTCAGAACTGCCAACTCCCAAATATTTTTGGGAATGTTTCTTGCTCCTCTCACCCCCCTGTAAAGTAGAATGGGCACATTTACACAAAAGCATTGAATTTCCAGCTATAATTCTAGTTCTCATAAGGTCAGTTAAGCTTGAAATAATTATGCCTAACATTTTTGTTATTTTGTGAACTGCTTTACTTTATAACTAATGTCTGAATCTGGTGGGGGTATGGGTTCAGGTATGTGGAAATAGCAGAATTTTATGTCTGTGTTGTAAAGAAAACTTATATCTAGATTAAAAGCCACTATTCTAGTGAAAATTTTAAGGTACTGAGTTGTTGCAGAGACAGATCTTGATGCTTTTCAGTTACTTTGAATTCCTCTGAGTGCTGATATACAAAAGTTAATGACATACGAAGTAAGAATGCATCTGAAGTCTCTCAGTATGCAAGAGATCTACTTCTGCCATTGTGTCCTTAGCTTCAAAAAATCCTAATTAGCAACTGGTCCAATCTTTTAACGAGTCTGTAACATCCTTTAACTCTGCAGCAACATGCCGTTCAGATTGCCTTTCCTATTTTAATGTGAGCTAAATTAAGGTTTAAATTTTACTCATCTCCTAACTTTCTCAGCTGTGAATAATCCTCACAGCTCAGTGATTTGGCTGGTATTTGTTACCTGGGACATGCTGCTTAATTGCTACTACCTGTCCTGACAAGCCCTCTGACTGAGACAGCTGACAAACGTCTAAAAACAAAATGAAAGGGGAAAACAGCAACAAATCCTCCTCATCTTAACTGGGTGGTGTGAAAATGGGGTTACCTCATCAGCCTTTGTAATTTTCAGGGATTAATTAAAGGATAATGTTTGCTGCAGAGGAGTTTATGCGGCAATAAATAGCTTTTGCGGCTGATTAAGTGCCAAAGCAAAGCTGATAAAGGCATCTAATAATTGCAAAAGCCATTTAGTGCCTTGAATACATCTCTGCCACGGATGCAAGTCTTACTCTCTGACAGATCAGCAGCAGACTAACGAAACAGAGAGGGGCCCTCCTTGCCTTCAGAGACCTCGGGTGGGTAACTAGAAAAGCCCACAAGGTGTCCAACTCAGCCCAGACCCGGGCTGATCCTCACCTGGCAGGAATCCACAAACCCGCAGCTGAGGCCGTCGGTTTTGCTGCTCTGAACGCCCCAACAGCGCAAAGGCCTCGCCGGGCCCCGCCTTGCCGGGCCTGCACAGCCCCAGCTTGGCCGCCTTGCCCCGGGGTCTGGGGCGCGGATTGGTTTCTGGGGCTCACAATGGCAAATCCGGGACGGGGCTGAAATGGGAAGATGGGGAGTTTGAGGCCAGCTTGCACTGGGCAGCCGCCATCAGTGGGAGCCATGAGGGCGCGGGGGCTGCGGGGATCCCACACTGTGCCCGCCCCGCAGCCAGCGCGGCCCCACTGAGGGGCCGTCCCCTCCATCTCTTCCCCCGTGAGGGCGATGGCAGGAGCCCGAGGAGCAGAGAGACACTCGTGGTTCTGAGGCCCTTTCTTCTGTTATGCCACTTGCAGAGTGAGGGATAGTGAGGGCATGAAGGCAGGGAAGGGTTAGGTTGGGTGTTAGGACAAGGTTCTTCACCCAGGGGGTGGCTGGGCACTGGAGGCTCTCCAAGAAAGTGGTCACAGCACCAGACCTGACAGAGTTCTGGAGCTGTTTGGACAATGCCTTCAGGAGCACAGTGTGGCTCTTAGGGCAGTCCTGCACAGGGCCAGGAGTTTGACTCCATGAGCCTTGTGGGTCCCTTTCAATTCAGGATATTCCGTGGTTTCATGACTCTGTGAAGGCAGAGCTGGCTGCCACATCCTCACGGCCCGTGTTGGGCCTCAGCTTGTGTGGAAGGGTTGTTGTTTCTCTCTAGGTTTCTGTGCAGGTGCAAGAAGCTGTGGGGTGTTTGTAGCCATCTGCCACTTAAACTTATCAGAACTTTGAGTCTGGCTGGTTTGTTTTCTCCTTTGGGGTGGCACAGCAGGCTCCTGTAGTGGTGGTTGGAGCTGCTTTTCCTGCTTAAGTGGGAAGGGGATGAGGCAGCACACACCAGGCTCCCAGTGGTAAGGCATTCTAATCTCTTCCACAGCAGTACTTCGGTGGCTTTGCCAGCTGTGACCACATCTAAATTGGAGGCAAAAATACTGCACAGTGGGAAACTGAGAGAAATAAACGAAACAGAGACAGGGAAAATAGGCTGATGGCAAGTGCATCCCGTGTCCCTTCCTCCTCCTTTGCTTTCCCTGCCCCTACACAGCCCGTGTAAACTGTCATGGGTTTTGGTGTTTTTCACTCTCCTTGCTTTGTTTGCTGCCTTGCTCTTCAGCTGATAAATAATAGGCACAGCCAAAGAGTGATGCAACTTCTAACTGTGAGAACACAGAGTTCTGCATTTTATAAACAATAATTAACTACTGCTGACTGTGTCGGCCGTGAGAAGCCTGAAATGCTGATCACATCTTGCAGCTCTCACCAGGGCAGCAAAGAAAGCAGAAGTACCAACTTTGAATTCTGCCATGTTGTCCTTTCCAGCTTGCAAATGAACTGATGATTTAACTGATATGATGCCTAAGTGGGTGAACTTTAAATTAGTCATAAATGAAGACAGACACTGGTGGGCTGGCACTTACCGTGGGTTTTGTTATTCTGCATGATTTCTTCCTCTGCCATCTCTTGAAAACACATTCTCTTGAATATGAGCATGGGCTGCATTTTGACTTTATGCTCAGAAGTGAACTTTGCCTGTGTTTATATGAATCCAAATGTGTCCAAATGAACATGAAATAGCACCTGACTACCTAAAGTTTAGTTGACAAGTTTGATTCAGTTTGATTATTGTGCTTTGTGAGTGATAATAATTGCAAAATAGAGGCCAAGAATGAACAGTTACAAATGTCCAAGAGGTTTTATAATCTGGACTGTGTGGAGGCAAGGGCAGCATGGAGAAATGGATCAGAATACAGTGCAGCATTTTCCTAAAGGCACACACTTATTTTGGTAATGCAAAGTCAAAAGTCAGTTTTGCTGTTAGGTGAGGCAGCTCTGATTCAGAAGAAAGGCAGGAATTGGAAAGCGTAATTTTCCAGGAGTTGATGCATTTTTAATGTCTTCCCTCTCTGGCTACAGCAGAGATCATGACAAATTCAACTGACTTTTTTCAAGCTCTGTTGTTGCAAAAGCAGATTTTAACATCTGCGTTAGCTCTTCCCTTGGCTTACCATTACAGATTTCTACTTGAAGGCTTTATTTCTCAGATGCTGGGCTGTGATTGATAATTAAATCCCTGTAAGTGCAGTATGAGTCACGAGAAACAGGGCGAGAATACAGAAATGTGAATCTGGAGAGCACAGTATTTACTCAGAGAGAGCTAACATTGAAACAGCAGCAAAAAGCACACAAGTTAACCACATGAAACGCCTGGGCCACTACACTGAGCAGTATTCCCTTTTCTCAATGGAGTATCTAAGCACCCAGCCTGCACAAACTGTGAAATGTAATTACCCTGACATATGGGAAAACTCTGGCAGGCACAGCCTTGGCATGGGCAGCACACATAGTCCTGCAAAGGCCCCTGGAACTGGAGTGCATTGGAGACATGGCCAGCATGTTCTGAAAGCTCAGCTATTTCTGAGCCTCTCACTGAACTGCAGAGAAGTTCACTTTGCTGCATCCCTGGAACAGCCATTTGGCAGGATGCAGTGTATCCTTCCTTTCTCCCCCTTCCTGCAGCTTTTGCATCTGAGGCTGAATTTATGGGTTTGAAATTTCTGCTCTCTGGATCAACTTCCTTCATCTGAAAAGGGAAAATGAAGGTAAATGTTTTCCTTTAATATGTGGAATACCTTTTACAACTTAGCAAATTCTGGTCTGAGTTTTACTTTAAAAGAAAATACTGAAGGTCATCTGAAAGAGTTTGTGATTGTTGATTACTTTGTAAATTGTCAGACACCCAATTCCAAGTTAGCTACCCACATGACTGAGCTAAAAAAACAGAACAAGCCTTGAACATATGACTTTTTAAAGGTTTGATAGCCTTAAGAAAGAATAGCCTAACAAATTTCCTAAAGCCTCATGTGCTGGTTTGTGGAGATGCAAGGCTGGTGGGTACAACTTGAGATGTAAAGTTGCAAGTTTGGATCCCAGTGTCTACAACAAGTTCATAAAAATGTCTTAGCCTTGGCAAAGGACAACTTTCTCTCTGGTCCTCTTGCCTATCTACTGCAGCATATGCACAGTGTATTTAGCATAGTATATTTAGCTGTTGCCCAAGAAAAAAAGATACAGAGGAGCTTGGGCCTTCTACTCTTTATTCTAAATTAAAGGCACCTGTTAGCAATAGAAGAAAATTAAGGTTTTGTTGTTATTGCATAAGGTTTATGAATGGAGAGGACTTGGCATTATGAGCACCGTGCTTGCTCCAACCAGCAGAGCTCTGCCCATGCACACACATAGCAGATGAAGAGCATCTCCTTTTGAGTGACATCCAAGATCACAGGATTGTCAGTGTGAACTTAGAGCTCTGCTACCCTGCTGCTATCTGGTCCTCCCAGGAGGGGAAGTGTCTACAACAAGTTCATAAAAATGTCTTAGCCTTGGCAAAGGACAACTTTCTCTCTGGTCCTCTTGCCTATCTACTGCAGCATATGCACAGTGTATTTAGCATAGTATATTTAGCTGTTGCCCAAGAAAAAAAGATACAGAGGAGCTTGGGCCTTCTACTCTTTATTCTAAATTAAAGGCACCTGTTAGCAATAGAAGAAAATTAAGGTTTTGTTGTTATTGCATAAGGTTTATGAATGGAGAGGACTTGGCATTATGAGCACCGTGCTTGCTCCAACCAGCAGAGCTCTGCCCATGCACACACATAGCAGATGAAGAGCATCTCCTTTTGAGTGACATCCAAGATCACAGGATTGTCAGTGTGAACTTAGAGCTCTGCTACCCTGCTGCTATCTGGTCCTCCCAGGAGGGGAGTGGCATTCCTGTACTGGAAGAGAGTAGTGCTGTCAGTCTCACACCAAAGGAAGCTTCCCCTTGCTGGGCACAATCCCTGAGTCTGGTCTGGCTGCCAGAGAATCAATTAAATCTCGATTCTTGAACAGGGAGTTGGCCTTAAAAACAGTGTAACTGAAGAGATACTTCCAAACCTGCTGTAGAAGAGAATACTGGAGAACTAGTGAAGCTACTAGAAGATAAGGAGCCAACTGAAAGGGTTTCTGACATAAATTCAAAGGTCATGTCTTTTAATAGACCACTGAAAGAATTTAGATGGATTATCATCTCTACAAAAATCCTTGTATTCAGAGAACTTTCCTTGACAGTAATTCACTTAAATGTGATTTGAAAAATAATGTTTACTCTAAAGCACCTCACTGCCTGGTTTAAAGAAAGAACTCCATCTTCCAAGCTTTTGATTACAAAGCAACTTAGCACAAGTCAGTTGCTGCTGTGATGCTTAAGAGCTTTAAAGCTTACCCTATGCCAAAGCTCTATTAACACTGCACACCAAGCTAGATTTAACACTTCATTATTTACCATTTGTAAGCAAGGTAATAAAAGCTTTGGTATGTGAATGTGTTTTCATCTTAGAAGTTTTCCACAGTTTCTAATATGGCCTAAAAGCTGCCCTACTACTGCTTGAATTAAGGCTTAATTAGAAACATGTGCTCTTTGCCTTACAACCTGCAGAACCATGAGACAGTAGGAAAGTTGGGGATACCACTAATGGCAAATATAAGCATTTGTCTTTAAATCTGGAAATCTTAAGGTAAAATATAAGATTTGTAAAGATAATGGACTAAAGCAAAAGATTCAACTTGAACTAATTTGAGTTAAACTAAATCACTATGTATACCTTGGATATTCAGTGTAATTTCACTTTCAGCAAGCTTAGCAAAAAAAAAAAACACCTTACAAAAGCATTAGGGAGAAGGATAAAAAAACAACCTAGAAACCTGCAATAGTTATAAGTAAATTTGCAGAAAGCAAGCAGCTTCCTGCCTAAGTGAATTCCAAATATAACATGCATGGAGAAAGTTAAACTAAGAATTCAATCTAACAAGTCTAAGTACAACAGACATAGCAGAAGGTGTCTTTATGCAGACATGGTGCATGTTTGCAGAAGGTAGTTCTCCATTTAGTTTTAAGTAGGATTTCAAGCAGTGCTTAAGTTGGTTGAAAAGCAGCATTATGCGTACACTTGTTTCAAAGTCATTCCTTCCAGCCCAGAATGTGGTCACCAGTCAGAGGTACTTAGTTTTCACAGGTTAGCAAGCTATAAATCAGGAACTACATTAATTTGGAGGTCTGGCTTTGGTGACTATTAGTGGTTTTTTGATGCTATTAAATGATGAGACTACTTTAACTCAGTGCAAATTACACACAATGCATCAAACCTTGAGTATGAGGCAGTGGAGAAGGTTGCCCAGAGAAGTTATGGATGCCCCATCCCTGGAAGTGTTCAGGGACACGTTGAACAAATCTTGGAGCAATCTGGTGGAGTGGAAGGTGTCCCTGCCCATGGAAGGGCTTTGGAACTGGATGATCTTTAGGGCTGCTTCCAGCCCAAAGCATTCTGAGCCTATGTATGGTTTTACTCAGTTCATGTTTCTTTGGGCCTCCAGTGACTCCACCTGCAGTCAGTCAAGGCTTAGGCTGTATCCTCATTAGCAAGTAACAACCTGTACTAGGGGCAGAGCTGGAGAGCAAAATGGCTGGTGCTGAGAATCTGACATAGTTGAAGGTTTCATTTCAGCCTAGAAATAAATACTTTCCTATTCCAGTCCAGACCCTGGTCCAGTCCAGCTGAATACCCATTAAAGAGATCAAATGCAGTTAGAAGTATTCTAAGAGCTATTTCTTGCTGGAGTTTTGCTGTAAGTGAATCCAGTTTGTGCACTGAGGACACTGCACAAACAAGCCAGATGTTGCCAAATGATCTGCTAGTCTGAAAAGCACAGAACAGCTTTTTGTTAAATATTAAGGCAACAAAATCCAATTTTTTATATAGTTGGTGCAGTGTTCCTGTTGGGTTACATTTCAAAGCATTAATTCGCAGAACACTTAACATCAGCCAGTACAAATAATATTCTTGAAACAATTATTCTAGGTTCTGCCTTCTCCTGTTTTTCAGGTGCAGGAGTCTTGTTGATGTGATATCCAAGAGAGCCATCGCTAAAATTATTATGGTTGCATAGCAACCACAATGTGATAAATAAATGGCTTAAAGTCCTAGGCTGTCCATTTCTTTCCCAACAGAACCCAAAGTTTCTTACCACTGCACCTAATAAAACTCTTGAAGAAAAACATATGCAATTTTTACCACTAAAGAAGTTTCTTTATTCAAATATCTTGTTATTTCTAGGCACTATCACCAAATTACTGCACCAAGTTATCTTCAAGTACGCATTATTCCAGCATTGTAACTTCTCTGCAAACACCACCAAGACCCATCTTGTCTCCCCTGCTTGGATCATCAGCTGAAAGCACAACAGAAATAGTCTGAAGGTAGAAATTAACCAATATAACACTCATAATCCAGCTGTAATTTCCAAAAGCATTACGTTGTTTATACAGCCAGATAAGCCTTCCCTAGAGAAACAAAACTAAACATGGACAAACCCAACATGCAACTTATATATTCCCAGTTTGTTTTATTTTCATGGAATGCTAATTTAGTTACAATCTGGCAGTTCATAACTACTGAAATGTGACATTAATTCTTCTCCAATGATATAGAACTGTCTTGATTTATATAGTTTTAAAACAATCTTATTTTACAATAGTTGAGGTCTCTGGTGGTTTTTAAGCTCTGATGCTTAAGCACACAGCAAGCTATAAACCTTGGGTTTTATATTTATACATATATTCTATGTATTCAGACAACTGCTGTAAGTTATCTATAACTTAATATTTATAAAAAAGTGCATATACTGGTACATATGCACATCTAGAAACACACTTTTATACTGCCTCCCTTTTTTATAAAAAGCTGCATAACATACAGCCATATTATTCTCACTCACTGCTATTAAAGTCTTTTACTATCTTTGTTACACAGCTTTAACTATTCAATTACCTCAAACTGAATGTAGGTACTTCTATGTATATTTTCTCCTAAAGAAAAAAAGTCCTCCCTATTTAAGAAGCTTTAAATCATGCATTGGTTTAGTACACAGTCACTTTTAGCATGGATTTTAGAATCCTAGACAGTGTAAAATCTACTTCTGGAAAATGTCTGTCTGTATATTTAATTTCTTCTTTTAGTTACAAAAAATATATAGGATTGAAACATATGGAATACATGCATCTCTCAAAGTGGCTATATTCTAGCCTTATAGATAAATTAAAAAAGTACACCCCTGCTAACAGGATGCAAACATGGCCTCAAACAGGCCATTACCTGTATTTAATAGAGCTCATTACATTAAAAAGTTCAAGTCAGTTGTTCTCACAAGATGGTGTCAAAAGACTGAAGAGCATGATATATATATAGTCAATATACAAAGATGGGTGCACAGGCCTAGTGCCATTCCATTCTTCAGTACTTTCAAGGCTTCTAGGCTTTGCCTCTGGTGATGTAACTCCTGAAATGATCTGAATGAAAGCTTAAGTTGAAAATTGCTTTTTAAATATACCATAAAAGCAAGTTGTGTTTAAAAGAAAAATGTACACTGAACAACCTGAAGTACTCACTGAAACAACTGTACAAAACTATTATAGATACAGAAAGAAATAATGGTGGACTTAACTGCAAACACAAGTCACACTTGTTAACAGATGTAAAACCTGCTTTGTTTTAATTCTTCTACCAAGTAAGAATTTGCAGCTGTTCAGAACCAGTAAAATTTGAACCACCTCACAATGTTTACATTTAAAGTTTTTATACAGTGCAAACGTTTAAGACAGAATAACTTCCCAGTGAAACAGCTGACACTACTTCATGCCAGTCTTTTGAAGATTCTTCTTTCAGTAAGTCTATTTACACATTAAGCTAAAGGTTCACTCTATATGCTTTGAAGTTTGCTGAATATCAGCAGAAAAATATGTGAACTAGCAGCAGTTGCATTACAAATATGGGGTGGTTACTTTAATGAATGCATAAAGTTTTCAAGACTGTATTCAGTGTCATACTGCTCTTGATCCCATAGTTCTCCAAGGTTTTCGAGTACTGATTTCATTGATGCTTTCCCAGAAGAGGTAGAGGTATCTGCTTTTTCAGTTTTGCCATCCTTCACAAAAGAAAAAAAATCCTGTTAATATTAAGAATAATGTTTTCAACAATCTAATAAATTCTTCAAGTCTGATAATTCTTCTGGGGAAATATCACTTCCTCCTGTTGTTTAGAGAGCTGTCTACTATTCATCAGTCCAACTTAAGCATTTGTGTGATTAAATTTCACATTTCAAAGCAAAGCTTTTCCCTAAGCTGACTCTATTTTTGGTAGGTATTTGTAAAACTATTTCTTTACCTTGTCGAGAGTGAACAGATCAAGAAGCTGCTCTGTTCCCATGCTCTGTAGGCTTGCATTTTCTTGGCTGATCACTGTATTTGCAATATTCATTTTGAACTTTTGAAGACCCATGATCTTCTCTTCCAGAGTTCCCCTGGTTATCAGGCGATATACATTAACAACACGTTTCTGAAAGAAAAAAAGCACACTTAGCAAACAAGTATCATCTCAGATATTCAGGAAAGCATAAGCTTTTAGTGTTTATCATGGACAGTCTAGAGGCAGTTTGGCTTGGAGCCACCCTTCAGTAACTCTAATCAGTCTGACAGACATTAGATGGAAAGCACAAGACTATGCCACTATACAGTAGAAGTGTCTTCAGTTGCCTCTGTACTCTGGAAGAATTCACTGATTTTTACAGCTCTAGGGGAAGACTACCAGCAGTCATTCTTGCCCTGTCTTGCACCAGAGAAGGACAACCCTGTAGGCTGTCACTTCAATTCCTTGTCTCGGTCCTCAGTCATCTCTTCCTCCACCAAAGGGTGATTCTTCTCTGGCCTCTCCCCAGCAGCTCAGGAAGTACAGAAGAGAAGACTCATCAAGTTGGCAGCAGAATAAGGAAGTATGCACTTCAGCAGCTGACATATTTGCAAGAAATAAGCATGAATGGAAGCTTGGTAGAAACCTACAGATGTCACTTTGTTATACATTACAAACTCTCTCAAGCAAGTTCAGCGTGAGAAAAGCCACCCTTATGAGAAATAAAGAGGTTTTCACCTGCCCAATGCGATGTGCCCGATCCATGGCTTGCAGGTCTCTCATCGGGTTCCAGTCATGCTCCACAAACACAACTGTGTCAGCTCCTGTCAAGTTAAGTCCCAGTCCACCAACATGAGTGGTGAGCAAAAGAACATCTATAGACGGGTCGTTATTAAACCTGCATACAAGAAAAGGTTAAGTATGGTAAGTTTCATTTAAATAAAGAATTTATGAACCTCATCTGCTTTGAGGCAGACAAAAAACCCAATTTTGCACCATCCAAATAATACAGTTCATCAAAGCTGGCCTCACAGTGGTTATGAGGGGATGAGGCATACCGGGAAACAATGGAATGTCTCTGCCCAGCAGTAATGCTGCCATCCAGTCGCAGGTACGTAACTGAAGGTAACTGAGGCCTCAGAAGGTCGTGCTCCACTATGTCCAGCATACTCTTCAGCTGACAGAAGATAAGCACTCTGTGCTGGGCCACAACTGCTTCTGTACCACTTTCTGAAGATCCACCATTCCCCAAACCACAGTCTAGCAGCAGCTTTAAGTAAAAGAACACAAAAATGTGTCATTAAAATGACTGTAGAGCTCATGTAAATATTAACATTTGTTGATTATCAAAAGTAGAAATTTGAGAAACAATAAACTGCAGAAGGAACTGACAGTCACTCAAATGACAAGAAGGCAAAGTTTGGCTTCCCTATCAAACTATGAAAAACTTAAGAGTCATTAAAAAATGCAAAAAAACCTTTTCTTTACTTAAATTCTATTGTAAGTAAAGCAATGCAATCTAACTTTATCAAGGAAGTAGTCTCCTGTGTAATAAAAATGAAAAAAAAATATTCCAACAAGAGGGAGAAGAATAAAATAGAAGTAAGGTTTTTCATAAGCCACCAACTTATATAAACATCATCACCATGAAGATTATGTGTGTCTCTCCCCACCCCCCAACCCCGTCTTAAATTATCAGGGAAAATAGGGCATATCCCTGAAAGACCCTTGCATTCTTTTTCATTTACTACTTAATTTTATGAAAGAGTTTCCCTAGGGATGAAATCTTAAATAAAACGTCCTAAACTGTAACAGCAGTACAGACATTTAGGGAATTGAAGGCACAACACATGTTCACTCACTTGTTTCAAAGCAGACAGCTTAGGTGCATGTTGGATGTCTCGAAGGGATGAATTCTGAGCTGCAAGTTGCTCTGTAATTCTCTTGTACTCTGGGTGCTGGGTTGTGAGCACTAATGCTGGATGGTTGCAGAGCTTCCGTAAGTACTGCAATGCCTTGAATTATTTAAGAAATGAAGTTCAAGCAAATAATAAGCAAGAACACAGTTACAGAAAAATGATTAACAGAATTAACTGTAAGTACATGGGTCACTGCCACATTCCACAATCTGGACTTTATGGTGTATTTTCATCAAACCTGCACATTTAAAACCTGCACTTCAAATTGTATCCAAACACTGTTACACTCATTGTGATCTTGGTCCCTTCTTTCTGGAAAAATACAAGGATTACCATTTCCCACACTTTCATCTGAGTCTGCAATAGAGGAAATGGGTTTGGGAGCAGTTTGAGAATAATTGTTTCCAGTTAACCAAGAGTTATTCTTCAGTTCTATAAGATCGTGAACCTTCATAAATTCAGATCTACCCTTAAGGAAACATTTTCTCCATGTTTCAGAATCTTAATGTTGAAGTGTAAGAGCTGACACAATCAGAATTACTTCCCTCATTCTGAGGTTTTGCTCTCTCAGTATTCAGTTTTTACAAGATCCACAAAATAGTTGATCACCAACTGAGCAGATCACATTAAAAATATGAGGCAGTGTTATGCATCATAAGACACAAACTCATAATTTAAACATAATAGCTATACTTCACATTCCAGCCATAAATACTCTACTTAGATCATATGACCACAAATGTCAAAGTTTACTCTTTTGATTTTTATTTTTTACTAAACCTATACATACAGTTACCAAAAATGTATATACTACATAATAAAAATTACTGAAAAAAACCTGTACCTGAAATACGTGACCTGTAGATTTAAGCTTTGGTTTTTCAGTTTCTTCATTCAGTGAAATTGAAGAAACTGTTTCATCAATATCACATTTAGCACGAGACTTGGCAAAATCTTCGTAAAGCTGAACCTGCATACCAGACAAGAGAATGAGTGTGTTTTTTCTGACAGAAGATAGTCCCATTTAGAGTTTAGTTTCAAGTTAAAATTCTGAATTATCATACATCAAGAAAGCTATTTCATATGTAACAGAAGATAAGCATTAACAACAGAATCTCTTGCCATTTATTTTCTTTCAACTTGGAAAGTGTTATTGAAAAACAATCTGCAGATGCCTACATGTTGTTCCTGAATAAAGCCCAAAATTAAGCTCAAGAAATACACTATTACTACAGGACTGGAATTAGTGTTTTAAACACATACTACAAAATTCTTTTAGTACATCCAGAGAATGTCAGAGCTGATATCAGACTGACACAGGAATACTGAATTCATGCCTTTGTGGTCTTAGCTGTGCTGAGAAATAAACTTTCAGCCACTTTTTAAGCATACCTGTAGAGGACTGAGAATACAGTAATAATCTTGAATAATTTTGGGTGGAAGATCTTGCAGCACATCCTCTTTCATTCTCCTTAGCAGGAATGGCAGGACTTGGCGGTGCAGAGCTTCCATTGCAAGTACCCCTAGTGAGGGCAACAGCAGCAGTGTTTCAGAAGAAAAACATATTTTTCAAACCATTCAGCTCCCTCTCAATCTCTGATGTTAGAAATAACCACACTTTTCATTAGCAGTTCTCATTTACAAGGCTAAAACAAAAACCTAAAGATGAAACATTTGATCCTTACCAGCCTCTTGTTCTCGACTGGAGCTGCGGGCATCTCTGCTTGCCAGGATTGGTTTGCCATAACGAGCTGCAAACTGGCGCTCAGTGCCCAGGAATCCTGGCATTAGGAAGTCAAACAACGACCACAACTCTAACACATTGTTCTGCACATAAAAGAAACATTTGATAAATTATTTTCATAAACAGTAAGCTGTTGCAAGGTATCAGAAAATATTTCATTATTTACCCAGTCCCAAGCTCCTGGAGCTTGGTGGCTCTTTCATTCCTCTGAGTAACAGAAATACCTCTGCATGCACTTGAATGTATAAATGGACTTCCCACTGTGGCCGGTGCCCTAAGCCACACCCAGAGTTCTGCTTAACAAACCCCAGGACACACCAGTGGTCTTAGTCCTGGGGGAGACAGATACTGCACAGCCAAGTCATTCAGACAAAGCTCAAAATCTGGAGATCTTAGAATTGAGTTTCCTGCTAATTTTACTTGAGGCATATGGAAATGGTCTCTTCGTTGCCCAACACTTAAAGAGGAAGTGGTAGAGAAAGTCTTGCTGCCAACTTTTGAATCCCATCAATACCACAAAACTTGCATTCATTCCCCTATACATAGGTATACCAAGAAAGGGAAAATATGTCATTTTGAGAGTTTAGAAATTAAAAGCTGTTTTACAGTGTGTATTTTGAACAAGATGATTGTTAAAAGGTAGAATAAAACTGAGTGCAAGATAGGTCTATCTTGTTTGTTTTCCACTATTCATCCAAAATAGAAAATCAATTACCTGGATTGGTGTCCCAGAAAGAATTATCCTGTAATTAGCAGTCAGCTGTTTTACTGCTTTTGACAGCTTTGTTTTTCCATTTTTTATTACATGACCTTCATCAAGAATGCAGTAATTAAACTTAATATTTCTAGAAAAGAAGAACACAGACTTAAGTAGCACTGAAAATTCTAAGCTATTAAAAACTTCAGAAAACAAGCCAATTCTTACCTGAAGAAGTCTATGTCATTTCTTACAACATCATATGAAGCCACTATGAGATTGTGTCTTTTCACCTGGTGTTGCAATCTAAAAAAAAAAAAAAAAAAGAGGAGTTAATTGAAGTGTTCCTTACATGTTGTTATTATTTCAGCCTTTAAGGATACCACCACAAATGCTCCCATGCCCACAAACTATGCTTCAGTAGCAGTAGTAAAGTAAATTGAAAAATTCCATGTGCGATATTTTACTCTAAACCAGTTATAAATGCAAGATGGGTTACCTTGCTCTCTCAGTAGGAGGTCCTGTATAGTGCAATGGATTAAGATATTCTTTTGAGCAAAATTTGCCCACTTCATCCACCCAGTGTCCTGTGAGCGTAGGAGGACACACCACCAAGGAGGGAAGAGGAACACTGTCCACCAGTTTCGTTCTTGCATATTCCTGAGCCCTTGAGGAGTATAAAATAGAGTTTTAAAAAATTCTTTTTCACAGAAGAGATGAGGTGGGAAGGGATCTGCAGAGGCCACCTGGTCCAAACCCCCTACCCAAGCACAGCCACCTACAGTCACAGTTGCCCAGGACTAATGTCCGGATTCATTACCACACAAGACCTATCGTTAAAGTCTAAGACAAAATGTCATTTGTTTAAGCTTACCTGAGGCAATGATCACCTGCAAGAATGCAAATGGATTGTAAAGTTTTTCCTAAGCCCATGTCATCACAAAGAATTCCATGAAGTTTGTATTTATTGAGAAATGCAAGCCAGTTCACTCCATCCTGAAATCAGAAAAGGAGAGAAACTCAATAAAACCTGGCTTTTTGCTAGTTGAGCTTCAGTTCACACATCCATATGTTCAATGACCCAGCACTGCCAAACTAGGAGCTGGTTCCCCACCACAAATGCATCCACTACTGCCCACTTACTCAAAGCAGGGGGAATAAAGGGAAAAACAAACACCCAAATGGTACAGTGAGGCCTGGCTTTGCAGTGCTGGGCTGCCACAGTCAGTGTTAGCAATGTTATTTTTTCCAGAAAGGGGAAAAAATATCACTAGAACAGTATAAGAAGCATGCATTACTTCATTTGTTCTTCCATACCCAGAGTCCAAGATACACACTGCACAACAGAAACCAAACACTCAAAAAACTCACAAGAAAAATGTATCTGAACAACTCCTATTATCCCATGAAACCATATCAGACCGGAACTTTAAAAATAAAAGTATAAGCTGTTACCTGCTGGTATTTTCTGAGCTCTGCTTTGATTGGTACTGGAATTTCATAGTTTTCCAGTTTTTTTCCATCCAGTAATTGTTCCAGAAAGTGACGTTCTTTAGCCTTCATTCTGATTAATTCTTCAGACATGTTTGGTGGGTCTGGTATACCAGCCTAGGGTAACATTTTAAAGCAGTCATGTAAGGGCTACAGGACTTAAGTGCCACACAGAGGAGAAGAACTTAAACCTCATACTACTCAGACATTTTAAACACACAGTAAAGATCTGCAATCTTCTCAACTGTATGACTCTAAACTCAAAATTTAAAAACTGTATTTAGCTATACTTGTTTGATTACTTGCAGGTCAACACATGCAGGGTTGCAAGAGACAAATCCTGCCCCAAAAGGACACTTTGAAAAGACTGATAAAAATTACACAAGAGATAGAAAATTCTGGTCATGCTGCTAAGACTCTACAAAGACTGAGCAATTCTACCTCTAATCAGAGGGTTTATCTGGCTGGCTAGAGAATCCTATGACACCCACTTCTCTTGAGCCACAAGCTACCATCCAAAGTTTGATGGATTTTTCTCCTACTTAGTAGAATTAGATCTAAAGTGATACTGAGACCCACAGGATGAATTCAAGCAGTTGAAAACTGTTGGGAGAAAAAAAACCTGAACCCCTCTAGGTCTGTAACAGCAGACATTTACTTGTTAGGTACTCCCCATACCAGGCCAGAAGCCCAAAGAATAATAATAACATACAGCAGCAGCAGAAGCACCTCTATTTTCCCACTATCACATCTGTCATCCCATTTTTCTGGGCCTCTTCCACCTTTAGTCAGCTTTACTTTGAAACCCATCTTACTAAACACTTACAGAGGGCTCCTGACTAAAAAAAACCTCTACCAAATAATTCTACCATGTATGTGGTTAGTAAGGAAGAGGGATGTTAGTACTGCCCCATAGGATATTTAAATACACACATACACAAAGACAGCAGCCTCCTTGTTCAATAATCTGCCTACACTCCCTTTTAGAAGACCCTACCTGCAGTATGAGCACTATAGCAGGTAATTTTGTTCAAATATGTTGTCAACTTGCAGCAGAATTGCTTATCGATACAAGTTTGATCAAGTTGAACCATTTATCTTACAATCCTCCTCTCATTCTTCCATTTTTATGGTTGTAAGAATATTCAGTTTGAGCATAAAGATGCAGGAAACAGAGCATAGTTAAGTTGCCCCAATTCACTTAATGCTATTTATTTATTGTTAAATAAAATACTGTTCCATGACAATGCAAGTATTTTCTCTCACTACTAATCTGCTTCATTCTATGCCTACATATTTAAAATAGTTCAGTATCTGATACTGAACTTAGCCAGAAAGGGAAATTTGAAGGCACTTCTTCTATAACTATGGAAAAGAAATATGAAGTGATCATGCATGTGCATGCAATTAATAAAACAAGTACAGTACGTTTTAGGAGATTCTCACTAAACTTTATTAAAATAGCTTTAACCCTTCCCCCAAGCCCTAAGCTAGGTGTATTCCACAGGACTGTGTTTAGCATGCATATGAAGAAGGGCCCTGGTGCAAATGGCACTGCAACGAACATGCTAGAAATTCTTTGCTCCCTTTCAACTTGTTGAACATCTCAGTGTAAGCACACACTAAAGTAAGAGTGCTCCTGTTAAGGCAGATCACTAGTTATCAGATTCCGAGGTTCTATTGTGCTAAATTAAAAAGTGAAAGAATAAAAAATGCATTAAGCTGATAATTGTTTTTCATTATTGCTGTGGAAATTCTAAACTGTCTTCTATTACCATCTGGTGGTCACATTAAGTTACTTAGAAGCATCGTAGTCCTTGATGCACAACATCAGAAGTTGTCTGAGGTATGCAAGTTGTAGCAGGAATGAAAGACTGCAGCAGATCTGTACTGATTAAGCACTACTGCATTGTAATATACAGTATTTTGCCTAAATATGTAGGGTGGTGTTTTTTCATTTTAGGAATCAGTAATAAATGACTCTACTTATCCCCACACTATTTTTATTACAGTTATTTTTGATTTTGCTTTTAAACCAGTATTGCTTTTGAGCATTTCTTTTGACAATATATTCAGCAACACACATACCTAAGGAGAGTGCACACAGAATGCCTAAAACTTTTAAACCCAAACTAAGAAAAGCAGCATTACACACAAAATTAATAAATCTACCATTTAATTTTATGTATACAGCTGACGTGAGCTTCTTATAAAGAGAAATTTTATTTTAACATTAAATTAGAAAATTGCTAGCACAGGGTCCAATTTTGTTCATTTTACTTAAAAAGGGCACATCTATTATCTGATATGGACTCAACACCTTTAAAACCCGTTACTCATTCAGCATTTGATAAGCCAGAAGCCTGGATTTTGCAGCTGGTGAGAGTGGATGCAGGACAGCTCACACACCCATATACTTACAGCTGGAGCTTACCTCAAGAGGCATCAGTCTTATCAGTGTGGCAAAGCACTGAGTGGCCATAAAACGCACACTGTTTGTCTGATCACTCATTCTACCCAGAACTGGAACCACCAGAAGAACAATGTATGGGACAATACCAACATCCAGCTGCTCCATTACACCTTGAGTGCTTATTAAGGAAATAGTTTTTAACAGTTCAGGTTTGTCTGACAGATATACACCCAGAAGATTTCACTCAATAACTAAGAGTCATTAATTGTTACACTCAGGTGAATGAAATTTCTAGTAACAAAGCAATGCAGAAGCAGAGAAATCTGATCTACCCAATTACATTTAGCCAGCAAAGTGCAGGGTTTGAGAAACCGAATTACCTCCACCAAAATGTCACTTGGCAGATAAAATAAGGGCAATGGAAATTAAACTTTCCTCTGTTTCTTTCCACAGAACAAAAAACAGCTTAGTATTTTATTTCATTCCTTCTCCCATTTTTTCAGGCAACTTTTTTTGCTCACCCAAATGAAACAGCAAAGAAGTTTCTGCATTTTTGAATACCCAAGGCAAGGATACATGCAAGTGCTTCAATTGCACCCTCTTGTTTGGTATTGTCATCTATTGCTCCCAGCCACGGTAGAACTTTCTCTAGAAAGATATTCATTGTTTCCATGGTTGCTATTTTGCTCATAACACCCACACAACGGGAAGCCATGTGTCTCACAGCAGTGCTGGGATGTTGAAGGCACATGTAAAGATGAGGCAAATGCTGTATTAACTGAACAAAAGAAAAAGGTGTGGGGAGTAAAGGTTAATATCAATTATATAAAAAAATTAAAACTACTGAGTCTTTTAAAGTCATTTAAGAATGCTTAAAACAGCTCCTTCGTAAGATATAATTGTTTAAAACTAAAAAATTATTTCAGAAGAAAAAGGCAATTTGAACTTTGAACATGTATTACTCCCCAGTACAGACAAAATTAAGCCCTTAGTTAGCAAGGAAGTGTTTCATGCTGAAAATATAGTACTAAATATCCAGAACTTTTTATTAAAGAAAAAAGACTTATTTCTTAAGTACAGGTACATAGATTTAAGAATTCCTTCCAGCTAGCAAATTTGTCCTAGACCCATTCCTTTTGTATTTAGGCAAATTAATTACTCATGTTGAGAATCTCAATAATTCTGTGTGACAAGGAGGACACCCAGAAGGAAATGTGCATCTCCCCAGCAGGGTATACATCTGTGTCCTTGGTGTGTGTATGTGTCTTCCTTTTAATCAGTGCAGCAGATATGCCTTTGTATTGGATACCTAAACAGATGGTCAGGTTTTTCCTAGTGTGAAAGTCCCTAAATACTAGCTTTGATGAACCAAGTTCAGCCTCTTTGACTTTCTACAATTTTTTTTTAAACTACATACATTATTAGTACCACCAAAACCAACTTACACAATAACTACATACCACATTTATGTGTATATATATAAAATGTATGTATTAAAAAAGTCTTTCAGTTAGCCACTCAGTGCTACATAACCACATTTTTATCTGTACTTTCATAACAAACAGAAGGCATCATATTACCAGTCTGTTCTCCAGGTTTAGGAAATACAGAGTTAGAATAAAGCAGAGCAGAGATGCTGATTCCAGTGTAACACAACAACATAAATACTATCATAACTCAAACATTGGACACAATATTGTTTGGGATCTCATCCAAGAAAGGGTAGGCCAGGGCTAAACTTTTAGGTAGCTGTTTGCTTTTGTGGTTTATTCTACGACCTGCATAAATGACAGAATTTAATATCCTACAGAATACAGGGGGAAAAAAAAAGCTTTAAAATTACACATCTTGACTGCTGGAGGCTATGCCTTCAGTTTATCAAGACTAGGACAGAGGACTTGGAGAACAGGCAGGCTAGTTTAGAGTGACTAAAATACCATTTGAGCAAAATCAGAAAAGCATCTAAAACAGAAAAATAAAGACTTAAACCACTAGCAATAAAGAGACTGAAGTGTTTCATGCAAAAGCTGATTACCAGAGGATGTAGCTGAGTGTCCATTGAAGCTGCTGTTGTTTCAAAAACCTGCAAGGAATTCACCAGCTCCTGGGCAGGAGCATCTCCCTTTTCCAGTAACAGCTTTCGGTCTGGTAAAAACAGAAAAGGTGCTCAGTTTCAGACTGACATACTGACTCCAGCCTGCCACCCTTCCCCAGCTTAAATCAGAAGTGCAATTACCAAAATTATTTATGTGAATGTTGTTCCTTAACGAACCAACCATAGCATCCCAGAGATGTGGCAATCCCGTTGCCATTTCAGCACCAAAATGTTTAGCTATAGTAGATAAGGCAAATTCAGCTCCTCTTCTCTGTACAACATAAGGTTTCTGAGCCTAGAATTAAACAATTCAAAGTAGCAAGGTTAGATACATTTAATAACAATTATTGTCAAGGGTGACCTCTCATTACATAGCAATTAAATTCTGATTGTGTTTACACCTACCTACAACACATTCACCAACAGATTTTTTTCCCCGAGTTAATTCCTTTATTCTTTATACACATGTAAAAACCAAATTTTTTTTCACAGCCAATTATTTAAAGTCTATAAATTTGAGATTTGGCCTTTGCTGGTATCGGTCCATTTCAACAAGATGTTTCCAAGTGGTTCTGGTTCCAGAACCTCAGATACGGCCAATACAGTGATAACAAGAACAGTACTATATTAGAAAACTTTCAATACTTGATTTGTTATTTATCCCCCTTCTCTTGCTCTCTGGCAAGCAGAATTAATAAAAAACAATAATTAAGAATAAAATCCACAACACTGTTTAGGAGTTCACAGTCCTGCCTAGAACCTCATTAAAACATGCTGAAGTTTGAAATTAATAAAAGGGAAGAGTTTTGGACACCAAGTATAGAAGTCACACAAACATGCTGTTTTACACAATCATATTTCAATTGCTGGTTTTAATGCTTCAGGAGCATCCACCAGGCATTGAAATGGACCAACACTAACATGGGCAGGACACAGTCTGTGTCCTCTTGTGTTTGTTCCACCCATTGTGGAAATCCATCTCCATGAACTTATATTGATATTCATATTCTATAGTAAATACAACATTTCAGGAGTTATTAATGTTCTTAATGACAAACATTTAAAACATCAAACATAAGCTGCTTGCATCACAAAACTTCCTGTTTTGTGATGCAAAACCCCTGCCATCCCTACTACAAAGGTATCAACTCCAGTGAATTCAAAGCAATGGAAAGGAGGGGTGGATGTGAAGTTGCAAATTCAAGCTTTTGAAATGTACCTCATCAAGTTCTGTAGGAATGCTTCCACTGCTGCCTGTGGGGAGATCTGCAATAGGGGCTTTTGGAGCTTTTGGAGTAGGACCTCGCCGACTTGTGATGGCAAAAGCAGCTTTCTGATGTCTGTACAGTGTAATTATTCCCCTGTGCTTAGTAACTGTGTGCTGCATCCCATCTTTATCAGAGTTGGGCCCTAAAAGAAAAGGGAGAACAGCTGACAACACTTTAAGCTGTAGTTTAACACATAGGGGGAAGTGAGAGCTACCTACAAGTCATCTGCTGATTGTGCTTTAAAAAACCCATAATTTTTTCCACCCTTGAGGACGATGGAGCTTCAGTACAAAGAGCTACTGTGCTAGGACCACATTACAGACTCTGAATGAGAAGTTAAGTGTGCAAACTGCCAGAAATTATAATTCAGGAAGAAGCACAGGTAACATGTATGTTACCTGTGAACACATGAGCACATTATGTTCTAAAGTTCCAACCAATT
The DNA here is from genome assembly GCF_000277835.1 of Geospiza fortis. Lineage (NCBI taxonomy): Eukaryota > Metazoa > Chordata > Aves > Passeriformes > Thraupidae > Geospiza > Geospiza fortis. The sequence continues at coordinate 7,547,545 of NW_005054300.1, read as the reverse complement.
TATGTTCTGTGTCCTTTAAAACAATTCAATACTTCTGTCATGATACAATAAAAGATGCCATCAGTATCTTTGCATTTGTTGATGTTTCCATTTATACTAGAGAGCTTCATTCTCAATCAGATGTGAATGTTATTCTACTCTGAGATAAAGGAAGACACATTCATTAAGGAGTAAAACGTACAATGATCAAATCTTAAAGGAGGTTAGAATGTTTAAGAGTATTAAGATCTTAATTGGGTTAATCTGGGTTCATTCAATCCATACATTTTCAATAATGGACAGTCATTTAAAAAAAATCATGACCATTGCATGCATAGGATTATTTTATTAATTTTGAACACTGTCCTCATCTTTTTATCTTATGACTAGCCTATGGAATGCAACACCAGCCACACATTTTTGACAGGCTGCTTTAATTTCCATTTTTACTCAATAACATCTGTAAGTGAAATGTCATCAGAAGTAGATATTAACCAAACAAGAGTCCATACCTGGAAACTAGAATTAAAGTATTTTACACATATATATAGATATATAGATATAAAACCATACACATTAGTTGCACACAGTTTAAAATATCTAAATGAAATCACTATTAATAAATACTCAGATGCTGGCATTTTAAAAATCAGTGAAAACAATCCTCATTCAAATACTCATTTCATCAGCTCAGAAATAAGCACAGACATATTAAGAATCCTGGCAGTCTTAGATGTCCTACCTTTTGAGTTTTCATGGCTACTCTGAGGCTGTGCAGGACATGCTGCCAGTGGGGTCAGATGTGGATCCACACACAGGGAGTTGCAAAGATTTTTTATAATCTTTGAGTTGGGACAAGGAGACCTGGTTGTACACTGCTGAAGTAACTTTGCTATACATGAAGCCACATAGTTTTGTATGAGTGTATTCTCTTCTTTTTTGATAGCTTCCATTAAGGGTTTTATAACAGGATTTAGTTTTTCTGGAAGCTGCTGCAAGTTCACAACTGCACATGCAGCAAAGGTATGGACTCGTAGATGCAACACTTGCCATTCCTGATTTGTTTCTGTAACAGTCATTTGGACTTGTTGCCTTTTACTGTCCAACTGTTGCAGAACTTTAGGATTCAAAGTAAAGGATGATGTCACGTCATTGAAAACAGAAGTCACCTAAGAGAAAGGAAAAAAAGGAATTGCAAATCTGTTTCATTGACTATAAACCAGGATATCTGCATGGCACAACATGAGTCACTTGACCACATATCACCACCTCCATTTTCCCAGTAAATAACAGGAAATGCTCCAAAATGTATTTCTGGGAATCCTCAACTGCAGATCAAAGAGAAAAATCAGGTATATCATAGACATTTCAAGTCTAAATTCCCAAAGCTACAAGAGCAGTTTACATACTCCTGCAAATTTAGATTGTCCCATTTCTCCCTGTTCTACCCAGATATTCTGGAAATATTTAGGCATGTGACAGATTAGCAAAGCAGAATGTGAATACAACAATCCAGAAAGGATGTGCAAGGTTCTGTGCACGAACAAATTGCTTCTCAGCTGATTTTCTTTTGAGGAAAGAGACTGGGATAAAAATCTAAGAAAAAAACACAACAAAGTAGTTGCAGAACCTTCCATACCCGTCCCCACTCATAAATGGTTGACTATTGTTACTTAAATCTTTCACTGGAAAAAGATTACAAGCAGATTAAAAGGTCAGGGGCAAGGGGGGAGGAGGTCTAGAATTTACATAGTCTGTTTACAAGTCTTCTGACAATGGTTTTGAAGCCTGCTTCATTTACTTGTGTGTAGATTTCAATAGTGAATCCACAGCTGAGATCAGAACACTCAGTTTTATTCTCCCATTAAGTATGTACCTTGCATTGCACTTGATTTTTGTCAGACTGTAAACACACCTCAGGGGAAACAGTAAGAATCTTTATACATTCTTTTTCATGAGATATGCAAAGGTCACCACATTATTTCTGCAAGTTACTGTCTGTGTAATAATTATGCTGAAGGTGTATTTCAAGACAAGAACAGATTTGGAGGAAAGGCGGGCATGCCTCTACTTACCAGCTCATTAGCTTGATCTATTGTAAATACACTGCAGTTTACTCTGTTTCCAATGTCAATGTGAGAATCAGCTAGTAATGAGATGAGTTGTTTACATTCATTTTGCATTCGTGTAAAAGGAACGGCAATTTCATCGTAATAGAGATGCTCAGAAAGGACCCCAAGTAAACGAGGTTGAACACAAATAGCCACAGTTGTACACTCCTGTAACAGAAAAACACAATTTGCATTTCTGAATAATCACAGTTTCTTTGTTCAGTCTTGGGCAGCTCAATCTAGCTACAAAAATCCAGTTTCCAGAGGGACAATTAACATTCATAAGCCAGAATATTAAAGATAAAGGATTAGGAACAAAAAGTCTGCCACTAGAAATGATAGTGAGCAGATAAAAGACAGTCATCTTAAAAGGAATCACTGACCTTAGATAAAGGCATCTTGAGAATAGATTTATTTGTAGAAAAAATGTGAGCATATTTACTGATTCATAGTTCTGACAGCTGGCATTTATCTACTGAGTCCTGTATTCCTCCACTGTCTAACGATCAAGATTTTGGTATTTAGATGTATAAACACCATTTTAGCTTACCTACTGAAATCTTATTTCAAGCTAAGTACCACACAACAAGCAGTGGATTGAGATAGTAAGTAAAATATATTTTTGCTGCAGAAACATCCTACCTTTTGCAAGGCTGCCCACTCACAGATTACTAACGCAACGCTAATCCTCTGCAAGGCAGATTTAGAATTCAAGTGGAAGAGCAGTAGCTGAGCTAATGATTCAGCTGGCTTTATTTCTTGAGTAACAGTATTTACACCTGGGTCACAAATGCAGCAACAAAGTGCTCCCAGCAACCTGACAAGATGAAAAAGAACAGTCACTTCAATGTTATAATTACTCTGCAATCAATGATTCAACGTGAAGATGTAAAAATGATAATTAGATTTTGGCAAAACCACTATATTTTATGAAAAAAACACATTGCTTTTAAGTATTTTTTTCATATTTCCAGTAAACTGACTTTGCTGCCATCATCCGAGCACGCATGACAACATAGTCCCTGGTTGCTGGATCTTCTGCAATGCTGTCTGCCCCAGCAATGTATTCCTGAATCACTTCCTTGTTCTGGGTTTGACCTTGACGCAGTTTAGCACCTGCTTTTTCCTGTGGAATAAAGAAAAGGTTGAAAGGGTGTTTGTAATGAAAAGATAAATTCATATTCCATAACAACACAAATAATCACCACACCATGAAAAAGTTGGACTAAGACAGAACACTTCTTGGGTAACAGATTTCTTAAAGCAGTCAATAATTTTAAATCATCCCTGTCGTCATCATTCTGTAGTCTAGTTAAATGTATGCCACGTTCTTGCACTATAATATTAAGGTTAATACTTGACATACAGCTGATAAACACACAGAGGAAAAAGAAAACCTCTCTCAGCATCTTTTCAGAAACAACACAGTGCTTCTGGATTTAACTCAGTCCTGCAAACAGATGTCTCTAGAGCCATGTAAATGAGGACTTCTTGAGTATCTACATAGAGAACACTACACAGCAGAACTTAATTCTTCATGGATAACCTGAAAAGAACCCTTTTGCTCTACAGAACTGAAGCTTGTAAGACAGTTTACATTTAGAACTATTGAAAGGCACCACCACTCCCCTCTAACATCCTTAGAATGTGTTTTATATACAGCTAAGCAATTTCATACTTTCCTCAGAACAGTCAGTGAGACCATATTTCACTTACTTTGGACCTGGTTTTTACTTCTAGCAACATGTTTAAGTCAATGGGCAAATGAGATGGCTGCATCATTAAGCAAAGCCAGGCTCCCATCCATGGACAAGCAGCTGCAACAACATACTGTACGGATGCCTTGTTTAACAGTTCCAGCCACACCTTGGGAAAGAATCACAGTAGAAATCATGACAAATTTGTACCTGGTCTAATAAGATCATACACATGCTGAGAAACTGCAGGAACTCTTTCTCATTTGCTCTACAGCAAAGCATCGAAGTATTTAACATTAGCACACTATTTTTCATCTGCACAAAAGTACAGAGGATTTGAAAGAGTGGGATACACAAGCACTATATCCAGAAGAAGTCATGCAAATACCTTGTGAATAAGATCCAGAATTTCTTGGTTGCTTTCCAAGATACAAAACTGAAATATGTGCCTCAACATGTCTTGCAGAATTGGAGTCAGCCATGTTGAAGAACTCTGAAACAAGGAAATCATAAGACCAAGTATATTCCAATATGCATCACAATAAGACATTAATAACTCTAATTCTTACCTGGTCTTGGGTAGACAACAGTGTGAATAATGTTTCCAGTGCTGCTTTTCGCACAGAAGATATCGTGTGGTGCAAGAACGGCCACACACGTGGGACCAAAACTGTCAGGGATTGCTGAATACTACAGGAGAGGGAGAGGCAGTGTCAGGGATAAAAACATACACACAGAGCTAAGTTCATTTTGTTTATTCTCATTTTACCCAAAAGAAAGCTTTAAGAAAAGACAGTATTGCATACACTTGGGGATTTTAAGTGAAGGATTAAATTACTACAGCTTATACATTTAAAATAGTTTGAGTTGGTATCCTTTTTCAGGGAATACTGGTTTGGGTTTTTAAAACTGCTATAGAGAACTAGTCAATTTAAGCATGTATTTTTACCATGTTTTTTTCCCAGATTATACATAAGGCTTTGTTCAACTGTTTAGAAAAAAGGAGGGGCTGTTTCTGTTCTGAAGTTGCTGTTGGGCAGTTATGACGTTACCAATAATTTAAAACAAGCTTGCATCTTTTTTGCATGAACTGGCATATCAGCTGAAGCAAGTAGTACATGCTGAATTAAAGACTGCATTAGTAACAAAACTTCATACTTTATTTTAGATTTGGACAACCACCAGCTTCAGCAGTGCTAATCATACAGGAGAAAAATCAAATGTGTGTAGTATCTACCTTAAGTGCAGATACTGTGAGTTTACCACATGTACTATGAAAATTTTAACATACTAAGATGCAGCTCCTTTAATTTGTCAGAGTCCCAAAGAGACAGCAACTAGGCAGTGTCATCAACCACTCACAGAACTACTGGTTGTTCTCTTGATGTGAATTTATGTTTGTAGCTTATTTCAGAACTGTTCCAATAGCAAAGTTCTACAGGCTCACGAATGAGTTTTAATATACACAGTTTGGTCTCGTCTGGAGTTTGTCTGTTCCTTGTTAACAAGATGTTTGTGGGCAGGACCACCATGTGAATGGAACAAATATCCCTTACTAAAACACCCAAGATAAATGGACAGAGGCAGAAAGGGGGGAAAAAGCCACATATAAACCATGTCTAGTATACTTCTTAATTCCTTTGTTGCATTTCACTAACGTCATCAAAATAGAAGCACTGTTGTAACCTTCACTTCATGGAAAAACCAGAGGAGAAATAAAATACTGAGTTACATTAATCATGTCCTTGGTACATGATTTGAAAGAAACTGGTAATTCCAATTTGACATTAAGTGGACACTCAGACCTGTAATACTGAAGAAAAACTAACTGAAAAGTTACCTGCATTTGCGGACCTGAGGGTAAGTCAGAAGGGATGAAAGAAGGATCATGATACTGTTTGTGGAAGCTGTCAAGTCATCCAACTCCAGAAGTGCATCCCACAAGGTATTAAGAATAAAAGGCACCTACACAAATAAGCAGAGGAGGTTTATCATTAAAAAAAAAAAACCCAACAAAAGAAGTGTTCCTCTAAGTATTATTTTTTTTTTTCACTTAGACCAAAAGTGAACTTAAAACAGTTCAGTCACCTTCTGAGACTGAAGTTGGACCAGGCTTTCCACTACTGGTACTAAAGATGCTGCAGCAACAGCTCGGACATCATCATCCAGATCTTGCAGACCTTCAATTATTGCAGGCAACACTTTAGGCAATAAAGTGTTGATCATGTCCTGCCAAAAAGATCAGAAGGATTTTTAAACTCAAAAAGCTTACAAAGATACAATCAACTAAGATGTACTCTGTGTGTGTGAATGAACCTGATTGTTTCAAAGGGGTGGTACAAGTCCAACATTGTAATCTAAGTATTTTAAGCTACCATTAATGAAATCAAACATAGTTTATACATTTAATGAACTGTAAATCAGCTCAGTTTTGGTATAAACAAAGCTCAGTGTCTGCAGAATACTACCACAGATAGCCTAAACTTCTTGCAAGACTCTGCTCTGTTACCTCCCATATGAGAATATCACCAAGACCAGGCAGGCATATCCCCTATTTCTAATGGTTCTGCAAGCACAGCTTGCACTATATACTTGCAGCATGCATACAGAAGTGCAGTCACACATCTCAACCCACAGGACTGCACTGCAAGCAATCTTGCTTTATCACACCTAGTTACTGTTCATCCACATCCTCTACTTTGAGCAGAGATTTTTGATCCCAAGCTCTCTACAATTTGTCATGTGGGTTATTACCTGACGTACTGCCAATGCATACTTTATTCCTAGGAGACCACCGTGTCTCACTTCCCACTGTTCCTGTGTAAGCAGCTTCAGGAGAACATCCACAGTTTTATGAACACCAGTTTCATTCATGTGTTTCAATACTACTCCCAAAGTCTGAGCACAAGTCTCACGTACTGGTGCCACCACCTAGGAAAAAGTAAACAATAAAACAGATACTTCTGCATGAAATTTGACTTTAAGAGAGGTGACCAAACTGCTATACAAACAAGGTGAAGCTCATGTACCAGCTACCTTTTAATAAGCATCTCTGAGCAGTTCTAACAGGCACATGCAGCAGCACTACACAAGGCACAGCCAAGCTGCTGCAGTGTTATCTCCTGCAGAAGCCTGATCTACCTGTTCATGCAAAGGTAACTTAAACTTACTTCATCTGAAACAAAGTCTCCAAATCTGTCTAGCGCAAACACACAAAGAAGTCTAATAACCAAGTCTTCTAGCCACTCCTGATGCTGCTGAATCATCTGTAAGAAGAGAAAAGTTGAACACTTTGATTCATAAAGCATTTCTGACATGCTTACTTTAGCTAAAATCTGTAAAAGACATGACAACAAATGTTCACATTGACTCAATACAGTTCTCTTGCAGAGACAGTCCAGGCCAAGTAGTCAGCACTAATTCAACTCCCCTGGATTATTACAAACATCATAACCTGGATGTTTTCTTCTCTAAAAACAGTACTGTTATCAAAGGCTAGTGTCCTGCTTTCAGCTGGGACAGAGTTGGGTTTTCTTCTCAGTAGCTGGTACAGTGCTGTGTTCTGGAGTCAGTGTAAGAATAATGGTGATACCGCACTGAAGTTTTGGTTGCTGCTACATTATGCTGACCTAAGTCAGAGACTTCTGAATGTCTCATGCCCTGCCAGTGAGGAGGGCATACATAGCAGGTTTTGAAGCTAGCTGGAGTACACATACTTTCCATAAATAGTTAAGAAATTGTTTAAAGTATTTTATTATTGCAGATTGTGTTATTATTACCCACCCAGCCATCTCCATGGAACAAATACTACTCTACAGGGAAGCAAGGAGAGAGAGAAGTTTTTGCTTTCTTTATTTACAAAGTATCCTGAAGTACACTGATTTAAATCTCATTCTTCAACACTCTAAGCCACATGCTCTTCCAACTGCTTCTACAGCAAGGGAGTCAGTAGCAATCTGGATGAAATTCACTATTTGTAAACAAGCTATTATTGTCAGGATATTTTTTAAAAATTATTCTCCTTTTAAGAAGACTATTTTAATCCCTTTTCTCATAATAAAGAGAGCAGGTTGATAGAGTCCTCTTACTATTTAAGCAAGTAGAGTTAAATGGTCTGAGACACTACCAGAGTAACACAATCAACTTGTCAATTTTGTTTCAGTACAGTCTTATCAGGACTTGAAAACACTATATTCGAATATGGAAGGTAATGTTTAATAACTTTATACACAACTAACATATTAATGTACAGTAGTATTGGGTTCTGCATAAGCCTTTAAAAAACAATGTTTTATCAGTGCACACAGTGATGTCATCCAGATGATTCTGAGCAGAAAAGTCTTTATATTCCGCCACATCACACACCTATTGCAAAGTATTTTAAGAAGTCTCTTTTCTAAACTTAAGTAAAATATTAAGTCTATGACTGGAAGCTTACCTCCTCTAAAGAGCTATCTCCCATTTTACCACCACTTTTACCATGAGCTTTAAGTATCTCTCTCAGTCCAGTACCTGCACCATGTCGAACCTAAGAAAGTGAAGCAAAAAGTCAGTTTTAAAATATTAGGGGACAGAAGGCAAAACCCATGCTGGAAAATTGAAATAATACTACTGTATTCTTAACAGAGATGTTTCAAGAGCTGCAGAACTAGGACTACTTAGACTTGTGGGAATTATTAGATCAAATCACCTATTGAAATATTCACCTGTCCAAAAATCAGCCTCCTTTTCCCCAGGTATTTGCCAGCTTATGAACAGAAGCAATTAAGAACTGCTTCTATTTTCTAACACATTATGACATTTGCAGCAACATAGCCAACATTCATTTACTTTTATCTCACTATGCTATATGGCACTAGTTGTCAAAGAGAAGTTTGAAGATATTACTGTTTTTATTAAGTTTAGAAGAGAAAGCAAATCAGTATTATTACAGCTGCAAGCACTTCATGTTTAATATTTTCTATTACTCTCTGTATTGCTTAAACAGAGTTTGGATCCTCACTGAGTATTCTGGAGTCTGCAAAACAAATTTCTGGGAATTACTATTCCGCATAACTTACAAACCTGCCTTGCTTGACTGGATTTTAGAAATAAGTGAACTGGCAATATGGGAAAGCAAATTATAGGCACTTGCATGCTCTCACCAAACTTGAACAGTTGAACACACTAGGAAGAGTTCTGGAAATAAGAAAAGACCAGTAGAAAGATGTGCTAAAGACACACCTCTTTCTGGTATTTTTGATACCTAACTGGACCAGCAATTGGCTTCTCAAGGAAAACTCACTGAACAGATATGCAAAGTTGCAAAAGCAGAGTTTTGAACTGGGTTCTCATTGAGAGGCCATTACATAAGCTGGAAGAGAATTAACACTTTTTTTTTAAGAACAGTTCAGATACATGCTTGTTGCTGGCAGAAAATTGTTGCATTTCATTTCATGGCAGTAACAACTAGAACTGAGTACTTGGTAGCTCCTCCCTTCACCAGAATATCTTCTATGAAATGCAAACATGTATGTCCCCTAGGTACACCTCAGTGCCTGCTGGTTAAAGCTATAAGCAAGCCAATAAAAAAACAGAGTCTAGTCTTAAAATCCTAATTGTTCATAAATCATCAATTTATTTGGTCCAAGATAGCCCATGAGCTAGGTTTTAAATGTCAAAAGAAGGAGACTTTGATAGCTAATGTCTCAGCTTCTGCAAATACAAACCAGCAAGACACAAATGTATAAAGGCAATACCAGTAGTAGGATTCATCCTGCCTGACTTCACCTGCCTGTAAGCATGGCAGGCAGTCTGAAGCAGTCACCCAGGTGACCTCTAGACATTGCAAGATGCTGCCAAAGAGCCGCTTTAAACATATATTTTGAGGCAGGTTAGCCTGTTTTGCACCCAGAACATACTGTAACAATGATTCTGTATTGATCTCCTTCCCCTATTAAGATATATGTGCCTTATATAAATGTACTAAGAAAGCTATGAGAACATCTACATACCAGAAGACAAGTGGACCTGGCCTTCAACTGCAAACAGCCTGCTTTCAAATAAGGTGAGGCTTTTAGCTCAGATGCAGTGATGTGCCACACAAATATAATGATTCTTTTTCTGGGACCAAAATAATTGTGCTGGCTGCATATGATCTATCTCTGTTTCCAAGTTTGAGAGCAAGCTGGCTCTGCTGTACTGACACCACCGAGACCGTGCTACAGATACACATAAGGATGTTAGAGTTGCTGTTAATATTTAACCCTTCACAAGATCAACTCAAGAAAATGAAGTTAGTTGACAACAGTTATGATCACCTTCTGCACAAGGAAGTTAGATCATTATCACCTACTTCATATTTTTACCTGAAATTTCTACCAAAGTTTGTGGGAAATCATATAAGGACTGAATAAAAAGGTGAGTAGAACCATTTTGAATCTTGAAAATAAATGGTCTAGGCAACCAAACATATAGCTTTTGTAGTTACTAAAGGATTGATTCCCCTTCATTTTCTACTAGCCTAGCATTACACAAACATACTACTGTTGCCAGCAACAGATTCACATAATATTCCTCAAAGTCTTGATGAATCCAAGTTTAATTGCTTAATCTTTTTAACCATAGACTGATGTGATTTTATTTTGCTTGAATTTCAACACTCCCATAATTCTCACTTATATAATGATTGCTTTTCATATCTTTCTCATTCTCCACAAGTATGCATTACACATGTTTTCCATTCCCCTTTAAATTAGTCTAAAAAACACTTAAGTTTGCTACAAGCAAATTTGTCTTGGCTATGTAATCTGTATGCATAAATGATTTAAGTTTTGATATCTGGCAAAATTCCCTTAAGTTCTACACATACAATGTTTGCATTTCTGTTGAAGCCCTTTTTAAAAAACTTTTAGCTCCACCTTAAACAGTGCATGTGTCTTACCTCCCAAGAAGGGTTAAAGAGATCATTGCACACCTCTTCACAAAAGCTTTCCAGAGGCCATTCATTTGCCTAAATCCATAAAAAATTATTAAGTATGAGATTAAAAAAGAGAACACTTCTTATAATCATGAACACTTCTTATATTGCTGTCTGTGCATACTTTAATGGCATACAAAAAACTCCAAAAGCTTAAGTACTTTTCTTCCTTACTGGACAGAACAGAAAAAACAATCTTCTTCCTCAGCTCAGAAACTTCACTGATTAGCACTAGATCTCTTAAGAAGTTTATGAAGTTTCTGTTAAGATAGTAACCTCTTCTCTATGGGAATTAATTTTGATGTTCTGGAATTCAGCTTGCCTTTAGAAATCATGCTAAAGAAGAAAATTAAGCAGAGTTTCTTATTCTATCCAGTGATCCTTTAAATGTATGAATTTTGCCTTTAAGGAGCGTAACAGGTAAGTCTCAGTTTGAAAACGCACTACACTAATGAAATTGGGTCAATGAATCCAGCAATAAACAGCATCCTCTTCCAAATACATTCTACTTTTTGAAAACCAAACCATATCCACTATCCCAAAATTTTCTAGAAGGAAACTGATATGGCTGTGGAAAGGAGTTTTTGCTACCAACTGAAAGACAGCTGAAAACCAGTAGCTATTCAGCCTGTAGTTATTAATATTTCAGATTAATTTTCCAACCATTTTTTATGCAAATAAAATTTTAATTACTGAACTATGTCTGGAAAGCTATTTTTGAAGGATACAGACTTATCTAGATGAAGTCTTCTCAAATAAACTTCTATGCATCATTTATATTCTGGTTTAGCATTTCTTAATTTTTAGCTTTTCAGTCTGTTGAAACAAATGCAGTTTTTTTCCAAGACTAAGGTAATTGTTTTAATCTTCAACTATTAAAGATAGAATCTAATTCTAAATTAAGCCTAATTAAAGTACAGCAAAGATTAAATAAAGATTAAATAAGCATTTAGATCAAATTATTTGTGGCTCACTGTAATCCTGCCATGTAAGTGTTTAGCACAGTTTTGCAGTTTAATACCCAGGTCTGACACCTGTAGCCACCTACTCGTGTTAATTTGGGTCACAAACTGCTACCAAAGGATTAAATGTGTTTTCTTCCTCAATGCTGGAAAACAGTTAGAAGCTCACTTGCTTCATTATGTATAAAAGTGAGCTGGCCATGACATTCTTCATTCCACTTCCCTGAATGCTAAATGGACTACAGAATTTGGACACATGAAGGAATTTTATTTCAAATTACTCTGCTGAAAAACTGAATGATCTCTCCTACTAACAACAGAACAATACATCATACCTCTTCCTGAGCATTTTCTACCAATGTTTTTGAATCTGTGGCAGGCTGGTTGATGACAACATTTGCAACTTTTCTTCTTTTTTCTTCTGGCTCCCCATCAGTGCTATCATTGCTGAGAAGAAGCAAGTACATGCTTATGAACTTGAGGTATGCTTTAATGCAAGTAATTACATCTACAACTGATGTCTTCAGATACAATAAAGTATGGCAAGAATACAAAACAAAGAGGCTTAGCTCTGTGAAATATGCAAGTTAGCTGAGTTTGTATGTAAAATCAAAAAATGCAGTGAGGAGACAGTAGAATGCTGTCCCAAATTCCCAATCTGTCTCAGATTTATCCAAGAAACCCAGCAATTCCTAAATAAGATCAAGAATTTTGTTCATCACTCATTATGAACACAGTAGATACAATAATATGCCCCTATAAACTACAGTGAAGAACACTGCACACATCAGAAAACTGTATCCTAAACTTTCAGTTGTTCATTTTCTTAAAATCCCCTGTTTTCATGCATTATTCTCAAGCCATATTTAATAACCACACATTTCAGCTGTAGCATCCCATTACGTCAAGATGCCTCTGAAGCTCGGTCCTCAACAAAGCTCTCCTGGGAACAAGCACTGCATGCAAACTTTCCACCATCAGCACAATTATCACATCAGAGATTTAAGATGCAAAGACTGTAGGAAGTTTCTCAACAGATAAATCAAATCACAATCCCAGCTTAACAGAAATAAAAGGAAACCAGTTCACTATTATACCTCTTCTCATTAGCTTCCACTGCATCTCTGGATCTTTGCTTTGCAAATAGCTTAGCCATTCTTTTGGCTTTATTCTTTTGTCTACTGCTCATACCAGCACGAAATTCTGAGTCAATTAACTCAGCAGCCTGAAGAGTCTGAAAGAAAAGTCATTCATTGTCAATTTTTCTTATGATGGAAGTCCTGAAAAATTCTCAAACCCACAATGCTCTCAACTTCCCCAATCCTCCATTTCAAACATTTCAGCAGTTTGACATCAAATAATACTAACAAGCAACTAAGGGATGTAAAAACTCAGGAAGCCAAAGCACACCACATTAGATGCCAATCATCTTATTTAAAATAGAAATATTATAACCACAGAAGCTCAAACAAAGCAAACCCACTGTATTATTTCTTGCAGTCAAATAGCCCAAGGTTTTACCTACAGGTTGTTTGTTTACTAGTAAAACTGAAGAAGGAGAATAGTCCAAATCTTCATCATTGAACAGATCCTCAGTATTCATTCCAATTGCAGCACCCATATCTAAGCCAAGTTTCTTTTGAAGCAGTTTCCTCTGTCGTGCTATCCTCTCTTTAGGATCAATTTCACCTTAAAAAGAGATTTTAAAAGAAGATGTGTCAGATTTACAACTGGATATTTTACTGATGACTTGCTCAAAGTACATAACAAAGCCAAAATTTACAGGATTAAATTGCACTTGGCTAATGCAATCTTCTAAGACAAATCACACTGATACCCAGGAAGACCTCTTCTGCTACTGTAACTACACAAACACTGCAACTGTGATCAAGCAAGGTTCATTTTGGAAATTAACAGATGCCACGTCAAGAATGTGTGATGTTTGAACACTAACTATAGAACACCTAGGCTTTGGGAGCACCTACAATTGCATTAAAAATATAAGATTTTAGCATCCAGGCAGAATAAAACCTCCAAGCAACCCAAAACTTGTAGCTGGTAGGGGTGTCAGACTTCACTTTACGTGCACAGTACAGACACCAGTCAGGAGGAGTTGGTTTTTTTTTGTTGTTTTTGTTTGTTGGTGTTGTGGTGGGTATTTTTTTTTCAATTACCAACACAAATTTAAGTAGATGACCAATACAGACACAATTTTGGGGTGTACACCAGGTTGAGTAGTAACTAGTAGTTAATATTGTGTATACCAGTAAGTTTTTTTTAAACTGCATTTAACGGACAAGCAAATACAAGCAACTTCCATTCTTTAAAAAATATTTTTCCTTTCTAACATCATCTCAGGAATAATTACCAAAGGCTGCTAATTCTAAAGATTAAGTTACATTATGTCCATTTATGTTGTCTACTTACTTGAAAAGGGAAGTTGCTACAGAACACAGAAGAGAAAGCAGACTGTACATTTTCCCATGAATAAAAAAAAGCAGCAACTAAGAATTTTTGTTTCATTTTCTTATTTTTTGATATTGTATTTATTTTTTATTTTCGCATAAACTTCAAGGATGAAATCATGTGACATTGGAATAAATATCAGGCTTCTCTGAACTGAAGTGTTGGCTTTCATTAGATGAGGTGAAACTTGTACACCACTTTATTAATCTAGCTTAAAAGATGGCAAGCAATAAATTAGCAACCAGCCTGAAGAGACAGGACACTGCTCAAGTTTCAGCAGCCACATGTTCTGCTCCTTGCTGAGCTACTGATCTTCTAAGTACCCTGCACAGAACCCATCACACACAGGGAACAAAGGAATCAGGGCTACACAGTCAGATTCTTATCAATAGCATCACTTAATTTGGTGCAGAAACTGGTAGATGGCCTGGAACTAAGAACAGGGAAGTACTGTAACAGCAAAAAAATAGCTTAGATTAAAATAATTCAGTGCCATTACACTGACAAAACAACTCTTAGCTAAAAAAATTACAGAGAAATGTTAGACAAGTCACTTGAAACAAAAAACATCACACAGGCACTGCTATTTGATCTTCCAACCTCAGCAGTCTTATCACAGTATTTTTCATGCAGTCTTTCTATACTTAAAACTTTCAAGTTTTTAAATAAGCCACATCCTACTTCTGTATGTGGGAACACTGTTCAGGTGAAGAACAGGCAGTGAAGTGCCTGCCCCGTTTTTAAAAGTCTACAGAAATCTTTGATGCTTTTTCAGGTTTCCACCCCTTCTTCCCCATAGTACACACAGTAATACTGTTATGGCCAAAACCCAAACAAACAATATATCCCTCCTAAAAAACAGTGTTACTTGAGAAAGCAAATACAAGCCACATGTTGGGGAATAGGTTCTGCCATTATTTCCTGACATTCTGAGAACCCATGGATGGCTAGATTCATAATGCTGCCACAACAAACTGTTTCAAATCACTAAGTTTTCTTGCCTGCAAGTAAAATATAGATACCTGATTTATCATCTTGGACTTCAAATTCTGCACCAGCAGATCCAAGAAGAGATGCACCATGTTTTAACAACCGACAGATATCAAATCTGTCAAAACGCAACCGGTCTGTTGAAGGTGAATCTTCATTAGGACTTTCTGAGCCTGGTTCTAGGTAGGAAATAAAAATAATATTAAGGACAACAGGATGAAATTTT
Organism: Geospiza fortis; assembly: GCF_000277835.1. Classification (NCBI taxonomy): domain Eukaryota; kingdom Metazoa; phylum Chordata; class Aves; order Passeriformes; family Thraupidae; genus Geospiza; species Geospiza fortis. The sequence continues at coordinate 7,532,156 of NW_005054300.1, read as the reverse complement.
TGTTCCAAATTCTGGCAGAAGATAAAGGAAAAACAAGATATAATATCTCTCCTCAAAAGAATCATCAGACATATAGCATTTTAATTCAAAGTATAAAGGCTCCATTTTCACAAAGACAAATTGAAATAGGTCACTTAATGTACCTGAAGAGAAAAAAAAAAAAAAAAAAGAATGTTTTTCCCTTGATAAAATTAGCTTTTTAAAATCTTGGACACTGACCTACCACCACGCCTTCTCTGTACACACAGGGCCAGCTTACAGTTTTGAACTGCACAGGGCTCACAAACAGTATCACAAGCACACCAACACTGCTGTGTGTCCCTACTAGCCAAGCATCCAAAGTTGGGAAGCTAGAGAGTGACTAAATAGATGTGAGAGAAAGGGCTGCTGATGCCTAGCTGTGGGCTCTTCTCAAACAGTACCTTTTTCTTAAACACACAATTATCTTTTCAATTTCCTTAATAATCCAATAGGCAGATGTACCAGAACTGGACAATGCATTTAAAAGAGTGCTGTACTCTAACAGGTTAACCAACTTCCATGTACAAAAGGCATGCTAGAAGTAATCCTTGAACTAGACAAGTGAAATGAACTTGTATCCGTGGTAAGATAGAGTATACAGTAGCAAAGTCCCCACCTGCAGTAGAAGAGGTTGAAACTAGATGATCTTTAAGGTTTTTTCCAATTCAAACTATTCTATGATCCTATAACTAATTTATTAAGTATATGGATAAATATTATTCACTGGGAAAGAGAACTGCTCTGGAAAAAAACACCTTTTAATAACCTGATTATCAATGCCCTTAAAGAGCTGCCACAGGCGGATAGAGGGCATCCAGTGAACATAATACATTTAAAAGCTTTTGGCAAGGATTCACATGTAAGAATAAATCAAAAGAACCAAGTTAGCACAGAGCTGGGGAGAACATCCTTTTACAAACTGAAAGGTAGAAATTAGTTCTGGAGTCCTCTGGGGCACCAATCCTTTAATTGATGGAAAAGACATTCACTAATGCACTCTTCTCCAAGCACACAGGTGACGCTAAACTCTTTTGGGTAGCCTAAAGTCACAATGGCACTAAGGAATCCAAAGAGGACTCTCAGAACAGACTAATGGGCAAATAAGTATACAAGGTGTAAAGTGAGTAACCTAAATCATGCCTACATAACACTGCATTCAATAAAAATCTTGGAGGCATTTCTGACAGCTTTCTGTATTCATCTGTTTACTGAGCAGTGAAAGCCAGGGCAGACAACAAACTACTGGGTCTCCCCAGGAAGAACACTGATAGCAGCACAAAGCACATAATTTTGTCACTACGTGTAAATTTCAGTACTCTAGAGATGTAGGTAGACTGTGTGGAGTTCTGTGCATCTCAAGGAGGACACAAGTAAGAGAAAGCACAGAGAAAAAAAAGTTATCTAAAAGACAAAGCAGCCTGTGAGGAAAGACTGAAGAGAATGCAAACCTTCAATATGAAGAGAAGTTGTTGGAGGAGAACAAATATGATGGTTTACAAAAATAAAGACAATGGACAAGGAAAATGCAGAACTTGCTTGTCAAATTCAAAGCCAACAGAACTGGGAGGCACCAACTGAAACAAATATGAGATCACCTCAAACAGATGTGAGTTTCATTGTTGCTGTTTTAGGGAGTGAGTGTATCTGTTTTTAAACAAGTCGGTGAATTTCCAGAACCTGTACCACAAAGCTGTGAACACAGACAGTACCAACAGATTTGGACAACATCACTTAATCCATAATTCAACAATTAAGGAAACTAAAATCCCTAACATGATGATTTCAGATGAAAAGAAACAGAACAGACTTGAGCAAACTGCCATTTCACCTTCCTCAGAAAGGTGCTCAGATTAAGGGAACAGTGAAGAAAAGAGTTTCTGCAAACTATCATGACAAAGTTGATTGGTTAAACATATTACCATTTTACTAGTTATTCCTTTTCTTTATAAAAGCTTTATGAGGGTACAAAGCACAAGCATTCTGGAAGAAATAAAGGTCAGGTACAACTGATCAGGAGCATCTAAATCCAAAGAGCTTTACTTACAGTCCTACTTCACAGAATCATAGAATAGTCTGAGTTGGAAGGGACCCAGAAGGATCATCAAGTGCAGCTCTTAAGTGAGTGGCCCATACAGAGACTTAATCCATGACCTTGGCATTATTAGCACCCTGCTCCAAACAACTTACATGTAAATGAAAGTTTACCTCATAAAAAAACCCAAATGACACAGATGCCTTGAAAAGGCTCATATCACAGACAGTTTCCACAAGATGAACAACGAGATATACACAATGAATTTAAGGAGCACCTTGTTTTGATCTTGGAGTTGGATTCCACTCAGGTACATTTTTCACTATTGCTTCGACAGCCTGGCCAGCCGCAATACGAGTGTCCCAATTCGTGCTTCTTAAATACACTAACACCTTGAAGGAGAGATTAATAATAAGTATTTGCTTAAAATGTACTTCCAAAACAATCCATCAGCTGTTATGGTCTATTAAAACACAATTACTTTAATGCTATGAATTAATATAACATTCAGAACAAAACCACAAAGGACAAAAAAACCAAACCAACAAATGCCACCAGCCTTCTCTATACTGCTCACTGCTTAGCAGAACACTTGTCAGAGCCAGACCTTAAGACTTTATAAGATTTAGCCCAATCAGTTAAACTGAAGCTTGATTTCCTTCAGGCACTGAACAAGGCTTGAGACACGTTTTTATTTTTTTGGTTGGTTGGTTTGTTGCTGTCTTTTTTTCTATAAGGAAGTGTTCAAAATTGATTAACAGACCTTAAAACCCTGAAGTAATTTAACCCAAGAAGAGATACAACATGGGTCACTTGAAGCAATATATGCTCCTCTAAACTAATTTATCACTATGTCACACATCTGGAAAAACTATTTCTTTCTCTGAAAGCAGTTTGATGTTCATGATTCCTTGGCCATTCTGTTGATAGCATCAATTGTGGCGACAGCACCTGTTCAATAAGAACAGAACTGAGGTCACTGAGCCATCTCCACCTGTCAGATATGGACTATTTTTGGTGGTTTTACTAGACTTGGTCAGACTGAAGTCTCAAGCTAATGAAAAACTCTTCCCAATTTCCAGCCCTTTTAAAGATATGCAGCCTCTGAGTTTTTAATGCTTTATCACACAAGTAATAATCTTTAAAGGCAAGTGCAGAAACCTTTGTAAGGCAGTAGAGCTTCTCTTTATAGAAGAAGCTCTGAACTTACAGCAAATGCTGAATATCAAAATTGAATGCTAAGTGAAACCTCACATAATCATTTCAGAAGCTGACAGAACAGTACCTTTCACAGAAGCAGCCTCTAGTTTTCCTCATTCTCTTACTTTTGAAAAACCCAATGCATTTTCTTCTTCCCACAGAAGCACACCCCTTTAAACTAGTCTGATTCTCATCATTGAAGTACTAGGAAAAACATATGCTTACTTTAGATAAGAGATTATTCAGTTCATGAGGATGCAGTTTCACTACTTCCCCAAGTTGCTGTGCAGCTGCTTTTCTTGTTACAGGTGTTGTACCAGTGTCCAGTAAAATAAAGAGACGATCGAGCCTAAATGTGATTGACAAAAACCAAAAAGTTATGCTATTCATAGCTCAGTTGTCCATTTCTATTAATATTCCCCCACATTTTTCAGTTTATATAACTCAAAGAGATGTCTGTCTGAAGACTGTCAGTTGGCAGAGTGAATAATGTACTATTTTTCTAACACTAAGCATAGCTGTTTTAAATGCACATTTAATTTGGTAACAAAAAAAAGTAACTCTAAGAAAGGCTAGTTTAAAAAATCTTCAGTTACAAGAAAAAAATTAATTGTTCCTGTCTTTGTTCTGTGATAGAACATTTTCAATCTTGAAACATAAATATGTTGTGAGTGATCATCAAATTCTATTTGATAGAAAAAGCAGAGGGCTCAGCTGCTCCTATTGCACATTATCACTTCTATTGACAACACAGCCTGTTATCTGCAACACCAAGCTCTGCCTCTCCAGGATGAGAAATTTTTACTTTTCACATCTTTTCCCCCTAAATTACCTGAATACACAAAACCAAACCTCTTGTGTTTACAGCTTGCAAGTCATCTGATGCTTCTGCTCTTCCCTCAAAATACAGGGATTTAACCAGCAGATCTGTTTCCACAGTAACTCTGTATTTAGTGAAAGACTCCAATCATCTATTTGTAGAACAATTCATTTCTTCCTTGTTTAGTTACTGAATGAGAAATAAAGTCTGTCTTTATGTATACATTCACATAACCATCTAGATACTCAAATCTATGACTGGACTTTCAAGTATTCATTATTCCCTCACTATCAGTGGGTTGATCAGAGCTCCCTAATGAGTGCCAAGTTTATGCTTTAGTTATTGGGCAGTATGAGGTTATTACTGAGTATCAATCTAGAACCTGTTCACACAGTACAATTAAAATAGTTCGTTCCAGCCTTATCAGGAAAGTACTCCTCCAAGAACTGCAACAACACAAAACCAGACCTTACACAGCAGTGAAGCTCACCTAGAGCAGCCTGGCAGAATAAAGATACAGGTATCCTGAACAAGCTGTATTCATAACCACACATCCTTGGTTTGAGCACACACAGGAAATAACAAATGCCTTGTCCCTGCTAGTCTGTTGCTACTAATTACATTTCATGTAAATTGCCTTTGACATTAGTTCAAATAATGTAAAAAGAAAAAAAAAAAACACCAAAACCTCTTTCCAACATCACTGGAGTTTGTATTTTCTTTAGCACGTGCTTAATTCAGAGTATACCTCAATGGGTCACAATACAATAGGAATTGCAGTGCAAGGCCAAGGCAATACCAAAACCCAAATACTCTCATAACTGGAGGTATTAGATCAAGTATTCACTAGATTTAAAATAATTATAACTTTTTAGACACAATTCTGCTATCTGCCATCCTAGAAATAATTCTCTTCCTACTACTAAAATAGCTGAGCTTATTTCAATCTTTGTACATAAAACTAGAGTTTCAATTATTATGATTTACTAGTTAGAAAGTTGTTTTAAAGTCACAAAAATTAAACCCCGGATATATGAAATCCAGCAGTTTTCTGTGATCAGACAGTCAAGGAAAAAAAAGCTTTACAGATCCAACACTTCTGAATCTCTGACAGCGAACTAGTCATGAGAAACATACCAGGTACCTCATTAGTTGCCAGTGTTTTTTCTCCAGTACTTTTGACAGTAATAACCCAACCTGATTTGCAGCAGTCACTATTATTCAATACAAAACACTGTGGCTTTCAGAAGAATCACTGTTTGCTCCACCTTGCCTGTTCTGACCCCTTTCATTCTTCTGCTCTCCATGAAACTTTGGTGCTCCATACTCAAGTTTGCCATTTAGTACCACACGCTCCTTTAATTATGAAATTATCTTTTTTTATCTCAAAGTCAAGCACAATGAGTAACTGTGACCACTTCCCCAGCTAGAACTCTTCATGAGTCAAAACAGGAGGAAACCACTAAGCCAGCCTACCCTCAAAAACTCAACCTGAATTCCAGACGTAGTTACAACACTACATCTTCACTCCTAAAACCCACAACTTTCTGAAGCTGTATTACCTGCAAAATACAGCTTGTTTTCTTGGAGTTTTCTTTTACCTACAGTGTGCTTGCTTTGGAATTTGTTATTTTAAACTGTAATCTGCTTAACTTACACACAAATGCAAACCAAACAAAAAAAATCTTTCACTTGTCTGACATCACTACAGGAAGGTTTCAGCTTTCAACTCCAGCAAAATACATGGAAACAGGATTAGCAAACACAGCCAACAACATCTGACTAACAGTAGTCCTGGTCACACTAATCATTCCCTCTTCCTCCCGCAGAAGGATGTAAAATTCCCAAACTGATAATATTTTGGAGCTATTAAGATTTTCAAATTGAGTGTTGGTGTTGCTACAGCAGAGTATGGCAGAGCCTGAATTCCGCATGAGTTAGAAGGGTAGCACTGAAAAAGTTGTCTATAATCAGTAGTGCTAGTTGGTTTGTTTTTCAAATTAAAGCTTTCAGTCTGAGTTTCATTAAGAATGAAAAAACCCACTAAAAATTCCAAACAAATTAGTTTTGAGTACCTGCAGTTTAAAAAAAGTTTCTTAAGTTCTGACAAGTTTTTCATTTTCAGAACAAACTTGCAGTCTCTAAACAAGTTACTAAAGCCAAAGTGAACCAAGTTTTCTAGTGGCATGTGGTTCTCTGCTTCTCATGCTAGACAGTGCTGTAAGCAGGGCACCATATGCCTCACATCATTCCCAGAAGTGTGAAGCAAGGTGGTAGAGTGAGATGCTCTATAATGCAGATTAAATTTTTAATTATTTTATTAAATATGTCAACTCCATCAAAAAAATTGTTCTAAGCCTATGGAAGACACAAGCAAACAACAGCAACACAAGGAATACTTTGGGGTAAAAAAATATTAAAACAATAAATGTTTATAAATTATTATGAAAAGTAATTGTAAATTATCATGAAAATTTAAATACCAATGCATGCTAAAAATTAAAGATCCCTCTAAAACTACTTCTGCTGCAATCAGAACTTAAAAATACCAAGTTCTTCACTTTTAATTCTTAAACAATGTTCAGATCCTTCTGTCATCCTCCAATCCCATGTTAACTACCTCTCATCATCAGGACAGCAACCATACACACCTTTGATATAAACTCATGCTGTGTGAGCTAGCACAAAGCACTACCTTGCTCAAAGAGGTAAATAATTTCTTCCTCTCACTTTAGAAATTCAAGATTTTTCTAGTCTCTGTTGAAGTATATCAGAAAGACACAACTGAGAGCAACAATTCAAAGTTCTTATGATCAGCACTCCACTCCATTTTTTCTTTTATGAAACACCTTTTACACTGACACAAAGTCCATTAGAAATGTTTCTGACACAGACATCAATGCAGCTGCTTAAGAACAGGCATCCAGTATCATCTGAGATGCTTCAGCTACAGAAGAGCCACCACACCTAAGTGGTGGCACTCTCCAGATACCACAGTGATCCCATCTTCCGGTCACCAGTTTTGCACATTCAGCATTAAACCAGGTTAGACATGACCCTCACTCAGGCACAGGAGGCAAATGCTGCAATAAATGACATGTTCTGTTCTTCAGGCTAATCTGCAGATCTTTGCTGCTCCCCCAAACAGAAGGCTGATCTCCATTTGAAGGGGCAGTTGTCATACTATTTAAAGTGAACCTTATGGCACTCCTGTGGCAAGGATGATGTGGATTTGAGAGCACTTCAGCTCCAGAGGCATTACAAAGCTAGTAGCTGCGTAATTAATGTCAAGATACAGGTGTAAGCAACAGTCTCTTCAAACTGTTTGCAACAGAACACACGTGCAGCTGCACTGTATGAAGATCCCAACTGTCCCAGTGTAAGTGTTCTGATTGGACTGGGTGCCCACAGGACTTCAGATGATGAAACTTTCCACTTGTTGCTTTCAGTGAGTGGAGGCTTAAAAGGGACAGTGACCTGATCACTGCTGCCCATGAAATGATCTGTTTGGACTTTACATCTCTGTGCCCCAGCATGTTAAACTGTCCTGAGAGTAATCTCTAATAGTAAAGGACACCTGGAATGAACACCTTGTAACCACCTCAGCATATCCTCCAAGCCATTAAAATTGTGTGACTGTACAAAAAATCCTCAGTGGCACAGTCCCTGGAACAGTAATGTCAAGTTCTGCCTAGAGCTCTTTGAAAAGCTGCTAGCTAGCACCCATCAGAAGGCAAGGGAATCCTCTTAGGAGTTGATATTTCCAACATCCAGAAAACTTCCTCCCAGGCACTACTTCTTAATACTGAAATAGCCCAGACACCTTGAAAACATCCCTAAATTAAACTTTAGACTTGACAAGGGTGAAATTCAACCTAAGTTCTAATGGAGTCTGACTTTTCTTGTTGACCTGACAGCCCTATGCTGTCACTTCATCCTTTGGTCAAATCCCAGCTTGGTCAGCTCTTAACACTTGCTCACATGAACAGTTAAGTAATCAAATAAGCAACTTTCAAATACAGAATCAGCCAGTAAGAGAAAAAAAACCCACTCAAAAGAATTCAGAACAAAACCCAGAAGTGCAATGATACACAAAGAATGGATTGTGATTTTACTTCTCCTAGGTGTGCAAACAGTTATGAAGGTGGGACTGTGGAAAATGCAGAAATCTTGTTTCCTACATAGCAGCTGAAGGAACATCTGGAATGAAACAACAGCTCCATGACCACACCAGGTCACAGTACCATGCACTGCATATGGAATCCAACCAAATGCTAAAATTAGTATAATTAATTCCATATGGACTATGTATTTCATGAATGACCTACAACTTCATGCTGTACAAGTTTTACTTGTTAACTATTACATATGTATCTACAACTAACAATGCACTCCAAAATGGGACCAATTACATTAAAAAACCTGTGAGAGAGAATTGCAAGTTGAAGCAGCTGTCAGGACCAGACTAATACAAGATGTGTATCAGTAAGTTACAAAGTGATCACCTCAGTGACTATTCAAATTCCATCTGCTGGAGCAGGTTGGCATTCTTATCAGCATGCAATCCTGACTTTCAATTTTCACTTCAGTCCATTAGAAAAGTGTGTGTGAGAAACTGAGAGCTCTGTCTCATTTGGGCAGCAGGGCACATGCCAGCTCTGCTTCCCCCCTTCCCTGACTGTATCAGCCCTCCCACAAAGAGCAGCACAGAAGGCAGTCCACTGTTCTGGTGCCCAAATTAATCTCCACCAACAAGGGAAGAGTTACATTATTCTTCCCCCCTTTTGAGTCACAACTCCCATATGCACATTGGTTATAGAACATCTATTCTAATGCTTTGGGCATAGGCCTTTAAGCAGCAGTGAACACACTCAGGTTAACTCCTGCTTTTTATGCAAGAGCAGCCATGAAGTAATAGCTTCCACAGAAGCTAAAAACGGAATTCTTCATAGAGAAAGTCTGCGATAACCTCAAAAAAATTCTAAAAGGTATAAGTGCATGTAAGAGATTTTGGATGCAGTATTCGATTTGAAATGTTACAACAATAATGATGGCAGCCAGTGCAGCCACTTGTTCTTGGGAAGTCACAGCCCTACACTTCAAAAGGTGGGAGCAATACACGAGGCCTGCTTAGTTCACAAGAGCTTTACTCTCACAGCCTTTTGACATTATTTATTTTAAAACAAAAACTAGGTTCCAAATCTACATATTACAAGTCATACACAAATTCAAGTATACAAAACCACTGAAAACTCTAGAAAACAGTATTAATCTTACACAGACCAAATCAAGAATGGGTTGCAAGAGCAGCAAATAATGCTCTCAATATTTCTGTAAGGAACTGTCTTGAATATACCCTGAAGAGGTTGCCTTCAAGGTATTTCAGGGAGAACTTAAAGGATACAGCAACCAAAATAAAATTGTTTACTCTTAATGTACCTTACCAGCCTCCTAATTTTGTTACATTTTAAAAGCACATTGGTTCTCCTTCATACTGCAAAGGCACTCCAAACAGTAGAAAGACATTAACACCTTGGTGTTAGAATAACACAAGGCGCCTTTGAAGACATTAAGAAACTGGAAAAAAGTTTTATTAGATACTGAAGTACTATCATCATTTTATTACCTACTATTAAACTCTACCATCCTGAGTAATCTATGAGTTGTCATCCTCTTGGAAGTATTACTTTTCCTTCTGAAGTATCTCAAAAGATCACTAGTGAACCACTGCAATTGTTCACTTGGATCACACATTTTGTGTAGTAATGAAGCTAAACCAAAACCTTTCACTTCCTTTTTTCCTTCTCAGTTCCACTATCAAAAACATTGGGATTTTTTTTATTAGCTATGCAAACATTATACTACTTCATCTGTAAGGTGAAGCGACAGAGATTGGTGACAGAAGCTAAGGCCTACCAAATGACACATTCACAGAAGGAATACCAACCTTCCCACCCACCTCTCCCTACTTCTGGAGGATGGTGTTCATTAGTCTCTCCAGCATAAACTACCAAAGAGATGAACATGTACAGTGCAAATATTCCGCAACATCTTTTGGGATGAGGTATCTACCGTTTCACTTTATGTCTGTTTTCTAGAGCACCAACATAAACGTTTTATGGAAGGAGGTCTTCAATCCACGTAACATAAAATGCAGAATTAAATATCTTTTTTTTTGTCAATGGGTTACAATTAGTTACAATTACTTTTAAGATGACCTTACCAATAGCAAAGCTGCTATTTCTCGATCTAATATGGAGGTATTTCAAAGCATTCCCTACGTTTTTTGGATCTCCCTCAACAGATTAGGGTTTTGAGAAAGGTTTTCAATTGACCAAAAAGCAGAAACTAAACTTTCCTGGGAACACAACCACCTGATAATTTATTGGTTTAAGAATGTAAAACTTCTCCAACTCTCACTTCCAAAAAAGGTATTTTTAAAACAGCTGTTCCAATACAGAACTACCCCTAATGAAATGATTGTTAATAGTAATGCTTGGTATGCAGTCCACAAGGACTGTGGCCTTTAGAGAAAGATTAAATAGAGTCAGCCTCTTCCTCACTCTCCAAACTTGTATAGGTAAAGAGGCATTCAACAATGAAATATTACAGTAGTCCATAAAAAAAAGTAACTGTAACTACCTAGAGGAAAAGTGGAATTAGAACAGATGATGGACCAACTAAACTGAACAAAAAATAGTTATGTGGTTATGTACACAAGTGCACAAACAATTATTTGTAATATGTCTGAAAGGAAAGGACCTTTGAAGTTCAATGCTCTGAAGTAAGAGGTGAAGAAAGGTATTTTTATTTACAAAAGCAGCACTGACACTGTATGCGTTCCTATGGTCCAGCAGCAGAAAGGAAACTCAACTTATCAGGAGCTGCTGTCTAACTTCAAAGAGACAGACAAAATTTACACATTATCACTTCTTACAATTATATAAACATTGGTGTTTACCAGGAATAGTCAAGATGTTACAGCACTGCAAAACATGTATTCTTTTACCTAAGTTACACGTGAAACTGAAACGACTCTGTACCAACTCACCAGTATTACAGCACCTCTACTGACGTTCAGTACCTTGTGTTCAATTGTGCAACATTTGGATACTACAACTATCATCTGAAGCAATATATAACACTACTGTTAACACACCAACTTCCAATGCTTCACACTGAATCTTAGAATGACCCACACCTAGTTTTACTTTCAGTTCCCAGAAGGTGTTAAGTAAATCTCTGTACTGCTGCTTTCCACTAAAGCAGCCTTGGTAACTGAAATGGAAAGCAGCCTTCAGAGCAGCCACAGCCTCAGCACATAGCTGAAAAGCTCTATCTTGATGTTCCTGTTAGCCCCCATATCACATGTACATTAGCAAAGTTGGTTAAGCAGACTGACCAGACCTAATGTAATTAGACAACTCCTCTACTTTACATGATGACTTATTTTAACATACACGGTAATCTTGTTACAGCAATCCTCACTACTTCCACGTTCTTCTGGGCAGATTTGGAGAATGAGAAAAAGCCAAAACAAACATATAACAAGTTGATAAATAAATAAGAGTAGAATAAAACAAAGGGATACTTTCTAGAAACCACAAAGCTTAAAATAAAACACCTGCTACTAGAAGTCCCTAAAAGGTGCATTGCTGCCATTATTTTTGACAAAGAATGGATATCCATTATAAATGTGCACACCTTTACTTCTGTACTTTGCTACATAGAATTGCAAACTTATTCACACAGAGCTACTGAAACAGAATTTACTTTTGTGATAGCACTTTGGAAGTACCGATACTATAACACGTGACTTGGAGCTAATCTATCACAAGCTTAATTTGGATTTATGGTTTCCTTTCAATTATCCTGTTCGGAAGCTTAACCCGCCCGTTTCACACACACATGCACAAAAAAAAAAAAAAAAACAAAAAAAAAAAAAAAAAAAACCCCAGGAATTTGTGCTCAGCATTTTTTATAAAACAGCGCTGTTAAGACACACCTCTGTATCTGTGAATGCTTTAAACGCTGGCACACCCCAGAGCACATGTGTGCAAGCAGATACTGCCCAACATTTTGAGGCAGAGCCAGAATACACGGATCACTTTTCTCCATGAAAGCCTGTTTTATTTTGGTTACTTTACAACTAAGGGTTCTGAAACGCAAAAACAGTTTCTCGCCAGTTTTTTTGGGACTCAATATCCTAACTTCCTATTCCCTAGCAGTTTAACCACCCTAGGAAAGACTGGCCAACAAAACGAAGGTGTCGAATTCAGGAGGAAGCCCGAGACGCCCCAGGCAGAGCCCCTGCGGGCCGAGGAAGGGAGGGGGCACGGGAGTCACCGCAGGCCAGGATACAAACCCAGGCTCCAGAGCACGGAGCCACCCCAGACCCCGGCGGGGCGGCCTTGGCGAGGTCTCCGCAGGCTCCCGCAGCCAAAGGAGATGGAACGCGGGCACCCCTCCTCCTCCCCCCCCGCACGAGGCCACACGGAGAGCCGGGAGCGCCGGGT
>NW_005054300.1:7504804-7518849 GCF_000277835.1 Geospiza fortis | reverse complement strand
GGGGCCGCGCGGCGCCGCCGTCCTTGCGGGCGGGCGCCGCTCCGGAGCCCCCGCAGTGAGGGGCGGCTGTAACGTTGCGGGCTGGTACCGCAGAGGGGCCGTGGCACACGAGGGTGGCAACACCCAAGGGTTTATAAAGCGACGCCAGCCACACGAGGTGGCGACGGGGCGGCTGCTCTGGCCCGGTCACGGCGCCTCTGTGAGGGGCCACGTTCTTTCCCGCTCTCTGCCGTCGCCCCGGCTGGGACAGTGGCCCGTCCTCCCTCCCAGCCCGGCGGGCCCCGGGCGATGCTGAAAGATCCTGGAATCCCGCCCGGCAGTGCCCCTTGTTCCGGGCAGGCACACCAGGCTCCCAAGTGCTCGCTATCAGCTTCCATCAGATCCAGATTAAGAAATTAGCCTTCGACTAATCATTTAAATTAATGGTCCCAGACTGGTACATAAAGTTAGCTGACGCAGGTAACCTTTCATGTGATAAGTTGGAAACAAAATAACAGATTTTTTTTTCCTGTGATGGCATAAACTTGGATAAAGACATGAATTTGCGTAGTGCTGTATGATAAAGTTTTCCTCTGAAGCCCATTGTGCTGTGAGTGTTTCACACCCAACCCTTCTCCAGGGATTTCTGCTCACCCAGCCTTTCTGTTTGGTCTCCCTCTCCCCAGAGAGTTTACTCTTCCTGTATGGGCTCACTCATTCCATTCCCATGAGCACAGATTCCAAACAAACATTCTAATGCTGTCTGCATTATCACTGTCTTTTGACAGTTCTCTCAAGACACTGGGATAATGCTTCAATCTGTCCTTATCCGTGCAGGTCCAGCCTAGACTTCAGCCTTTCCTAAAGTGTGCCCGGGGTGCCCCTTTCCTGCCTGTCTCTTCTGTCCTTTGGTGGGAGCACGGTGGTGACTGGAAACTGGCATTGAAGTGGCCCCAAACTCAGGGGGTCAGCCTGAGGCCTCTGAGCACAGAGTGTGGCCAGAGCAAAGCACAGGCCTGTTCTTCAGTGGTGGACATGGGTTTTGTCACACTGCTGCACTCAACAACCCAGGTAATGCCTTTTGCCTGTCATGGATCTGATGCAGTAACTACCTTTAAATAGCTCAATATACCTTCTGTAGCTGAATAAACACAAAAAGTACAGTGGATTTAGCTGGACGCCAAGGGCCTCTCACCAGAGTACTCCAAAAACTCCCCACACCTTCCTTTCTGCCATCCTATACCCTCGTTGCAGGTGCACCTGCCTGGGTCCCTGCGCACGATCCCAGGCACATGCCTGCCCCTGTTCTCTGTGTGTACATGTTTGATTTCGCTGTGTATGGGAGGGAAGCAGGGAATTGGGGCAGGGAGCAGCAAGGAACAGACTGAAGGCGGAGATATTTTCCTTGTATGTTTGAGGCTGTTGACATGGATGTATAGCAAACATCCCTGATAGTATTTCTGTGTTTGTTTAGCCAGGAATCAGCAGCCATCCTGTCCTGCTGTGGATGTTATTGAAATGATCCTCAGGTGATATTTCCAATTCTAACATCCTATTTCCTCTAAGGCTCCTTAAAAACAGTTTTAATAGCAGTCAAGGCAGAGGGCACATCAAACATGCAATACAATTTGTTTTGAACGGCTCCCACCTGATAAAAATAAATGCAGGGAAAATACTGGTGGTGGGTCATATGCACTGAGTACTTGTTGAAATGATGATAAACTGCACTTCCAGCAAAACAATCTGCAAAAGACAGAAAGAATGATCTGTTATAGCAGGCATTCTGGAGTCAAACACAATTCATTCAAGTATCACATGATATATATTTGTATTTTGACATGACATTTATGTAAAGCACATCATTACTTAAGTATTCACTTGTATCTTCTGCTCAATCCTTTCCCTATACCCTATGAAAACTAATTCTTCTTTGTCCATGCATCTGTTCAGTGCCTCTGTAAGTCACACCAATTTTGTTTGCAATTCTTTTTTGGACCTATTTTTCAAGGAGTACCTACACATTTCCTTCCTTCTTCTGTTAAAAGAATCCCCCCTGAAAATCTGTTGTGTGCCAGTATACTCTCTCCAACCTGCTCCTAAATTAAATATAACTCAGTAATTTCACTCATTTGGTATGTTTTAATCAGTACTTCCTGCATTCATCTCAACTGTTTTTATTTTGCTTTCTTCCTCCTGCCAGCTGTGTTCACCTGCAGACTCTTATTGCTTGGGCTGCAGATTCACAGTGACAGCAGCTCGGGTATGTGCCCTGTTGGCTGCCAGAGCCCAGGCAGAAAGTGGTGCAGCCTCCAAGAGCTCCAGCTGTGCAAATAGCAGATGACAGAGGCACTGTTTTTCAGGTGGAATCCCCCTGATTAGACCTGACATAACATAATCTTTTATATGTTCTGGACTTTTAGAAGACTAACTTCCAGTTAGTTTTTTGTGTCCTGAAGGTTTGTAGATTTGTATTGCTCAGGATCACACCAGCTTCTCTGTAGCGGTAGGTATAAAATTTGCTGCCTTCTAGCCTGATAAAAAAAGATTTTTTTCATAATAGCTTGCATGTATCTTCGTGTCTATGTTATTTGATTTCCAAATTGCCTTGGAAATCTTTCCTGAAGATAAGCTAGTCTTAGAAGCTTGCCCCTGCTTAGCAGTTTGCTTAGACAGCTTCTCTGCTGGTGTCTTAATCACTATGATTATTTTGATAATCTGGGGAAAAGTTTCTGGGAGATACATTTATGCAGAATGAATTTATGCAGGTAAACTGTGCAGGTTCTTTGCAGCATGTATTTCTTAATAATGCTTTCTGTTCTGAGGTCTGCAAACTAACTAGGTATGTTGTAGACTATTTCTGACATCTAAACTTTAAAATTCTTATTTGTTTTTATATATTTAACTGCTTTTTCTTCAAGTATTATTTGATCTTCCTTGTTCTTATTTGACATTTCATCTCTGTAGGTTAGGCCCCTCCTTAGTAGTGTTGTTAAAATCAGAGTTCTGATTGCTGAAGGATTTTTTTTCTCGAGTAATCTCTTGTTTCTTGCTAGGTAATAGTGTCTCTTGCTATTCTGCTTGATTTTTATTTAAAGGTGTATTTATTTTTTCACTAGTTTCCATGCCAACTCTCATGGCTTTTAATTGTCTTATTTTTACTCCAAGGAGGTGTTTTTAGTAGCTGCACAACCTTCTCAAAAGCCTCTTAATAGAAAGTCAACTTGTTCATGGCTTTCCTTTAAAGTTCTTCACAGTAAGTGCTGGTGGCTGGAGGCTGGATGCTGACTGACAGCTCTCATAGTTTAGAAATACCTCAGATACCAAGGAAGTGCTGGATGCTGAGAGACAAACCAAGGTGAAGCATTGCCACACACAACATGCAGCAGCAACATTTCTGAAAAATGTTTGATGGGCTTCAGTTTCTCAACATCAAACAGGATTGCAAGAACCACTAGGTAGTGAAAATCACCAACATCTAAAAGATTCCCAGTGCCACCAGAGCTGTGTAATTATCTCATTAGATTTCATTACCTCTGATCATATTTAACATTGTCAATTTGAGACAATTTTCCTGAATGAGAGGCTCGTGATATGACAAATAGAGAGGGAAATCTTGTGTTTCTCTTTTTGTGAATTTCTGTTCTCAGGGATTTTATCTCAGGGATTTCTGAACAAATCTCGGCACAGATTTGTTCAGAAGTGTTGCTTCTTGCTCATCTCCATTTTAAACAGATATTCTGTACAACTGATCAACCTTGTCGCAGAAGGTTGTACAACCACCTTGGTTTTGGTAGCCATGGACTCTAATTTCTTCAGCATTTAGTTCCATGATCATGAACTTCCCATTTTCTAACTCGGCTCTACTTTCCACCCTATCTTATAACCCATGAAGACATAAATTACTGATACCCTTTGGAAACTTTTTATGTACAAAACCTGTAAGTTTCTTAGTTTTGTCTAGCAGTTATCTGTGCTATCCTAAGTTAAATAAATATTTTATAGTTTGGGTAGTTTATTGTTCCTGTGGTATTTTTAGTAAATGGTGTTATCTATGCATTGCATATTGTTGGTCTTTTTTTCAAACAAGCTGTTATGTTTACATTTAAAGCCTCCCTCTTTTGACCCCTCTGTGCATGGAACTACACCACTTCCTATGTCAAGAAAGTAACTAAAGTAAATTTACATTCAGTAAATAAACTTAATACTTCATTATTAAGGGATTAACAGTAATAACTTCCATGGACAATTGCATCTTTATACCTGCTCTCTCTCTGACATTTATGATAGCAGAGATCTCCATTTATACATAGAAATATATATATATATATGTGTATATATATATATATATAAAATATTTATCATATACATACACCTACATTTATACATAGATATACATGCATATATACACCTATATAAAAATGAATTTAGTATTTCATATCCAGAAAGAAAACTGAAGGGGAGAAAAGCTCATGTCAAGTATCTAATTGGGCTTGTTTGGATCAAGGTAACAGACACAAAGGAGCCAGTCAGACACAAAGAGAAAGGGAAATAATGAGGTCAAACTCCTCCTATAAGTCTGCAGGTCTTTCTACATAGGCCCGTGGAAAAATGCAACATGAAAATAACATGAGAGAAACAACTAGAGACCTTTTACTAAGTTTTTGTTATCTAAAGTTGTGTGCTTTTAAGGGCTTTTTTCTTTATTTAATTTCAGTAGTCTCTTCTTTATTTTTTCATGACCTAATGCAAGAGGGACATTAGTCTGTGCAGTTAAACAAAAAGTGCATATAATTCCAGTGTGCACAAACTGAATACAAAGAGCATAAATAGAAAAGCACCTCTGTCATCAGGGACATAAGGATTCAGAAGCACACTATAATGCTGAATAAACAAGGCCAGAGGTTTCACATCTAGTCCAGCTCTTTCCAAAAGCTCTTGCTTTTCAAAGATAAAAAAGAAAGCTAATCTGTGGCCATCATCACAAGTTCTGCAGCAGTTAATGAGTTTAATTTAGATTTAAAAACAAGTCTGGTGCACATACCCTTTGCTCTCTATATATTTTAACTTCTATATTTAAGTGATAGAAAGCAATAAGTGTTTTTCTTTTACTTTAATTTGCAAATATTGATTCTCAGAATATTTTTTAGGCCTATGAAAGATTTCCAGCATGTAATGTTGACATGGATGCCAACATTATGACGTGAATATCATAATTTACCATTTACTTTATACTGGAATTGCTACTGAATATCTACAACATGATGTTGATACCAGGATGAGATCATCCTATTTTTCATCTGAAGTGTGCAGACGAGGATCAATCAGCTCTAGCACTTGGATATACCCATTTATACTTCTTTTAAATTTACTGTGTGCATCTCAAAGATGGACTGAGATAAACAGATATTAACAGTATCTCTTTTCTTCCCCTAAAAGAGTTAATCTTGTTTTATGGACTTTTGTTTGGTAGTATAACTCTGAAAGTAAAAACTTCTTTCTGTTTATGTTAGAAGAGGCCCTTTGAAGAACTACATGGGGAACATCCTCATCTGTAACAACTTTATCAGACTTATCTATGTTGAGGGTTCTTTCATCTTCCTTTGTGGAACATTCAGTCCTGAGTGTTCCTTATAAAGGAATAAATGTCTCCTGCTTTCAGTATGTATTGTATTGACCCGCTTGTACTTCTTAGAGAGTTACTTCCGATTTGTTTGTTACACTTTAACTAATTTATAACTGTACGTTTTGTGTGATGGGTACAGTAATAGCAACAGTATCGTGTGTTTTTATGCTGTCCTGAAAGAGTGAGATAAAACAGGTAATAGACAAACCTGTAATAGACAAACTGAATTTTGTTCATGGATTCCTGATACCCAGTAAAAACTGAACTTGTTTTCAATGTGGAATAGGTTTGTGGAGTAGTTTCTTGATTGTCTGAAATTCTCATTGGATTCTACAGGGAATGTCATCAGGATATTATACTACACATAGACTAGATTTAAGGCTTAGAGAGAAGCCTTAATTAGTTTTTAAGATCCCCCATGACTTTACTGTAGGATTAGAGGTCTGAGTGCTCCTGTATTTTTTTGATAACTGTTATTTACATCAGCTCACACAGAGCCACATGCACAGCTCAGAATACCCAGATAAGAAGTTGCCAGGAACTCCTCATCCAGCATGTGTCCTCTTTTTATACCAGTAATCCTTCAGCAGCTTTTTACACTTGCACCTTTTGCACGTTTCTTCCCTCACACTTGTGACTCTCTTCTCCTGACACTTGCATTTTCATTTTCCCTCCTTCATTTTTCTTTTTTAAAACAATTCTTTTCCTGTTCTTTCCCCACAACTCCTGCACTGTCTTCTCATCTCAGGAGGACAAAGAATCAAGTTGCTTCCTCACCTGGGTAATTTTTGTCATCTGTTTTTCTGGCTCCCCACAAGAGGAAGAAAAGGAGCTGCTAGTTTGGTAATTGCTGTCCACTGGAACCATTAAGGCACAGTCTGCTGACAACTGGAGCAAGTAACAGTCAGCCTGGAGAGGAAACAAGCTCTAGTGGTTGGTGACAGCATGGAAGCTATTGCTTTTAGTTTGCACACACATTTTAAATAAACTGCTCTTCACAGCAGCCAAGGATTCCTATCCCCTTGCTAAACCCCAGATGGGGATACCTTCCTTCTTTTCTCAGCACTGAGCAGGTTCTTAGGCCACAAATGACCTTTGGGTGCCTGCATTTCTGGATGCTTCACATAAGACATTTTAAGAAAGAATGGATCTTCTTTGAGAAGATGTTGCTCAGGTCACTGAACTGCTGGTCCCAGCACACTGGTTGTAGCAGTGCCCTCCAGGTTCGATGGGTAACATCACTGATCATTTTTGCACACACAAAGAGAAAGCCTGCAGCTTGCTAGCAGTTACTTCAGAGCAAATAAGCAGGGAAGGATCCCAATTACACTTGTGGCTTCTTGTAGGTCATTTACCTTTTGCCTCAGCTGAGAGAAAAAACAATCACATGCAAACCTTTCTAGCCCTTTTATAGGTAACCTTGTTCTTCACACAGAATGCTGTACACTGTAGATTTCTACATATAAATTTAGTTGAATCCTTGTGTCCTGGTTTCCTGTTGGAGCTGACCTCTCCTTTTCCCAAGGCATTCTTGGGAATCAGCCTTCTGCACAGAGCTCATATGAACTTTCAGGGTTTTCCAGGAATCACCTGAACATTTCCTAGCTCAGGATGATCACAGCTCAAGGCAAGCTGACATGAAGGCTTCACCATCTGATAAAAATCCAATGAAAACCTGACTTCAGGACAGCAACAGAAAAGTTTTCTGAGAGTTCAGTTCAACAGTTATATATATTAGAACTGTTACAACTTCATTAAATAATTTTGTGCTCAGTCTGGATTTTCTGTATTCTTGTGTTTTCTTCAAAACTTCACACTCAGGGCAGTGGGAAACCAACACTATCTGGCTTTTTATGCTCTGTGATACAGCAACAGCTAGTTCGGTTTGCTGAGAACATACACAAAAGAGACCAGCAAAATCTTATGACCTTTTTGTACAACTGTGAAATAAATAAAAGTATTGTGTTTTAGTTATGAGTGCTGCTGTAACAGATTATTCCCTTAAAAAACAAGAAACATTTAATTTCATTCTCTACCATGTGAATTTAATTAGCAATTAAATAGTACAGATGTGAACACACAGTGATGAACCAATCTGTGGAATTTGAGATAAATGTCAACTGGAGTTCGTAATACATTATGTGGGCTTCGTTCTGTATAATTCCATCAGGAACAATAGGGTGGAGAGCCTTATCCTAAATTATAAATAAATAAATACACAAACAAAACTATATCTATTTCCATATAGTCTTCTCAAAACCACTTGTGGAAACATCATGTCTAACAATATTCCCTGAAGACAGACATTCAACATAGGCAGGAAAGTGACATTTGTTTTGTTAGATAACAGAATTGCACCACCTGGTTGTTTGCACCTGAACCCTCAAAGGGTCCTGCAGGAACTGACAAGGGCTGGTAAGAGCTGCTGCTGATCTTGACTTCTTATGCCATGTTTCTTCTTCATTGAGCCTTCCACTGCAGCAGGTCTCCAGTCTGAAGTAGTAAAAGGATTGACTCTAGGGTCACTGCAATCCTAAATAACAAACCCCAAAACAAAAATACAAATGGGCAAATGTTTTCTGCTCTTTATTCACTTTATGAATACTGCATACATAGTAGGAAAAAACCTCAAACAAATGCTTGTAATAGCAGTCTGTAATTCTTGAGTTCCTGCTGGAAAATGCCAGGAAGGGTGTTTTTTGTTGATTTTTTAAAAGAATCTATAGTAGCCCATGTTGCAGATCTTTCTTGCTTCCAAATAAAGAAGTGTAGATAAAGATTCTCATCTTACAGCTCAAGTTTTAAAAAAAAAGGGAAGGCAAGTGAAGGAACAAATGCCTTTTCATAACATTTAGTGTTCAGTTCCACAACTGGTTTATATAGACAGGGCTTAATTCCTGAGACCACATGAATGAAGCTCACCATCAGATTTGATGGCAAATACAATTTAATGGGAAATACAAAGCTGCTGTGAAAATGAGAAAACTATTTACTTTGTACAATGAACAAAGCCAAAGTTGTTCTACCAGTTGCACAGGCAATGAAGCATTTGCAGTATGAATTTATACCCATGGAGTCCTTTGACTAGGGGAACTGTTTGCATGTGTTACCAAACAACAGGAGTTACAAGATACTCCAATCTAGTTCTTGTTTAGTACAGAACCACGAATTCAGAAATCTGGGTTTTATGACATCACTAAAAGCCAAAAAAGAAAACTTTTCTGGGTTTTGGTACATACACTTTTTTTTCCAGTTTTCTAGCGTATACCTAGACCCTCTTGCTCTCTTGCTTGATGCTTTAAAGCTTTGCTTTTAAGGCAGTGTCTTAACTGTATGACTTAAGTAGCATTGCATTGAATAATTTTAATATAATGCTCTACCTTTGTCCTTATTTATTGTGATGCCCTTTCAAGTATTACTTCATTAAAATGTAATAGTAATGAAAAATGTAGGTATTTTAATTTACCTAAGTGCTATAGTAATACTGTTTTCCATCCTAGGGAATGATTTCCTTATCCATAGTAGGAGTTCTTGGTGCTACTGAGCAGCTACTGGCATAAATTCAGTTACTGTTTGTTGCACAACCTTTGTGAGAGCCACAGGCACTTCAGGAGACTGTTCAATACATGACCATTAAAAGGAGCTCACCTGAACAAGTTTGCTGTTCTGATTACATTGCTCTGCTGTAAGAAGAAACTAGTAAACAACAGAACTGAGGAGTAGGGCAGGTGTGACTGACAAACAAGGAGGTGTAAGTACATGGGCACCAGTGCCCTTGGCCAGTCGAGACAGTGAAGCTGACATACATGACCTACCTTCCTTAGGATTTGTTGCTGAGAAACTGGTGAAATTTACCTGCAGTGGGCTATTCTGAAACATAGATAACCTAAGGGATCAGGAAAAAAATACACAATCAGGATGAGATATTGCAATTACCGAAAAGCAAGTTTGACATTTAGAATATTCAAATTCCACTTGTTTACATGTTCTTAGCAATCTGGGAAAAATTCTGCTATGAAAAAGAATGCAACTAGGCCAGTTCAGTGGATAGTACCGATTATATGGAAGTAAACTGTGGTGCTGCAGTGACTTTTAGCAGTAATTCAAAGTTCTGTTTTCAAAACTGTACATAACCTGGCTTCATTAATTTCTAAGTATTATCCCTATAATTTCAATGCTAGTCTACCTGATAGTGCAGTGTTTTATTATGCATCTGGAAATCACATATATTTTAAAGAACTGCAAAACAAAAAACAAACACAGTCACTCAGAAAGTTGTTTGTTTTAAGGGGTTATTTCTTTCAGGGTTGCAATTTTACTAAAAGGAAGGACTGCTTTAATTCCATGTGTACAGAGACATTGTCTCCACTGACACTTAACAAATACAGCCTAATAAATTCAAAGAACCAAATATCAGTAGAAGCTAATCTTACAATAGAGATCTGTTCTTTACTACTGAAAGTTTCATTTAACTAATTTGCTTAAAAAAAAATTGGTCCACATACAAAATAAAATGGGTAAAAGTAATTCTAAGCTGAGCAAACACTGTCCTTTTTATTCAGTTCCAGTTGTAGCGGTCTCTTGGTGGTAAATCATAATGGGATCTCTCATCCTCTTCAGGTCCACAGTCTAGTGGCAGACCATAATTGTAATCAACTGTTACAACTGCTAATCTTTTACTTTGTTCCATGCCACTGGTAGTTTCACCCTGAAAAGGCTTTCTTTCATAGTCTATTGAACTATCTTCTTGGTGTATGGATGAAGATGGGTGCATTGTTCGTGAAGAGTATGGTGCAAATCTGTTTTTTCCTCTATGAAATTCCTCTGAGGGATGCACTCTCCTATTGTCTTCAGGACAATGTGGTCGATTACTGCAAGAACAAATATGAACAGTGAAATTCATAGAAATAAAGCAGTTGATTTATTGTTGATGGCCACCACTAGAAATTAACTGTGTCTAACACTGAAAGAACAATTCGAACCCTCATTCTCATTTTTATCCCCTGAAATTAAAATCCTCTCTATGGATACTGCAAACTTGTTTGCATTAATTTTCCAATTCTAGTGATTAAAATTACAACTCTTTACAGTAAGTAATTCTACTATAGCAAATTTTGTTTCAAGTGCTGTTTACAATTAAAATTACCTGTTTAGTGGTAAGATATCCTTATCTTTACCTAGAGATTGTTTTTTTCCTAAGTCCATGTTTTCATTTTTGTGTACAATACGTAACAATAGCTGTCTAGTACACAGCCTCAACAGGCAAGAATGTATTCTGGAAAATATTTTAATTATTAATTTTTCTGCAATAGAAGACTCACTCTCCTATAAAATACATACAGAATGGTCTAAAAAATGCAGATACTGTGTGTGTGTATATATATATATTTCAATTCTGTTTACTTTCAAATACCTTCTTACTTGGTAAAGTAAGTGGTGTATAAAGCCAATTCAAAACAATCTTTAAAATTTTAAAATCTTCTCCCTTACTGAACCATAGATTCACTCAGACTGGAAAGGATCTCTAGAAGTAGCTAGGGTCACTCAAACTAAGTCTCATTAGAAGAGTTTGTACAGGGGCTATGTCCATTCTTAAAGGATGTGGGACAATGGCTCTGGCCAACCCAGTTCAGTGTCTGCCCATCCTGCACAGTAAAACTCAGCTCGTTGTACACAGCACTTAAGAGTTAAATACAGCATCTGTGCTTTGCTTTTTTGCTCACTGACACTTGATTTTCATATTATGTAGTTCATTAGCTTGAACTGTGCTTGCCATGTCAATGATTATGTCAGGGATTCACACAATAATAACACTCAAAACTCAGTATCAGTGGACCACAAATTAGTCACATTTAGTTGCTCAGTGCTCAGATCCAGTGGGTTAAACTGCATTTAAGCAAAAAATATTAACACAGATTTTTACACTGTGCAGTTAATTTGTATTTCTTAGCTAGGAAACAGGGGGAGTAATACAACAAAGGTAAATCAGAAAACAATGTATAATATCTGATACTTACCTGTAATTTCTGTTAAAGTCATCATTATCAGACCCGTAATCTCTGTGAAGTGAAGGAGATGAGGAGAAATGAGGTTCTGGTACATTTTCGTGGGAAGGAAAGGACTGACTTCTGCAAATGACCAAAAGAATTTCATGTTAAGAAGACTGCCAACAGTTGTAAGATTTGGGGAAAAAAATACACATCAAATGAAATAAAATATTTTTTCTTTTAATAAAGATTACTTAAAATTTTAATAAAAATTGTAATAATTTTAATACCTCAAAATAAAAATTGTAATAATTTAATACCTCAAAATCATATGCTTCACTGTAATAACATTCTCTGTTTTAGCTGTACAATAGAACAAATTAAATCAAACTTAACTAGTCCAACGAATCTGAAACACATTCTGCATTATTAAAAGTATTTTGAAACATGTCAGAACCCAATAGGTTTATTAGTAAGTGATGTATGTATCTGTGAGAATATAATGCAAGTTCTGAAGCAGATTTCTAACAAATTATTAACTCATGGAATAAACAAAGGCAAATCAAACTTCCTTGTAGCACTCTTGTTTATCTGTGTTTGGCTGAGGGCATAAATAAAATTCCATATCCTCTTTTGTCCAGAGGACTTCTTTTTAAGCATAAGTTTCTGTACAAAACAAAGTGGGACAAGAGTTTTGTTTCAAGCTGACTAAAAGGCAAAGGAAACACAAATTTTACAGCACAACCTTCTAATAAAGGAAACACTGGCTTTTGAAGCTGCAACACTCCAGCTTATATCTAACTCTAAGTCAAGTAAGTCAAAACGAGAAAAGTTAATGAACTGATCATTTATATAGAAAAAGGATGACTGATTTTTAAAAAAATAACTTAAAACAATACTTCATTTAAGTTAAAACTGCTGAGGTTTACACTTTTATTCTCTATTTCTGTTTGTACAGCTCAAGGATGCTTTACCTGTCTGAACACCATTCATGCGGCAAGTCATTGTGACCTGGATGATCATGAAAAGGTCTTGGTCTTTGCCCGTGCCCTTTATTACCATAATCAAAATCTTTTGATTGAGTCTGTTCCTGTAAGCCATCATAAGGCTGAGGGTCATGAAAAGGTCTGCACCTTTGTCCAGGACCTTTATTATCATAATCTTTCAGCTGCATCTCTGTTTTTAAGTCATTACGAGGCTGGTGATCATTGAAAGGTCTCAACCTCTGCCCACGACCCCTCTTAAGAAATTCAAAATCTCTCAATTGCATCTGTGATTGCAACCCATCACGTGACTCATAGTCATGAAAGGATCTTAGTCTTTTGCCAGGACCTCTACTGGCAGAATCCAATTCTTTTAACTGCATTTGAGTCTGAAATTCATCATGAGATTGGTGGTCATGGAACAGTTTTCGCCTCTGGCCACGGCCCCTGCCACCGAAATCAAAATCCTTTGACTGCCTGTCTTCCTGGAAATCATTAGGAGATGGATGGTCAGGAAAGGATCTCTGCCTCTGTTCCCGTCCTCTGCTGAAGTCAAAAGACTGTCTGTCTGCTTGCAAATCATCATGAAACTGGTGCCCATGAAAAGGTCTTAAACTCTGTCCATGTCCCTTGCTACTGAAGTCTAGGTCCTTCAGCTGCGGGTCTTCTTGATAATCATCATAAAACTGGTGATCAGTAAAGGCTCTTTGTTCTGGTCCCCTATTGTAGTCCCAATTTCTCATCTGCACTGATGCTCTTAATTCATCCTGAGTTTGATGCTCATGAAATGGTCTTCGTCTTTGTCCAGGCCCCTTATTAACGAAGTCAAAATCTCGCAATTGCATCTGTCCTTGCAAATCATTGTGAGTGTGGTCATCATAAATTCTTAATCTTTTCCCAGACCTGTTAAGAAGTATTGAATATCATACTTAAAAGTGCTACAAGTCATTAATGAAAACAATTCATTTTTAACCAAGAATTTACATGAAAGACCTTCATCAAATATGAAGGTATCAAAATTATTAATAATCTAAACTGTATGTAAGATTATAAAACCAGTGTTAAAGCAGAAGCTGTGACATTCAATTGTAATTCTACAGTACTTGTTAAACAGGCAAAACCAGTGATTCAAAATTAATTAAAAATAAGTGCAGACTATTGTAGAATAATTAAGAAGGACAGGGAAAGTAAAACTGAATTTTCCTAAGTGAACTAATTACTTACAGACTTCTAACAGCATACATTCCCTTTCTTATCCATATCTTGTTGCTGTTTTGTCAAATTCTGTAAATACATTTTACATGGGTAGGCTAAATTAATAAAATCTCTTTTGAGTATCTATGGTATTTTCAATAAGAAACAATTATTTTCCATTGTGGCTTTTTTGTGGGTTTTTTGTTTTTGGTCGGTTGGTTTTTTGTTTTGTTTTGAATTCCATTTTTCAGCCTATTACCCCTGAAAATCTTCATTTGG
>NW_005054300.1:7494359-7504790 GCF_000277835.1 Geospiza fortis | reverse complement strand
CGCTCTACAGATCCTTCCATTGCATGTGGTGGTGGGATAATATCTTCATCTGCATCCCATACATCCATTCCAAGGTTACTAAGGGGGAAAAAAAATCTCACATAAGCTTCCTTTTTTAAAGCATACTACTGACAGAGAAAAAACCCACTTGCATAAAATTCTTCAGTTCTGAATGACAGAAATTTTATGTTAAGTAAAATTTACAGACAACTCAGAAAATACTAATCTTGTAAATTTATTTTAAAAATCTGACATGACTCCAGCTTAATCCTGCACAGACTATGAAACAACAATAAGGGCAAAACAAAGGACCTTCAGTTAATCGAAAAAGAAACTAATCACTCAGTATTAATTTTAAAATCCATTTACTGCTACAAGGCATCACTGGCACAAGTACCTTAGGAAGATGTAAAGGTTGGCTGCTCTTAGGAGACGATGATAAGCATAACATTCTTAAACATCAGAAATACAACTACTGTGAACAGAGGGGACAAGAACAATGTTCCACTTTCCTCTATTTTTTTATTCTTAAAACCGTTCTACTATTTTTTTAATATCTTGTTCTACAGTGCCAACAACAGCAGACAGATCACAGAACTTACAAAGGCATCTTAGCAGTAGCTCCTTTCAGCTTCTGAGAGAATGCAGACTCAATACACTCGTCACAGTATGATAAAAGCACAACAACATTCAGTAGTAGCTGTCAGATTAAAAACCATCTTTCGAACCATATACATTGAAAATATGAACAAAGAACACTGCACTTCATGTTATTCATCTGAGAATACACAAACAACAACACATTGTTTTACATCAATGTGTAGTTTCATATTAGAGGTTTAAGAGGGAATTAATTTTGGCTTAGGACTGGAAATGAACATTTTAAAATGCCAGGAGACACACTGGAAGATCTCAAGCACACAACTAAAAGCTTTTGCTCACCTTCGCATCGGCTGCGTCCTGAGATCTGTGAGATACACAAGGCCATCCATGCGGTGACCTCTGGCATCACCAAAAGCTAGAGAAAAAGAAATACAGTCTCATGAAATGTGGTCAAACTGAGCCACAAAAATGTGAAAGGCAAGTTTCTGTTCCATATGAGATGCTGAATTTGAAACAATTCTAACTTGGTATTAAATATTTCAGCAAGCTGGCATCATTGCAGCATTTTTTAAAAAGACCCCTGAAACTAGTAGTCATAGCAAACTATGAGTGAAAACTCTTTCAAGTAAAAATAAAAAATTTAAGCAGCTAAAACATACTCCTCCTATCCTGTCAATCTGCTATTGCTCAAGTCCTGCCTGGAATAGAATCAACAGTTGGCTATAAAATCTTCTATATAAGTCAGCACATGCAATTACTGAAAAGATACTAAAATAGAATTGTTGTATTTGTGAGTTTTTAGTAATTGTGAAGTACAATCTGACATGTGCCTTAGTTCAAAATATATACCTACCCTGAATTGCTGCCTCTGGATCCCAGCCTTCAACATCTATAAGATACCTGAAGAAAAATATGACTATGTTATTGTCCCAAAGGGAACAGAGAGTAATATAAGGATCCTACTTTTTGTGAAGAATAATTTCTGCTTTCACAGAGCCTTACCTACATATAAGATAGCCAGTTCTATTAATTCCGTTAGTACAGTGCACGCCAATGAGTTTCTCTGTCAAAAAAGCAAAGAGTCTTTAATAGTCCAGAAAGTGAAATTAATAGAAAGCTAACACAACTTTTTAAAAAAAAAAAAAAGTCTCTGCTTTTCTAGCAAAGTAATAATAAATAATGCTTGCTATTTACAAATTCTGCTGTCATGCCTGTAAAACAAGAGACACGTCCAGACAAGACATATGTCCTCTCCATGCTGGATCTCTAGCAGCTGTTAGCTCACTACTTCCAAACTTGTGATGGCTGAGATTGACTCTGCACAATGTAGAAAAAAAGAAAGAGTGATGGCAGGTAAAGCACCTAATCTCAGCCACTGCAGTAACAGGAGAAAAAGAATAAAATATGGGTTTGAAAGCAAATCACAACAAGCAAATGTAGAACTGAGGAACTTAACTTACACATAATGCACTTGAAAGTATATGAAAAGCTTAGGAGTATAATACATGGAGGAAAAAAGGATCAGTAATCTCTACAGAAATATTTTTAAAAAAGATTATTGACCAAAGGCTAAAAAGCAGAATAACTTACTATTGCTAGAGTGTTTCAAATGAGAGAAACAGGGAAACTCTAATACAGTCATGCAAGGCACTGGTAAAACCTCACCCAGACTATTTATATTCATATTGAAAGGTAATGAAAAACAAACAAGTTCAAAAAAAATATATATAAAGGGCTACTATGTTGGTCATAAAAGAAGGAAGTTTGTCTTAGTGTGTAAAACCAAATCTGAGATACTGAATGTAATAGTGGGGACAGAGAACAACAATACTTAAAGTGCAAAGCTGGTAGAAGAATAAATGTATAACTGATTAAGTTTTAGGCTAGATTTTTGAAGAAAAATTAACATCAGAAGAACAAAGTTTTGGCAGAGGCAGTACTGACAGATGGTCTTTGAAACAGGACACTGATAAACTTCTGAATGACATAAAATATAACAGACAAAATGTGCTTGCCACAGATCACGACAGTCGAATTGCCACGGAAGTTCATTACAAGTTGATGTCTAACAATTCAAACACTAAAAAAGAACCACCTTCTTAAAAAGTATTCATAAAAGGAATTCTGAGATATTTTAGTGATTATCTAAAACAGAGGCCAAATTACAAGGAGGAAAGCTCTCTCAAGGCAGAAGTTACATAAACTCTGCCAAAATGCCCTTACAAAAAAGCACTAGATCCAACCCAAAAGAAAACTAATAATCACCAGGTAATTTCCTTAAGCCAAAAAAGAGCAAAGGAAGAACATACAAACTAACTTCCTGAGCAAGGACAACAGCTTTTTCTTATACTTTTTCATCTTCCCAGTAGTTCTAATTCAGGCTCTCATATCTGAAATTAAGGTCAGAACTTTTTCATAAAACAGTTGATCACCCACAGGAAGACCCTGGCTTTGCTTTGCAGTAAAAACTGTATGCACTTGGGCAGTTAATCTCTACTTTCTCAAAGAAAATGCCAAAGGAACCACAGCAAACATCACAAAAAGGCCTGAAAGAATGGTCCATGATTATTTGATAAACAAACAGATAAAATCTGCCTAATCTGCCCACTACCAAAAGAAGTGGGAAGTTTAAAGCTACAAACACACTATAGCAAAACACACTAAATTATTTTCACAAAAAGCACCTTATCTAGTCTCAGCAAGAACTGTCCTGTTGCACAGACACTGAAATAGCAGCACAGCCACACTGTGGAAACACTGACACCAGGTCTGTAATCAGATTTTCAAGAACTGTTCAGATCTGAGGGCAATAATGGACTCCCAAGGCAAAGAACACTACATCAGACTAAATGGACTGAAGCTGCTCACACAGATCAGTGCCCAGTGCTATTTCAAACATCCACCAAGGGCTGGCAGCTCCAACACTCAGCTGATGGTAAACAATTGGGTCACACAGAGGAAGGCCTTGCTGCAGTTACTTTGACACCTAACACAAATGTAACACTACTAGGAAGCACATTTAAGTTACCAGTCATTTTTGAAAAAAAAGACTTTTTGATTGAAAAAAAAGATACATAGTGGTTTGCATAATGGATCTTATCATGATAATAAAGTGGAAAGCGCTGCAAAAAGCCCAAGCCCAAGATCCCTGGTGTCCCATGTTTTATTGAATATTGAAATTAGTAAATGACACGGTTAGTACTGAAATAAAATTTTGGTGAGTTTTTTTTACAACACAGGATGCTGATATTTACCATTTCCTGCATTTTCCCAAAGGAATTTTCTGACCCACTTTTTGAACTGTAGGATAGTAGCATTATCAGGGACTTCCAGTCCAACAGTATAAAGTTTCTTATACTGCACACTTTTAGGTAAATCCTAACAAAAAAAAAAGAAAAAAGCAATGGTAAAAAATACTGAAATCTTGCAACAATGAGAAACCTTAAGCAGTATCTAACATAATGACAATGTAAACCAGTTGTTCAAATCCTCAATAGGAACTGAAAACAATCTTGACACAATTTTATAGAAATAAAACTCTCAGAAACTACTACTTATATTTCTACATTAAAGACCAGTAAGAAGGAACAGTTCCTACATAAGATATATTTTATAATCCCTGCTAATAAGGCTGCACATTAACTAAGGGAGCAGTTTCTTGGCATTCCATTCTAACCCATTTTACAATTATTAGCAGTATTTGTCATTCCTACCCACAGTCATGTACATACAAATTCACTCCCTTAATGCCTAGAGCCCATGTGCATACAAAGATTTGCATTCTGATATAACACTGTCATTTATTCTCCTTTTCAAAAGGATGCTGATTAATCACAATTGTTTGAACCATCCGGGCAAAAACTTTTAAATTGATAAAGTAGTTTAAAAATATACACCTTCTTAAGTGGATTCCACTGAGGATGAGTAAAAAGAACCACCCAGGAATAAATGAGAATATCTTCAAGATACAGGACATAACTCTTCTGCACTTTTTGTGCAGTGCCTGGCACTGAAGTCTTCATCCATTACTGAGTTACCATCATACAAATCACCCATAAATGCAACTAGCTGGGAGAATGAGCTATTTCCTCTGCAATAAAACATTTATTTTCTATTGGAGACATAAAAGTAGTCTCGATAGCTTGTCTATTCCAATTCAAGGTAAGAAAATGTGTAAACACTTTAAAACAAAAGTTGCAGTAACTATTTTACATTTTTGTTAGGCTTTTGTTACCTTAACTTCATAGTATCGTGTGGTGTATGTTAAATCAATAATTAATCCAAGCTCTACATTTAGGGCTTTCATTGCAGCAATTAAGTCTTTTGGTGTAAATTTCTGGGTTGGGGTAAGCCTCTGGTTAATTGCCTAAAAAGAAAATTAAAAAGAAATATATTCTTTTTACATTCCAATAGTAAGACATTTGTAATATTCAGCTGTTTTAATTAGTACTAGGAAACATCAATATTTAAAAGAGAGTGCTTAATTATCAGAACCACATCCATGTATTATACAGGTAAGAGGAACCAAAAAGAAAGCAAAAATTTATGTATTCCTATTTAGATAAAAATGCAAGGCAATGTGAGCATTTCTGCTTGTATAGTGTTAACAAACATTATTAAAATTAGCTATAACTTGACTGACACAAAAATTCTGAAAACTGCAGCATGTATATATTGATTTTTATATAACTAAACACACCAAAAAGCAAAACACTACAATCTACTTCCCCCAAATTTTGTCCTGCACAGTAACTCAAAACTAGAAGTGTATTTCATATAAAACATAAGAAATTGTGATACAGAGTTCATTTCTAAAGGTTTAACTTTCTTCCCACAAATGTTGTGCAGACATTTTTATCCCTCCTTCATCTCTTGACAGAGTGTACTTGCAGATCATTTAGCACTGGGGAATATTAAATAAGACCAAATATCGTGACTAAGAAAGCTGTGTGTTGGTGGATAATGAATAATTCATTTCATTTGACAAACAGTGAGAAAAATGTTTACTCACCCTATTGTAGCTGTGGTTTTTGAAATGTGTTCTTCACTTTAGGTATGAAAATGCCTCATATACTCAAGACTGGATTTTCTCTGAACAGTGCACTTGTCCATTGTGAGAGCCTTTTGACACAGGCTCAGCCAGAACCAATAAAGACAGTGGCAAAAGATGCAGCAGCCTCAACCACCTGTCAGTTCCTTTGTCAACAAGAAATTCAAGCAGACTGGACTCAGAACTATTGGAAAGGAAGGCAGCCACAGACCACATACTTCTTAGAACCACAGATGCTATAGGGTAACTAACCATTCCTTCTTTTGACTGTACAGATTCTAATGTAAAATGCTAGCAAGCACTTGAGTCTGGAAATAGAGACAGGAAAATGAAGTAAAGAATAAATAGCAGGGCAGTCATATCAGAGCTGGTATGTGATTAGGAAGCTTGAGCTGAAAGGAGGAGGAGGACAGAAAGGAAGGAATAAAGTATTCAGTCCTATGTATTTCAGACACCAGTGCATTGCTGAAAAAAGCGGATGTTGTAGAAATTTAAACAAAATGAACATGAGTCAGTTATGTCACTGCTACTCAGCAGTGACTCTTAGTCCAATCTGAAGCTGAACTCAACTTTGAGGTGACAAAGGTGAATCTACAAAAGGTCTATGGTAGAATATTAAAGAATTTTTACTATATGACATGACAGAAACTGAGGAGAAATGTAATTTACAAAAATAAGGTATCTCCAAACATATTGATTAAGTAGACAGTTATATGTGTTATGAAACACTATGTTTTAAAAGGCTTGCTGGAATTTTCTGAAAAACTCCTGTTGACTATTCAGTAGTTTAGGTGTTTAATAGGGCTTTGAGAATGTGAGAAATCGGAACCAATTCTAAAAATCCTCCTAATGGCATGGGAAAGAACTTGCTCAATTCTTACTACACTACAATGTTACTTTTAGCATTATAATGGT
This sequence comes from Geospiza fortis, assembly GCF_000277835.1. NCBI lineage: Eukaryota > Metazoa > Chordata > Aves > Passeriformes > Thraupidae > Geospiza > Geospiza fortis. Next base: position 7,498,222 of record NW_005054300.1, on the reverse strand, counting down.
GATGTGAAAGGAAAGACAGAAAATCCTTCCAACTAAACACATGATCTTTACTAACAGCACATTTTCTAAGACAACAACCCTGTATCTTCAAATACTGAAAATACGTTGTCTCCCTTTGGGAGAAATCATCAATCAAGTTCCTAATACGCAACAAAGAAGCAAACTGCTGCATATTTAAGAGGTCTGTTCCACCAATTTAAGAAATAATAGGACTTCCAAAAAACTACAACCAATCAGGTCTTCAGCATTTTCAGACAGATTTACTGACCACCTCTCAAAGACATCACAGGTTAGCCAGTCACACATTTCATGTGTGTTCTGCCACAAACTCCATGACCACCAAGCACACAGTCTCTGGCAGACTTGTCATTCTTCTGTCTTTCACAGCTGAGACTGAACAAACTGAAGGGACAGAAATGTTACAGATTTTGCATCCTTGGGTACCAGACTTTAAGTCCGGACAAGACAGCTTCCCAGAACACAGATCTATGCCCCTGTGAGATCAGTAGGACAGGAAATGAGTAACAGGCTGATGTGGAGTGGTCCTTGTGACAAGAGCAAAGAAGCCAATTATAACTCTACTGGATTTTATATTCACAGCTTGATTTGTTGACTGGCAGTCTTGGTGGAAAATCACACAACTGCTGTACAATCCATCCACATCTTGGAGAACATGACATGTTAAGTATGAGATCCTTGGTGTCCAAGGAACCAAACCATCATCCCAAAGCTGTAAAAGCAGCTGCAGGAAGCAAATCCTGCATTTCACTTCAGTTATTCCTAATAAAACTGAACTGAGTGGTGACTGAAAACATAATGGGTAGTATACACAAAAGAACCAGAATTTTTGTGTATGAATACTAGAGAGCAATCGGAAGACAAAAGCTTAGACAGAACATTTCCCTTTAACTGCTAGAGTTATGTCAGATCACTGTACTTTCTTTAAAAGTGCTTGGAAACTTTTATTTTCTCTGTATCTAAAGCAAGGACTTGTACAAGTCAATTTATGCAGCACTTGTTCTGTTTGCCCTTCTGTATAAATTAACACTAATTTGCCCTATGCCTCCAAAAAGGCCTAGGCACTAAAGAACTGAACAGTCTCTACAAGACAACCTCCACCTATTGTAGAAACAAAGAATTTAAAGATTTAACTCAGTGTATTTAATAGCTTAGGATGGCACTTCATGCTAGCAAGACTCTAAAGGAAATACTAATAAAAGTACTTCATAAACTAATTAATTAGTAAAATAGGAGAAACCTATGAAGACTTCTTTTTTAGCTATAATAAATTCCCACCAGATCACTGAAGCTTTTCGCTTATGAAATTGCCAATTTGGATCTATAATTTTAAGTTCTGCAGTGGCTGGTGTCCTTCAACAAGTGCTTAATTTCCATAAAATTATACTTTGGCTTACATTGCCTAGACTGTTATTCATATAATAAACTCTTCCATATGATTTTCTTAAAACAGCCATGAAAAGATATTTAATAAGATTATTAATTTAGGCACTTAATAGTGATCAAATGAAGTATGCTGTTTGATTTAGAAGCTTGATTATTTTTAAAAGATAAATAAAAAGAGTAACATCAGAAATAAAGAAAAATAAGAAAAAATATAGAATATTATTTTTAAAAGCCAGATGGTTGAAAGGCTTAAATCTGAATAAATTATTTTTTTTAAAACTTCCTTGAAATTTGCATGTATAGTCATACTATTCTTTATTGCTTTTGCAGTTTATCTAATACAGCCAGTTTGCAGTTACTTTTATACATACCCCTTTTAAAGGTACTTTGAATGCAATAAATCTCGTTCCTGGTATAGGCTGTCCAACTGGTGTCAAACTCCGCCATCTGTAAGGAAAGAAATATTACATTTTAAAGATTTTCAAGTTGCATGATTTGACAGAAGACACCTGCAGCACAAAGCACATAAAAATTGCTGTTATCATAAGGTATAATTAGGTCCCCAAATTTGCAACTATTCAATGAAGAAGTTTCAAAGTATCATCAGGATGCTTGAAATGAGTCTTTTTCCTTCCTTCTTCTTCAACTTCCAGAAAATTCCTCTCCTCAAAATGGCAGGGTAACATTTACAAACAAGTAGCACCAATATATAGCAAAGCAGATGTGTAAGGTTCAACAGGTAAAAATGTATTGTTGTAGTTGGTGGGTGTTTTTCAACCTGACTGAATCAAACGCCTTAAAAAAAGTTGCCATAGGCACACATCAATCATTTAATTGACAATGAAATGCAAAATTTATGTTCATTAACAATACAGATAATCTGTATATTCCAAAAATGTTTCCTTTGTAATATGCTTCTTTTTCAAAGAAACACTCTTGATTAAACTTTCTCTCACCATTTTGAAAAATACAGAGAATATTCCATCACAACAAAACCTATCACAAATCACCAATAAGAAGACTTGTTACAACATTCAAAACACCCGTAATTCCAAAACCAAAGAGTACAGTATGCACAAGTTCTACATTCTGGTGAAAAAACTCTCCATATATAATATTTCAGAGATTTCAGTTTTTAAAAAAGGATGAAAAGCATTATCTGAAGAGGAAAACAAGTTAATCAGCAGATCAATTTTACCTTCAATGAGGTAACTTTCTAAACTTAGAACTATTATTTCCTCTTCTTCTGCAAGTGCAAATTGTCTCTATAACCTAACAACGTGCAGCTGGATGACTTAAAATCTACACAGGCTTTTTGCATTTTTGGCTAACACCTCAACTATTAAGATACAAAACATTTCCCCAAGATTCTTTAACACTGGTGTTCATTCCCTTGCAATTTTCTGAATTAATGCTTAAATTAATCTCTCCCTTTGAAGGGAGCATCCAACAGCTTTCTGATGTTCATAAAACAACACCATTTAATGAAATAAACCAAATACGTAATTTTAAAATGTTCTAACCACTGAATACTTTCCTTGTTCACAATTCCTGTATTGGATCATAAAAAAATCAGAAGTTGGCTGGAAAAATTCTCAATGATAATATCTATAATTATGTTTGTCATATTATATAAATAACAACATCACCATTCAGAGATGCTTGGAAGTAACAAAGGAAACAAAGCAGGGTGACTGAAGTGTATTTGATATTAACAACCACATAACAATCTCCTACAGACATGTCTTTAGCACTAACTTCTCTCTGTAATCTTCATCATGAGGCAAAGAACAGATCAAGGCTCACAGTGCAGACATACAGGTGCTTAGTTTAATGGACAATAAATGAAGGAACAAAGGAGTAATAACAACTCATCATTAGGAAGGCTGCTGCAAACAGCTGGTCTGTAGAAGGCTGATACAAGGAGAGAAAGTGTAAGCGCAGGCTAGAGGTGAGATCATCAAGAGCTGTTTCAAATAAAACTTTTACTAAATTCTAATTTTTTTTGCAGGATAAGTCTTCTTAAATGAATTTTCAAGTTTGTAAACCCTGGTGTCTGGTAGCTTTATGCTTGCTGTGAAGTATGAAAACAAATCTGAGACTATGTTCCATTTACTCCTATTTAAGAGATGTAAATTGTACATGAATCAATTAAGATCAGAAATTCAGTGCTGTTTTAACCTGCTTTCTCTTGGAAATCTATGAGTGGAAATAAACCATAATTATTATAGATAGGAGCATTTAAAAGTCAAAAAGAAAGTATCAAAAAAGGCCTTTCAAATCTTATTTTCTTTAATTAACAATGTAAAAAAGGCTTTGTAAAAATTCCGAACTTTTTTCATATTTGGGGATTTACAGAACAATACCCCAGGATTACCCAATTTATTGTCAGACCTTAATAAACCTGGGGTTTTATTCTCTTGTATTTAAAGCCATTTCAATCCTCCCAGAAAAAAAAA
>NW_005054300.1:7490154-7494096 GCF_000277835.1 Geospiza fortis | reverse complement strand
TCACATAAACAGGAATTACAGGAGCAAAGCCTTAACTAAGCATTTTAGCAAGTATGAATGAGACTTGTGACACATGGTTTGGGTTCTGCTTGAACAGAGTAGAAGCAAGAAAGGCAGGAGTCAGAGGTGTTACCACAAGAGTTGGCACCATCATTATCCCTGTACCGGTGACTAAGAGCTACAGAGGCTTGAGTGAAAACCAGGCTGGACATGAAGAAACTGACTGATTATGGATTACATCCAGCTGCATTTTTTATCTGCTTTGGCTTTAAAATTTTAACAGAGTCAGATGTGGAACAAATTTTTTTTCTCATAATTTATTTTAACATTGTTAAGGTCATATGGAAGCTTTAATTTCCAGTAAAATGTTCTGGTTTAGAACCGATTCATTGTAAGATTTACTTTTACAACTACTGTCACCTCTAGCAAGACCACTTAGAAAATACTACTTGGAACATCTTTTTTGGCTACAGATACTGCATGATATACATGCAGCCTGATTTTCCAAGTGACTTCCATACCTCTATAGACACCAGATTCAAAATTGATGATAGGAAGCACTTTTACAAATAAAATATCATCCTTCTCTCCCACTCACTGTTGAACATGCACAATCCCTTATGCCACAGTATTTAATATTCCTGTCTAAATGAAAATGCTGATGCTTTAAGTCTGGACAGAAAAAAATCAGTTAAAGAAGCATGTTTATGGTGTATTGGCAAAAATAATTCAGCTTTGCCCTTCTAACAAAAAGACCCCACTCAGTATTTTTATACTATTCAAGGGAAACTTGCCAGAAAGTGACATTTCTGCAGATGCTCTTCAGAACTGAATTGGAGTTTATGTAATACACACAGCAGGATTTTGGATGCTGAAGCACAAATGAGTATAAATTTGTAAAAACATCATAGTATTTTATGACTTGTTAGGCAGCTTGGACTGTCTGGTTCTTCACTAAAACATCAGAGTATACAACTACTGAAGGTTAAAACCATTTCAGACACTGTGAAGAACCAGAATTTGACTCCATGTGGAAACTGGAGCGCAAGGAGTCACATGAACCTCTCTTTTACACTACTGTCTCATTTTGCTACAAAATTACTTCACCAGCACCGTTTTGTAGGTTTGAGACTCCAACAGACAGTACACCATAGCTCTGCTCCAAGACATTAGTGGAAAAAAGAAATATAATTTTCTTTATCATAGAATGGCTTGGATTGGAATAAGCCTTAAATATCCTCTAGTTGCAACTCTCCTGTCACAGGAAGGGACACCTTCCACTAGACCAGGGTGCTCAAAGACCCATCCAACCAGCCTTGAAAACTCACAGGGAAGGGCACCCAGAATTTCCGTGCATCACAATCCATATAGTGAAAAATTTCTTCCTTACATCTGAGGTAAACCTCTTCAACTTTAAAGTCATTACCCCTTGTCCTAAAAAAAGGTTCACCATTTCTTGTTTAGTTGCACTATTCCTACTTACTACCTTAACTGAAACCCCTAATTTATTGTATTGCTTGAATTAGCATAATGAAGTCTGGATTAAAAGTATTAAAAACTGAGGCACTAACAGGAAGACAAAAGATGCCAGTATTTAGTGTCACTCTCCTTATCTCTTGCAGTACCATTAAACCAAAAGAGTTAAGAGTATTGCTATTACAACATGGAGATTGAGGTTGTGTTTCCACAGTCGACACTTGTCCTTATGCTCCAGGCTACACAATCCTACTTTCGCCAACACCTATTTATGGGGCCAGTAAATTGCATATGCAGGATGACCTAGACTCAAACTTGTCTCCTTAAGCCCCTTCCAGGATTCACTTCTATGTCTTCCTGGCTTACTGAACTGACAGTGAACTGACACTGAACATGCTGTGCTAGCACAAGGGTGACATCCACATCCTGATGCATGAGACTGAGGGGCTGACAAGGCCTTCAACTTCATTACTGTTACTGTGGATGTCTAACTTTATTTCTTAGCAGTATAAAAACTATCTGGAGAAGTTGAAAGCACTTCAGTATCAGGCACTTTGTCAAAAGGTAACACTAACTTTATAACCAAATATTTGACAGTAGCTGTTTCTCTCCCTGAAAGGTATTAGTTTCCAATTGTAGAAGTCAAAAGTAGCATCCACGGATTCTTCCATAGTTAAGAAATCCATGTAATCTCAAAGCTTCTCTAGTTCAAATGCGAGGGGGGGATAAGAAAGGAGAAACAAGCACCTGATTCTCAAAGCTTTAGTAGCAATTTCCAAGGATGAAGAAAGCAAGGACAATTGTTTTCCAATTTCTGAATCGCTGCTTAAAAACTAACCCACTTTAGCTCACATCTAACATGTAACTGAAATTTCATAGAAATTTTCAGAGAAAGACATGTTTAAACAGCTTTTTTTAAAGTTTATTCTAATTTTAATCCTTGAGCTTGTCAGCCATGCAACTCTTCTGCTTCTTTACTTTTTAAATTCCCTTCATCTTTTGTTTCTATTCACTGGTTTTTGGCCCAACAAATATTACAGGAGCGCATGTTTTTTGTATCTTATTGCTCCTCCTAAGAATGCTCTTAATAAACCTACTTAACACTCCCCCTGAAACCAGCATAATGTAATTCTTTCCTCAAATAACATATAAACTGCAAGTTATTGCCCCATTACAGTGTGCCTTTATATCTCAGCATACCCTCCTATCAAAAAAGTTTGTACTGATGCCATCAAGAACATATGAATTAAAACTCTTTTAATTTGGACTTCTTTTCTTGTGCTTTATTAAGAGCTGAAGAGTAGAACTGTATCTGTTTTAAATGACATCATTCTGTGGTCCACATATGCACTCCCAATCAAGTCATTACAAGGCCTGTATAGTGCATTTGGAATAATTTGGGATTATTTTTGTTGATACAACATTTCTGTCGTCCTCTTGTTAGAAACAAAACCACGAGATGTTTCTGGATCTGAATTCACAAAAGTATTCCTTGATCTTGTGCATGCAACCACCTGCTCCCATCTTATCAACTCTTCGGCCATTCCTAGTAGCAAACACAAGTAGCCTGAAGTATGGACTAGCCTCCCATTTCCCAAGTAAACATACACTTGGGGGTAAAAAGATTAGGAAGAAGGAACTGTGTGCGGCCGATGAAGGAGAAGTGTTCACAGGCTGAGCATTATACTCACCTGGGGAATGAATGGCTGGGCTGTTCCTGTCTTGGAGAAGATACCTACCTTAACCTGTCTGTAGGTGGTGAAGGTGCTTGAGGCAAGAAAGCGCTTGGGGCAGTCAGTGCCCCTCTCTGTGGGATGCCCGCTCCTGCCTCTTGCTTAGTGTGAGGGATACTTACCCATCAGGGATAGTGTTCTTCTTTACCATGCTGAAAGCAGGAGCAGGCAGAGCAGGAGGCAGCGGTGAAAGTGGGCACTGCAGCAAAGGAGAGAGAACCGCGCAGTTAACACGGTGCTAATCTCTTTCTCCATCAGTGGGCCTTTGCATAGGGCTGAGTCTCAAGTAAAACAAACCAAGCAGACAGCTGAGGCTTGAAGCTGTCCTGAACAAGTTCTGCACCTCGCAAGCTAGCCTATTTCTCCACTGCTACAGCACGACAAGAGGTAAAGACAACTCACCTCTCCTCTCCAGGTGATCACAAGAAAGAGAGAGGAGAGGCGGCAGGTTTCTCTGTAACTCTGGCAGCAGCGCTGCAGGTACGAAGATCTTCCTGGCAGTACCTTCTGTCCCACTCTGCGGCTCGGAGCCGTCTATTCCGCCCTTGCTCTCCCAGTTAGAACCCGTCTCAAGGAGAACCTCCAAGTAGCTGCAAGAGGCGAGGCCGGCACCTCAGCAATGGAAGGACCATCACCTGCTCCCCCCTAACCTACACCGGTCCGACCCCGCTGGACGCCGGGCGCCCGCCGACCTTGGGGGGTCCGGGCTGGGGAGGGCGCGGGGAGCGGCCCC
>NW_005054300.1:7488571-7489755 GCF_000277835.1 Geospiza fortis | reverse complement strand
TGGGGGGTTGTTCTCCGGCTGGGTGTGTGGAAATACACCAGCTCCAGTAGTCAAGGATGCGCAAGTGATGTCGATTTAAAAAGCAGCTAATAATCTGTCTTGCTTAAGCCAATTTTAAAAGTTCTTGAAATTCGTTATTGCCGTGTACTCCTGCACGCCGCTCTGAGGTGGTGTCTGTGGGAGGCAGCCGGGATGGTTGTCAGTACCAGAAGCACGTTCTGAAAAGTTAAACCATGATTTACAGTGAAACAACTCTTGTAACGTTGGTCGTCAGAATTAGTTTGTTAGTACGTTTTTATTTCTGCTTGATACGGTATCCTTTACCACGGCTCATGGAGCAAGTACATTGAATATTCTAAGCATATCTTTTTTTCGACTATGTTTTTCTTTGCTCTGTAGTATCTTTTTTTCCTCAAAGACTTCCTTCAGTCTTGTCCTTCAGTAAGTGCTTTGGGGCAGCAGTTTTGAGGTGCCTCATTTGGAATTTACAAATGCCCTTTCCATATACTGCTTGTGATGCATTCCATATTAGATGAGTCCTCTTGGTGCTCACTATAAACTGATAGATCCTACCTCTTCATTTTTGCATATTTCTTTTAGTATTGTTTAACCTTTTTTTAATTTCCTGCATAATTACTAAGCATCAGCACTTACATTTTTTAATTTAATCATTCATTGTAGTTCATTTTAATCTGAGTCTTTGGGATGTCAGTAGAAATTGAAAAGGACGAGAGAACATTTTGTTAATAACAATGCTGCTATAGATCAGGAATAGCTCTTAGTTTTGAATGTGTGGATTTGCATTACTGTAGCTGAGAGGGGAGTCCTTTTTGAAAGGGGAAAGTTTGCATCAAGTTATTTGCTTGGGCTTTTTAACCTTAAATATTTGTGCATTTTTGTGCATTTTTGAGGGATGCTTGTAGGCAGTTTGATTGTATTGACAGATTGAAGGAAGACGAAGTAATCATGGCTGAGCCATGCCTGTAAACCAAAGATCTTGGAAAGGTGACCTTGACTTTCAGAAAAAAGTTAAAACAGCCCTCTGAACAACATCTGTATTCTCTGTTCGGCAATACAGTGTGGCACTACCCAATACTTCTCATCCAATAAATGTTAAATATTGATTTGAATGTGGTAGATTCTTTACAGCATTTCACTGAAATCGCTTTACTCTGATTTTCGGA
>NW_005054300.1:7466251-7488328 GCF_000277835.1 Geospiza fortis | reverse complement strand
TACTGAGGATGTTAGTAGACAACAAACAGAATGGCTTGTAAAACAGAACCTGCAGGAAGGTAGTACAATAAAAATACTTATTTACATATTTCCTGCTATTGTGCAGCAAAACTTAACGAGTCAGATAGGAATGTATTACTTTTATTTTTACATGCTTATATTCAATAGTCCCATTGAACTTGGTGGCATTTCCCATAGTTTAAGGTGGAGGTTTCTGAGTTTAGTTCTCTCATTGTCTCAGCAGCAGCAGTTGTGACTGCAGATGATGTGTGAGGTCTTACTGCTGGGGAGGGATGCTCCCAAACCTCTGTAAATACTTTCCCTGCCCTAAAGGAGGAACCTGTGCTGCTGTCTTGGCCATCCCCATCACATCAGCCTCAACTTTGCACCTACTTGTGTTGGTCCAGCAGTATGCAAAATACAGACTACCTGATGTTGAAAGAGTACGTAAAGAAAATACCCTTTACTTGTTCTGTAGATGCATTGCATTGTCTCTATTGGGGATTGAATAGTGCCTAGACAGACCTGTAATCTGACGTATTACTTTTTTTTTTTTGCAGCTGCTCTGCTATTTACGCTGTGTCATAAGACAAATGGCACTGCTATTAACTGGAAAATCTGGTCTAGCATACATGATGTGCATTTAGAGTGACAGTTCTGTACCTTGATCTGCACTTAATGGTACCACTCTGAATGGAGCATCTGGTAGAACAAGTCTTCCTTAGGACATGTAAGTATTTGTTTTACTGAGATCAGTAAGGAAACTTCTTTATGTATTCAGGTATATTATTAAACATATTATAAGAAGAAAATAAATATACAAATGGCTGCTCACTTGTATTGTGTTAGTAGTTGGAGGAAGTCTGTGGAACTTACTAAGACAACCTGATGTCCTGGTCCTGCTGGAGCTGCCTGTGACCCCATTTAAGTTTCTCTAAGTTAATGTTCACAAACAACCTCTCTTCACAATCCCCCTGCTCTTGGAGCAAGTCCAGGATGACAGTGCCTGCTAAAGCAACCGTGCTTTTTTTACTCAGGTCACGTTGACACATCTGCCTGCCGAGTATCCTACCTGAAAGCTGGGACCAGTACTAAATTCACTCTTCTGCAATTTTCAATTGACTTTCTTCCCCTCTGTCCACACATTCTTCATTTATCTTGTGGTGATTTGTTTCTGTTGCCTGACTAAATCTCTTCCTCTTGTTTCTTCTCTAGCTCCTGCATTCTTCTCTAGCTCCTGTGGATTGTAAACCACATGCTGGAACACAAATAAACTGGAAATTCTACAAATATTTTATAAAAATATTTTAAAATTGTAAGCATGTCTTCAGCACATCGTTTTCCTTAGTTTTTAAAGTCCTATCTGATCAATCAATATCAGATATTCATCAGATTAGTGGCATTTGGGTACCAAATTGACATTAATCATAAAATACAGTTATCTAATTTACTCACACTGTGACTATCTCTGCTTTGCGTGGTCCTGATGTGATAAGGTTCAGAGAAATACTATTGCTTGTAGGAGGGTTGATATCAACACTCAAGAACTGAAAACATAAGAGATTGTATCAATGACTGAATGACAGAATATGATTATTCAGCTGATATAAATCTTACTTTAAAAATCACTTAAATTACAAACCTAGCTGATAAACTTAATTAAATATCTTTTAAGACTACTAGTGTGTTAGTATCAGATAATAGTTCAGGAAGAATTATCATGTATAGTATCAGTAATCATATATTAAACATATGAAAATTTGGATGAAAATTAGACCTTAATGTAACTGTCACCAGATGGATAAATTGTTACCACACAGAAGCACCTTTTGTAAAATCAGAATCATATAATCACAGAGTCATAGAATGGTCTGGGTTTGAAGGGACCTTAAAGATCATGTGGTTCCAAAGCCTCTGCATGGACAGGGACACATTCCACTAGATCATGTTATTCAGAGCCCCATCAAACCTGGCCTTGTACACTTCCAGGATGGGGGATCCACAGCTCATTATTTTTAATAATCTGAAATTTTAGTATTTTTCTTCCCACTTACCTGAAAATTATCTAAAATAATTGCTGAGAAAAATCTGCTGCTGGAAGGAGGCACTCATACATAATGGTGCAGATCTCTTCATGACTCAGTTATGAAAATTTGCATTTGTAGCCATTAAAAAGTCATTGTTACTTAAAAAATGGGGGGGTGTGTCTACAAAGTATAACTGTTCTTCATAGTAATTTTGAAAATAATTTAGATGTCAAATGACTAATGCCTGAATAAAAGCAGCTAATGCTCTTACAGGAACATCTTTCTGCTCTTTTGTAGAAATGGCTGAGTGGCACTTTATTAACTGATGAAGTGTTACTGGGATAGCCACAGGGAAGGTTGTGAGGTGCTCAGGTGGTTTTAAAATTACAGCAGTCAAGGTGGGCCAGTTTACTTTTTTTAATATAGTTTGTAAAATGGTTTGAAGTGAAAGTAGCATGCTTTGTATTAATAGTGCCCAAGTCCCTGACTGTACCCTTTCTGTACTAAGTTCTGTTACAGCTACAGTAAGTGACAGCTCAAAAAAACCAGATGAAGTCTGGGCTGGGTTCTGAACACCATGTCCTTATCCTGAAAGGAGACACCAAGGACTATGATATTTCCTCATCAAAAAGAGTCCTCTTTGAACTCTGATCTGACAGGCTGTCAATATTGACCTCTAACTGTTTTGTCAAGTATTTGTTTGTGGAACATGTTTTCTGAAGGTTTTAGAGAATTCATTTTTTCTCCTCCATTAACTGTAAATTCAAGACAGCATCTCCTTCAGGGAAATACAAGCTCATCAGCAATTCAGATGTTAGAATGCTGGCGAGTTGCTATGGCTGTGAGACAGCAAAGTGTAAATTTTGTTTGAAAGCCACATTGTTTCTATGGTCCATTAAAATCAAGTGGAAGTTTTACTTTATTTGGAGGGGCAGAGAGGGTGACTTTTCAAATATGTTGAATATATATATCCACACACAATCATATTGAATGGCTTTTTCTATTCTGTCAATAAATTTTGATTTAGATGTACCTTTCTTTCTAGATGAAGAAGAAACTACATGCTCTGATGCCAGGCAAACTCATGCATGCTTTATCATGGGCACCTGATGAAGGAAGTGCTTTCCTGTAGCTCCTGTTTCACAGGTGATAAATTCTGCTTGATGCAGGTGGTAATGAATTGTATATTTTTAAGTTTAATCAGCGTTCTCATCTGTTAGAATTTCATGCTCAGATCTGTGGGAACTGTTTGTAAGTTGGTTTAGGGTTTCTTAGTGCTTCCTAGTTGTTTTTTTAAATAGCTATAATGTTAAACCAAGTAACCTGATTAATCTGTCAGAATTTGAAATGTGTTCTAAAAATTGCCTACGTGATAAGAAATTTCTGTTGCCATTTGTTCCTTTAAATGTTCTGTAATTAATGATAGATGGCTTTATTTTAATGTGCCAAGAAATATCAATGCAGAAATAGCTGCTGGAATTTGATGGCTCAATCACAGACAAATTTATCAAATAGGCTAAAACAGTTGAGTTTGATTCCAAATATCCTAAGTATTCATGTATGAGAGTATTCATATTTGATGGAATTGATTATGGTAATGTTTAGCAGATTTTGATAGTCTATCTTTACATGTTTTTTTAGAAGGAAATACATATTGTCCATACTGTATTAGGAGTATTACAGGGTAATTGTAGATACTCTTAATATTTTTCATGCAAGTTCTTTGGCTTCAAGCTTACAAATAACAGGGACCAAGTTAAGGCTCGTTATGTTTTTAAAAAGTCTAACAGATAAAAAAGCCTGGGAACAAACTGAAGTAGTTATCACAGTTATTTAAAACCCCAGAGCAGAGCTGTTGCCTGAGATTAGGTCTCATACCAGAATAGCCAAACAGAGGAAGCTGTATCTTCTGCTGCAGTTGCAGAGGGGTCACTTGTGTGCCTGGGATAAAGGTCCTGTCCTCTCCAGGACACCCAGATGTCCTGTGAGCGCTCAGTAGCTCTGGGATGTTCTGAACACAGTGGGTTTATTGCATGAGCTCAGATGAACCCTGGAGAGCTCAGGCCTCAGTTCTGATGTGTGAGGGCGAGGGCTGTGTTGGATTTATGTGTGTCCTGTGCAGCTCACCTTCTTGTGCTCCCTGTGTCTGATGCACTTCGTGACTAACAGGTTATCATCAGTAATATCTGATAATCCAGTGGAAAGAGAAAAAACAAATTAAATTGTTTTGTAAGAAACATCTTTAATTTGCAATACGACTTCTTAGAAAAGGACATTTAAAAAATTTTTGTAATGCAGAAATATATTTATGTACAATTTAAAGTAAAAGTACACATCTTTTTCTACTTCTCAAAAATTCACTTCAGTAAAAAAAGTATGAACTTGTTTACAACTAAAAGACATTGCAATTAGACCTAATAAGTGATTTTTGGCTCAGATAAGCCAGGTACTAGCATATGCTTATGTTACTGGTGCTAGTCAGAAAGATATATCAGAAGTCTTGAAGAAGTTTGTGTAAAATCTGTAAAGGTTAATTAAGAAAAAAGTTATTTTGAAATTGAGGCAATTTGTAAAACCCTCCAGCCTTGCCCTTACATTCTTTCACAGTATGCAGGATCCAGGGAACAAACCATTCCAAAATACTTTTGAACAGCTGCAAGAAGAATTTAACTTTGTTACTGAAAAAGATATTAAAAAGTGTAAATGCTTCCAGCTGTTGCAGTAGTAAAACTTCTGTTTATAGGGAGATACAGCATACAGTATTTCAGGAATTTGGTGTTTCAGATACAGTCTTTGTTTTAAACTTATATTTGATAAGTTGTGTTACATTTAATCTCTGATTTTTTTATGTTTTCTGAGTCAATCTTTCCTGTTCTTTTATGTTTATGTAACAGAGAATTTTGTTCATTATCAACCTAAATAAAAGATCTATCTATACTTTCAACACATTTGGATTTACTGTAATTAGAAGCATTTTAGATATATTAGTTAACAGTGCAAATTAAAAATCCAGTAAGAATTTTATTATAGCTTGCAAAATGTTACTTACAGGTATTAGATACATATTGAAATGGTATGGTACTTTGAAGAAAATTCACAATTTTTCTCTCAAATGTTCGCAAAGTGAAGCTCTGGGAAAAAACTTTGTTGTTAATACCCAACATTTTGATTAGATACTGCATCTAGCATGCTGATTTTTGTAGACTACAATCCTTCACATTCTTGATTGATGGGATTGTACATTCTGTGAAACTTTGTGAACCCTCACACAAAGCTGCCACAATTTATCATGAGATGGAGCTCTGAGGCAGAGCAAGAGTCAGCAAAGGCAGTGGCATTACAGCAGTATGGGCATTATTCCTTTCTAATGGTTTGGGAAAATTTCTGGTTTCTCTCAAGTGTGAACTCTTCAGCTACATTTAGAAATTTCCAAAGGAGCCTGACATCCTGTGAAATACTTTTGCAGTTGAAATGCTGGAAATTGTTTTTCAAAAAGCCGACTGGTATGAACTTCTGTCTTTTCTTTCATTAAAAAGTGTTATAGCTCCTCTTTCAATTAGTTGTTTCAAAAATTGGATATCATGAGAAAATAACTATCACACCCCTAGAAGAGTTGTCCTAATACTTAGATATCACAGTGCTTTATTTCTGTCATGTCCTCCAGTTTAAATTTATCACGAATCAGCTTCCTGGACTCTTTTGTGGTGTGCCCATATCTGCTAGTTCAGGATCCCATACTAGATATGTTCTTCTTGTGCAGAGCTGATATGCTCTTGGTGGCACTCTGTGTTTGTGAAGTTAAATTGGCTTTTTTCACTCTGCCTCTAGAATCCAAGTTTTCTTGTAAATGTTTCTTGGAACTCTTTCTGAAGCTTTCCCATTAATTGAACTAATGAATTAGGGATTTTGGTTTTTTGGTAATAAATATTTTCATAGTGCTCAGTCTTTATGGCAAGATTAGCTATGAAATTAATGGGTTTTAAACTCTTTTCATGCAAAGGATGGGTATATTCTGGGACTTACTAGTTTTTGAGGTCCACTTTTATAGAGATTTTTTTATAGTTTCCTGCCAATGTTTATGCTTTTCTTGATAGTTGCAGATGAGGCCAGGAAAAATGGTGTGGGTTCCCAAATCATACAGAGAACATAAATGGAAATAAAAACTGTGATGATTGATACAAACAACTGACACATAGACTGATAGTTTGAGGTATCTACTATCTCAATTCTCAAACCCTTTGCAGCATGGCAACCTTGAAAAAAATCCCTTCCTGACTAATGATGCAGTTGTTACCTTCATAGATATTACAAAATTATTTTATAACTTTCTTGTAAAAAGATGTGTCCACATGAGTGCTGTCAATGGCAGCTGTACAGGGCAGGGCTGTTCATCACATGCTTATTTGAAGAGGTGTAGATTACAAAAATTCTAGTAATTTCAAAGAAATTTATAGTTGCATGAGCAGATGTCAGAAGCAGCTGAGTTACCAATTCATCTATAGAACATCCTGTGAGTAAACTGCCAGGTAAAAAGGGAGTTGGAAGGTATCAGTAGGTGGCAGAAAAACACTGGTGTTATAGCTTTACCTGTGTAACCAGAACCTGACATCTCTGCCTTTATAATATTTTACAGTTTTCATTTTTCTCTGTGCTGAGCTCCAGACCCCTTTACAAGACTTCTGTTTCCATGTGTTCAGTTAGGACAGCCTAGTGCTGTATTACTGTTCTTCATATAGTTCAAATCTGTCATCAGAGGGAACTTTCCGGATGCTTTGATGTGAAGCAGACAGCTTCTCTTTCCATGAGAAGGGAAGTTTGAGGGGTGGTGAAATGAGAAAGTGTTCACAACACTAAGAACTCTTGAACTGATACTGAAAATGCTCTAGGATACTGCAACCATAATTTGGAATACTTATTTTGCTCTTCTGTGGTTTTGATTTTTTTTGCTAGATGTCATTTTTGTATCAGTTTGAAAAGGTGAACTCTGAGTTTAGGACTCTTGAGTCTTTGATGTGCACAGCATCATTTTGGATCCAGCAGTGCTTACTTCAAAGTATGAAAATCATGTCAGACTTCTGTGGGCTTTGGAAATTATATGACTGCATCAACTCTATGCTCCATCTTGAGCTAAGCAAACTGGCTAGATCCAAGCTAGCATATGAGAAACCAGTTCTGGTATCTGTACCAGCAGCACTGTTGTTTCTTGTTCAATCTGCCAACAAATAGTTTTAGCTTTGTGTTCACAGTTATATCGTCTTTGCTTTTGTTAGAATGTGTTTAAGTTTCACATTGGCCACTCATATGAGAAAGAACTGGCTTGGATCAGTTATCATTCTGTTCTCAGCTCCTCTGGAGCAATTGAAAGTAATGCAAAATTAAATATAAAATATTTCTGTGGTATTTGCAAAACTCTGTAGGAGCTTTTGTTGTTATAAAAGTAAGGTGATAAGGTTTTCAGAGTGATGACATTCTGCAGAGTCCAGTAGTACATATTATAACAACAGCTCCAGTGTATTATCATTTGTGAGAACTCTTGGTGTGTCTGTATGCCTTGGAGCTGATATGAAGACAGCTCCCTACTTTTGTTGCATGATTCCAAAAGGCTTTTCCCAAAACCTTTTTAAGAAACACTTTTTTGTCTGATTTGTGACTACAATGAAAGGTGCTGGCATAGTTCCCTCATAGTGAGGAGAGCATGGAAGCCTCAAGAAGGAACTGAAATTAAGTTTGTCTGAGCTACACAAGGAATTCCAAGAAAGTTCAGTCACAATATTTGGATTTTAGTCTATTCAAGCTCCAGACTCTGTGTTCAGCCATAGCTGATGACTATCTTGAGCATATACACAGTAGGAAGTTGGAAAGAAAAAATTTATTTAAGGGGTATTTAGAATATGGCTGCTTGCAGTAAAATGTTTAATAGGCTGTTTTAGAATCCTTTTATTGAAATAAGTTTTAAATAACTTTTAACTTTTTCAACTTCAATAGGGTCATAGAGAGTGAATTGCAAAATACTAAATGTCTTAACATGATAGAGTAGAACCATAGAATGATATAGGTTGGAAAAGACTGCCAAGTCCATTTAATTTTACAAGTTCCTGAGATTGTCAGTGTTTAAGTGCATTATTCCAAGGTACCTCTTCCACTTCTCTGAGACTAGAGGAGGGTTTCCCAAGATAATTTGTCCTCCTGGGAAAAGTCCACTACTGTTCTTCTTGTCAAGTGTTGGTGTCCTTTTACAAAACTTGGCAAGTTGAATCCCTTGAGGAAGATATAAATAATTAATTGTAGTGGATTTCATATGACTATACCACAAGTTTTACTTGGATACACCTTGAATTAGACATTTATTTCCTAATGCCTTGGAGCACATAATATTATTTACCTACATAATTTTCCTCTGTAGTCAGGCTTTGAAGTTACAAATCAAAGTAATTTGTCTGTTCTAGTTCATAGTATACTAAAAGAAATCATTCTTCAAAGAACATGTATTTCTAAAAGAAATGTAAAGCACAATTTCCAAATAGAATAAATAATAACTTGTGGTTTAACAAAGGAGGAAAAAGAGTTTTAGTAATGAACTGTATTAAAAGTGTTGAATGTGCCACAAGAGCTATTGAATGTTGGTCTCAAATAAGTTATTTCAGCATCCAGTAAAAAAAGCAGAATTTGTGAATTTCACAGATTCCCTGAACATTCTGAGATGGAAGGGACCCACAAGGATCATCAAGTCCCACTCTTTGACTGACAGTTTAATACTGTAATTGACAACTTGCTAGTAGTGGCTGTGGAAGCTGAACCAGTAAAATGTAATTTTATCACAATTCCTAAAGGTGTTTTTTAAAGAATATGTGCTTTTTGGAATGTCTGTTTTAGAACTAAGTCTTTAATTCAATAAATGTTTGCACATCTTTCTTTCTGTGTATAGGAAAGCATACAGCATATGCACTGCTCAGCAGAACTGAATATACACATCTATTACACCACAAAATTGTATTGAAAAGTAACTGTATCAAGTCTAGGAAAGTGCTCTGCTTTCTGCATTTAATCAGATTTACTGAGTGGAAGGTGTAAGAAATCCCATCATAGACCCTATTGACTAATTTGAATTAAGAGATATTTCTTCCTTACCTCCCTTAGTATCTGGCTTAAATCCTGAATGATTTCATTAGCTATGTAAGGGCTTAATCTCTTGAAAATCCTGCTAAGCTCTTGCCCTCATTGAAAGCTGTGATAATTTGTTCTAGTTAATTTTGATTTAAATATATATATAGCCTTTCAGTTCTTCTTAATCATCCTTGCCTTTTTTTTTTAATAATGGCAAGATGAATAAGAACACAATTTTTTTCTTTATTTCATTATTTTGCATCCCTCTGCTGTTTGGTCTTAGAATCTTCTTTTAAACAACACCACTTTTTTCAATCTGTCAATGCAGTCACTGCAATTGTAAGTGAGGTAAAATTAAATACTTATGGAAGTTGATGTTTTTAATCCTGTTTTTTCAACCTAAAGTAATATTTGAGACAGCTATGATTTTTGCTGTAATTATTCTTTTGACATATGAAAGACTTAGATTTATTCAGAGTTGTCCTGCACCTTTTTTTCCAAAGGAAAGAGAACAACTTGCAAAAGGCTGCAGAAGAAAGCGCTGCTTTAAATATGTTTTATATTACTGCAAGTATGTAAGGAAGCTAAATAGTGTTTTTACTTTCTTTTCTAATGGAAGTACATGTAATTTCTGTTACCCATTTTGTGTTGATATAGGAGGGAAAATTGCATTTGTACTCTAGAAAAATTCTTTTGGAATCTCTTTGTGGGGCTGTATTGCAAGGGGATGTTATGAGCAGTTTGATACTTTTTATCCTCTCCACAATACTGACTGCATTGTGAACGGGGAGAATTTAAGAATGTGGTGGTAGGATGGTTTCCTGTTAAAAAAAAACCCAAGGCATGTACTAACATTAAGTATAAACAGGAACATGTAAACAGGGATGGCTTATGGAAACAAACAAAACAGGCATTTTTTTCCAGGAGAAAGTGGCAATGGAAGTGCTTCCAAGCTAGTTTTGTGTTGTCACAGGCTGGCTGATCGAGGAAGTGGAAAAAATTCTTGATGGTCTCTTGTAGGTGTAGTGCTGCATGCTTGCTACCTTTTTAGCAACTAGCTCTCTCAAGTTTGAGGATACTTTACAAGAAATTCCCGAAGAGTCTGTGTTGTGGGAGGATCCCTTTAGAGCACATAACCTCAACCCAGGTATAGAAGTCTGAAGGGGACTTTGCTACTGGTTAGAGAACCCATTGCCCAGTAGGGCCCTATCCAGTTTTCCCATTTGCCATTCAGCTGTTTTTGGATGTGTGGCCACACACCTACACACACACCCTTCATCTGTCAGTGCAGATAGTCTTCAAGGCATTCATAATCTCTGCTAAAAGGGAATGGAATATCTAAGTCCTTGGAGATTGTCCTTACTGCACCACAGCAAACAGGAGCTAAGATAAGATACAAACACTGAGATGGGATGCAAGGTCATGAGCACAGAGCTGCTCTCCAAAATACAGGCACTTTGCCTGGAAACTCAAGCTTTGTGGTATTTCTGAAGAATTTCTACACCTCTGGAGATCTGCAGCAGTGCTGTCTGGAGTGTCATCCACCCTCCTGCAAAATCTGTCCATCCAAGCATACAGAAGCACTTAGCAAAGCCTTGCTGCTGTTTGTGTTCTTAAAACAAACAAAATAGAGAACTCTTCTCTAAGTAACATAGCTGAGTGGTTGGAGAGGGTAAAGAAGAAAATCTTCCATGACATCACATTAACAACAGGCAGATTGACAATCTGTCCTCTTCTGCATGGAGTCTCATTAATAAATCTGTAGGTCAGACTGAAGGGAGGGCAAGTGTTAAAGTTTCCAATCTGGTGAGCTCGAGTATTGAAATACCCATAGTGTAACTGTGCATACAATAATTTTCAATTACTTCTATTCAATTTTATGTTTTAATTTTCTAAAAGTTTCTAAGCAATGCTTTTCATATATTTGTTTTCTTCAATATGATAAAGATATCTAGATACCTGAAGGTGCATAGAAAAAGGAGTTTAAGGAGAAAATAATTATGCAGTTACACATTGTTTGGTTTGGGGTTTTTCTTTTCAATGTTCAGTAGCAACTGCTTTCCTTTGTCAGAATGCATGCCTTGTTTATTGAAGTTAGAGAAATTTCTTACATTACATTTAATTCCAGGAAAGAGCAAACAGTCTAAGGTAAGCTTCACAATTGTACTTGTGCCCTAACTTCTAAAATATCCCTGAGATTGATTCTAAAAATAACAGTGTGTATTTTGTTATTGCTGCTTTACATGGTGTTTTGAAAAATTGCTGTTGACAACCTTTTAATACATGATGACCAACTGGGCACTTGCACTCACTCAGATAAGGCCTTATCTACTCACAAGGTTTTTGTTCCTGTGAACATTCAGAATGCAGAGTTAATAAATTATTGCAGGAATATGCTACATTACTTTCTGGCTTATATATATTTTAACCACAGTATTACAGTTGGAAAAAGTTTTTATTTCTGGTGATGTGTCAGTCACTAAAATGTTGACTTTAAAATTCATATTTTAAGCTAAATTTGCAATGCTGGAAGACTGTAAATAGCCTCACATTTAAAGTAAATAATGAACCTGGGTCATGGGAAGCAGAGATAAGGCTTTTCTTGTTATGTACAAACACAAAAATAGCTTGACTTGCAATTTCAAATCTGAAGCTGAGACTTCTACTGAAATGTTGAAAAGTATTTGGCAGTCCCTGTAGTTGTTAGGAGACTCAGAAATGTCACAGGTAGTTCCTATTTTGTAATTACAGTGAAAAAATATATAAAAATTTGAGATTTCAAGGCCACAGTCTAGACAGACTTGACTTTTGCTGCCTTAAGAGTGAGGACAAAACTTTCCAGATCAAAGTATCCATGTAATATGCATGCTATCGTTGTATTAGAGCATTGCCTTTGTTCCTTACAGGGATGGAGTACAGCTTGCTCTCCCTGTGGGCCTAGGTCCTCCAGAAAGGTTTTCACTATCAGTGGTTTATTCCTAAATGGATGGGTGAAAGCTAAGAGGCCTCACAATTTCATTTTTTAACTTCAGACAAATTAAATTTTAAGCAATCTTATTAATTTTTGTGACTCAGGCCATAATCACAGCCTTGGTACAAATGTAAAACATGCAGTGTTAGAAAGAAACAGAACTATTTCTAGTAAGCAGCAGTTATCAGAAGTTCAAAACAATCAAAAATATCTGTGCTAGGATACATCATGTGATTTTACAGTGCCTGAAGCATGACTGAGCCTTCACAGCTATTGTAAATAACACAAGTGCTTGTGGCTCTTGACAAGAGGCTATTCCCACATCTCCTAAATGATTTCTAGTATTAGAAATCTGAGATTGTCAGTATTAATGGTTGCTTTTTTGCATGAGAACAAAATGAATTCCACCCACTGGCTCTTGAACTATTAGAGTTCTTTTGTTCCTTATTTATTTTGTTACAGCTGTGCACTAGACTCATTGTTGAAGTGTACAATATTTAGCATATGCTGTGGCTGCAATTAAGTTTTAAAGCTCCTTCCTGCATGATTTCCTTCCTACTTTTTTTTTTCAATTGTGAAGTCTGAGTGTTCCTGAAGCTTATGATATGTCACGGAAAACATGGGGGGAGGGAAAGAAAGAAATCCTTACAGCTTCAGGCAGCTACACAGGGCAAGACAGTTTACATACTTTTTATAAAGCACAATACAAAGCGTAATACACACTGGAGCCTTCTTACTCAAAACTAGTTTTATTTTAAAAAATAAGTTGAATGCATAGCACTCACAAAGATTCCATTGTTTTGGACATTTTGCATTTAGAAGCACCATTCTTATTTATGCCATAAAAAACACGTTTTGGTTCTAATAGTAAGAACAGTGTATTTTTAATGTACACTGATAAAGCCCTTTTAAATAATATAGATTGAAACTGTTCAGTGTACATTTTCTCTGTAGTCATGATGCAGCTGTAGTGTCAGAAAAAAACTCAGACTAAGTAATAAATTAAAAACAAACAGTATGTAGTGGATCTTTTTACAATTGACCTAATGTCTTAAAATAGTCAAATAAAAAACACCCTATTAAATGTAAAGCTGTGGTATTAACTAAGTGAAAAAAGCCCCTCACCCATTTTAATTCCAGTGTTAAGTATTAGTTAAATTTTTATATATCAAATGCCTATGGGATAAATTTACTAATACCCCCAAAAAAGAAGAGCCTATACTGCTGTGTTGCAAAAAAAGATGACAAGTTAGATGATTTGAAGATTTTACAGAAAAAAATTGCTACAGGCATCTGCTGTTATTTCAAGTCATGGTCTATTACAAGACTGTACATTCATAGCATCAGAGGTAGTTAGAGCACTGAGGACTTGGATACAGCATTGCAACAAAATGAAACCAGCAGAAAGAAGTCCATTTCCCTCTAAAATGGATAACAGTGCTGAGTAAAAAGCATGGCATCTTATAAGGTGGAAAGTCTCTACTTAACACTACTCTCAGACATAGGGAAATATTCATTAAGAGATGAAGAGCGGAGAGGAAAAAAACCAAACCAACTTTCATTTTAATAAGGAATTGACCACACTATGCCTATTTCAAAGTTGATTCTCTAGGATAAAAGGGAGAGGGACATCTTTTCCCTTCATCCTCTTATTCTTCTTGACTTGCACATCTATGCTACAAAAGCCTACAACAAAAATTGGGATTTAAAGACAAAACAAGAGAAACAGGATTTCTTCTCCTCAACAATAAATAGGGTTTTTGTAGCATGTTATAATTTAGCCCCAGAAAGAATGAACACAGCTGTCCTCCTCCATTCTGAACATTATGGTGATAAAGCTTTCATCTTCATATTGATAATGTAATTTAATTGCCCCTGCTTTCAAAACAGTTTCTGTAAGATTCACAATAATTCAGTGTCATTTGATGGTACACAACTTTAAGTGCTGCCACTAAGACAGGGAAGAAGATGGTGAAAAAACAAATGAAACTACCAAAAAAAGCCTTAAGCCCACATAGTATAAAGATATTTTAAAGTAGTAAGAATCCTGTTATTCATACCACTTCCTCCCATATTCTACCACAGGAGAAAGTCTAATATCTTCTTGTATTTAAAGAAAAACAAAAAAACCACAACACCCCCCTAAAAATACCCCAACAAACACACAAAGGACCCCAAAAACCATCTCCATTAATATCTCTACCATAATTTTCATCCAAGAGGTGGATGAGTGAAGCTTTCTACCCTCAGACTATCCACTCCATAGGAGATAGTGTAATTCCATGAAGTTATATTATTAGCACCTTACTTGTGGTGAAGGAGTTCACTCTGCAAAATATTTTTGATCCACCCACGTAGAAGAGCAAATCTCTACATCTTCTTCTGGAACTCCCAAATAGTAGAAGAAAAAGTTGCCCCTTTATTACCTGAGAATTTCCCTCCACTATAAACGTGACAGAACTGGATTTCTGTCAGCATTTAAGTGTACTTTTTCTGTAGGGATGATTCAGTACAACTGGAGGATGCTTTCTGTTGGTTAATAGTATTCATGTGTTTGTGTGCGTGTACAAAGAGGAATCACGGCCACTGCAGTAGTTCTGGTACAGTACAAGTCCAGTTGAAACTTTCTCTTTTCTTCAATTATCACACTGCTGGGCAGTAGTTCACATCTACATTCTGTGAACGCTAACATATCCCTTTGGTACTCTGCATAGATGCCCTGAAGAAAAGCCACTCCACTTGCTATAGTCTCTTCCCCCTCTGCCTTCCTTCCCCGAGTTAAACCCAATTAGTGTACAAACCAGCAGCACAGAGTAATGAGTAGAAAAGTCCCTGAGTTAGTATGAAAGAGTTACTTTAAACACAAAAAAGACAGGGAGGATAAAAGAGGCAAAAATACACTGTCTCTCCTGTAAGGTACAAAACTTTAAAAACTAGGCAAAATACCAGTTAATTCACGTGCGTTAGCCTAAAGCAAATAACCAACACAAGCGGTGAAAAAGGGGCAAGATTATGGAGTTAGCCACATGAGATTTGTTTCTTCCTGTGATCTCCATGTACCTGCAGAAGTCGGGCATTCAGTGGATTCTTAAGTTTCAGTAAGTATAAAGTAAGTGTTAATACTGTACGGTGGGATGACATAAATGTCTTCAAAATAATACTGCATATCTCCTTCATTAAAAGATAAGTCTGTAGTTAGTCCACAGCTGGTTTTCTTTTGAGTAGTATTTCACAGACACACATTAGAAGCAGAATATTCTGAGTGTCAGAGGAAGAACACATTATCCCCAAGCATACAGATTCTTTTTCAGAGGATGGTCTGTGTGCTAACTTTTTGCAGGCTGTTATTTGAGCTGTGGTACCGGTTGCCAATCCAGTTGCTTTCTTTCCTGGGAAGACACCTTTTTTTATTCAATTTTTTGCCCTCCAACTTTGAGGTTTAACAAAAAAATGAAACAGTTTTCCACACAACTCTCTGCCCCAAAAAACAAACGAGCACAAAAGCATTTTGTACTTATCACCTCTCAAAGCAGGGAGTAATACAGGAATATCGTCCATTCACTTGGTATGTCCGGTTGTAGGAGACACTTATGCACGGCTTCACATCCAGTGGCACAGCCAGCGACATGGCAGTGCCCGTCTGCACGTGGCCTCGAGCCTGAGCACTGCTCTGTAAGGCAGCAGGGCAGGTCTGCAGTGGGTAGGAGGCTGTGTGAGTGGATGACAGTATCTGCTGGCAGCTTTGCTGCTGTGATGCTGGGTGGTGGAACTGCAAGGAGGACTGGTGAGCCTGCAGGTACTGTGGTACGTGCTGGTGCTGCTGAGCATTGGCCTGCTGGGCACTTGGAGCTGGGGGCTGAAACACAGCGTGCTGGGCAGACTGAGCCTGTTGTCCTTTCTGCTTGTTTGCTTCCTTCACATCGTTATCATGCGCACTAAAACCAATTGAAAAGACAAAATACATCAAAATAGACATTAATATCATTTAAACTCCTTTGAGTTAACTTTAAGAGCACTCTAAAAAATGATGCAAGTATCTGACAGCTTCCAAAACTTAAAAAAAAATCATTTTAGCTACCCTTTACAATCACCTAAGGTTTCAAAATGTGGTTAGGGTACAGTCTCTCTTTCCAGTATTTCACTTCATTGTGTAGCAATAAAAAACACAAATAAAAGCCAAATACAATACATGTAAGAGAGTGGGATCTAGAATCACAGGGCACTAAAGCTTGCTACTGTACTTACATAGCCCAACAAATTGCTGGATTACCAGAACCTGAACTAGCTGCTTCTACCTAATTTAAATTAAACAGAGCATAAGGTTTCTAAAGGAAAGATACCAGAAAGGTTTGCAATATCTACATTACAGTACTTAAAAGATCATATGCATATAGGTATTGGATCCTGTTCTAGAGAGCAAAACCACTTTTTTTTTTCCCTTCGTCTCACCTTATTTCTAGCCTATCCAGTATAGCTCATCTGAATTCCCTTTGATTTACAACTGTCTGAAAGGTATCTAGCCACACTCTCTTTCTCAATTCTGTGCTGAGGTTAAGCAGATGCCACCTACACATTTCATTCCTAACTTTTTGATGGTGCCTTCCCTCTATTCCAGAGCAATACTGAAAACACTTCTGCAACAGCACTTGCATGTTTTAGGTGCTACTCCTTTCATTATACACATAAGTGAAGACAACAGAGGCCATCAAGGGTGATAATGTCACATTTCTAAGGCTGATGTGGTTCTTCCACAGCTGTGCATCTTCTGATCACAACTATGCTAGACTTGGGTAAGAGCAAATTTCTGTAGAGGGAAAGCAGATTGTGTAACATGCCTACTCAGGAAGGTTCACTTGGCATTCATTGGCATTTTTATCTTATGTCAGCCGTAATGCAAAAATGGATACAGCAAAAATAGATACAAACTCCTGGTTATCTCCTTCTGCCAAAGCTGGTCACCTAAACAGTCTGCAGGTTTGATCCATCATCTTTGGGGCATGCCTTGAACTTCCAAGGCAAACAGTCAAAAGCTCCTACGCCTTTGGTACTCTTCACTATCTCTTTGCTCAGAGATCAGACTAGGGAGATTGGGAACAAGCTATTGAAGATGCTCAAAGCATCCCAGATGTTCAGTGGAAATGCAAGGCAGAAGTTTATTTGTTGAAAGATCAGGAAAGAGATTAGATCTGATAAAATTTTCTCTTTTAGAAAGAGCAAAACAGTTATTGCCTAAAAATATTACCAAACTTATACATAAGTATTTTTAGAACAGAGGAACAGAAATTTTTAAAGAAATGTAATTGCACTGCTGGCAGCAATTAAGCATAACAACAGATGCAGAGATGGGCTTAAAAAAGCCACTGGTGTTAACTCACATTAAGAGTCGCTCAATGCACGGCACCAGGAAGTCCCAGGAGTAGGCAGTGAGGTGATGCAGCCGTGTGGGCCAGGTGGGTGAGAGACGCAGGATAATCCTTGAAGAAGCTACACATGCAGTAGCAACTAAAGAAGGGGCATAATTTAAAAATTCATGATCTAGAAAGAAGGAATAAGAAAAAAAAATCATTGAAGTTTGACATTGTCTGTCAAGACAACAAAGAAGTCATTATCTGAAATCTGTAACTCACCTTGCAATGATACTTCCAGAAAGTAATCAGCATATTTTGCCATATATAACTTAGTCTTCTCTAAGCAAACCATTGGCCAGCCATCATGAAGATCAGTCTCATGGACAGCAATAGAAAGATAATAGTCGATGAAATGAGCAGCAGTTGGGAGGCACAAATTCCACTGAAATGTTTCTAGCAACAACAACTCCATGTGAAGCAAATTCTGTTTTGTTAGTACCAAATTCATGTTAGTCATACAACCCAAGCTGTTCAACTGTTCAAGTTTGGGAACACTGTCTTCCTTTTCTTCAAATTTACCTTCAGGTGAACAGAAAGAGGAGGGAAAAAAAGGTTCAGCACAAATTCACTATAAAATGGATTATAGCTAATGTCTTGTTGGTCATATTTCAATTCTACTATGTCAAACAAGCTTGAGACTTTCCTGCAGATGCAAAGCTCAAATGGACTATGTTATTAGAGACAAAAAGGGGTATGTACTAAAATGGGCTAAATTTCAGCAGATAATGTCAAACACTGTGTAGGATATTGTGCAGTGCCATGTTTCCTGTTGGTTTTCCCATGCTGGCACACAGAAGCCAGCTGCCAAGAGCAGAATATTAGGACATCACTGACACTGCATATGCAAGCTTTTGTCACCCAATTATTGTATAATGTGTCCCCAACATCAATGAAATACCACTTTGATGTGACTTGGCAAACACACCACAAGAGCATTTGGTTTTAATCACCCTCCCACCCCTGCACACCCTTTTTGTGTCTAAAACTCATTAGAGCATAGCTAGAGCTCCAGCCAACCTGGCTGCTTTTAATGCCTGCAATGGTAGGTGCAGTTTTATACTTGAGATCTGGCAAACAAGCGGGTTTCAGCGTGCATCTGAAAACCTCCTCTGCCACATATACTGTTGCAACCTTCCTTTGACTTTGAACTTGTCAGGCCTGTATGTTTTTAGCCTAAAGCAAAACTGTGTATGTAGAAAACCCATTAATAAGAGAAACAAGTGTCACATTTCCATACAGTTTGCCATATGGTTGTGCTATTTCAATTTCATTGCAAATTCTTTCCATCTTACACTCTCTATTCAATGCTACATGATAGGTTGTAAATGCACATTCTTTGAGTTTTGCAGGACTGAACATACATGAACGTTTACTTTTTTCAACAGTGGAGGTACTTATATAGGACTTAATCCAATACCAGTGCCAGTCCATTAGTTTTTGTTTCCCATACTCCAGTAATTACAGAAATAAAAACTTCAGGAGTCACATAATTCCTCTTATTACTTCCTTAAGCTTATCAGATATATCACAGTGTCATAACTTATTACACCACTGATTAAACTGCTTGTTGTAGCCACACAGGGCAAAAGTTTAAAACAGCATTCTGCTTCTCTCTTAACCAACCCATACATTGCTTCTCCAGGCTTTCAGATCTCTACTTGCAGCTTGCCATGAACGATGGCAGAGGTTTGTTTAAAACAAAAAAAAAACCTCTCTTCAGAACATGAATTTAATTTGAAAATCCGGCATTAGTTCAAAGCCAGTCCATTTTCCTAAATGGATTACAGTGGTTTCTGAGGCAATGTTTTCATACTCAGCACAACACCCTTTGCCAAGAGAAGATTACTAGCTGGTGGCACCTAGTCAAAGTCTACCCTCAGAAGAATGTGAAATAACCCTTTTCTGGTTTAACTGCTCTGCTGAATAGCTGTATTGGTGGACACGGGATGCAGTCAAAGGATGAAATCTGTCCAATACCACTGCACTCCAGTTTTGTAGCAAAGAGGGCCTAGAGCCCTTACTGGAGAAAATGAGAATAGATTCAGAGAAACAGACCAGCAGAAACTGAACCAACACTTAGTTCTGCTGCCAGGACCAGTTTCTCTGACTCTATTTGTCTGTGAACAAATGCCAGCAGGTTTCTCAGCAAACAGCACCCATATTTTTTCAGAGATATTGAAATGGGGTCCCCAAATGTTGAAAGGTGGATACACGCCACAAGAATCTAGCTGAGGTCAATATAAGCAGCACTGTTTATAATGAATGGTTGTAATTAAGTCTGTCTTCAGAGTACTGTGTATTCACCAATGGATTTTACCTGTGTTACATTTTTTATTTGACAATACAGGATTTCTTAGCTTGCTTAAATAACATTGCCATTTACAAAAATCTGGAGTATTCTAGAACTACACGGCACAATCAGCAGAATGCAGTGCAGTCTACACATGACTTATTTAATTTCTTTCTTTATCACAGATAAGCAAATTTCTCATTTCCAGCACAGGATGTACCTATTTTGAGATACCCCTAGAAAGACAGCCTTTCTGTCTTAAAGTTCACATTAGAATAATTTGTTTGCAAATATAAACATTAGTTTTTAATCACAGCTTGTTTTTTCCCACCCTCAGTTTCATCAGGTGCCAACAGACATCACAACAAGTCTAAAGAAATGTTCTACCAACTGGGGCAAACCAATACACACTGCTCATAGTTTATAACCACTTGGTTTCCCCCACCTGCTCCATCCCACCAAGACACACCCTGCATTTGGCAGTAGAATCGATCAGTCTAGTTAAAGTTTGGTGCCACATACTTACTTGCTAAAAGTAAACAGGACAGAGCAACCACGTGCAGTTGCTGTGTGGATATGTCGTAGCGGTCCATGAAGAGGTCCAGCAGGTACACAGCCAGGTGGCGCGCAGCAGGACACAGCCTGAACCGGTTGCTCACAATGGCAATCAGGTCTGCAAAGTATCTTCTCAGGTGTAACTGGGGAGACTGGCCTTTGTAAGAGGGCAGCTTTAGCTCCTAGATGGACAGCAACAGGTAATTTTATTAAAACCATGATTTAGTTTGAAGAGGTAACAGATTAATACAGCTGATATTTTAATATTTATAACGGAAGTTTCAAAGTATTTCTCCCTTCTTCCCTCTCATCACTTCAGAATTCCTTTTCAGCAAAAAAAAATCTATTTGCTGTATTACAGAACAACTAAAAATACTTTGTTTCTGCACAATATTAACAAACTAAAATTTACCATCTTCCATTTGGGCAATCAGCCAGAGCGACTTCAGCTTTTACCATGTCTGTTGTATTGTCTCTGCTGCTAAGGCTGTACAAGGCCATGCAAGTTATTCCTCAGCTGCTTCAATGCAAAGTTCAATAGTTTAACTCAACCCTCTCTTGCCACAGCTCAATCTGGGCAACCAGACTTTGTACTTAGGTGTTTGCATGTTCTAGAGCTGCCAAATCTCCTGCCGATGCCTCCAGGAGAAGACCACTAACAGCCAGCTAAACCTTAGAAAGAGGAGCGGGGTGTGCATGCACCAACATTCGCCTCGTGCACGTCAAAACACTGACCCGATGTGACTGATGTCACACTGACATTGATTACAGGGTGTTCTAAGGCACTTAGTTAAGCTCACAGGGTCTCAGATTTGGGGGAGGACCCCTCAAAACAAAGGTCCTAGAAACACCACATTTGAGAAAATCTGTGCCATGATCTATTTTGAATACAAACTTTGGACTGGTAGGAAAAAAAACTCCTCCAGGCTCCTGCTGAGTAGCCAGTACCTCTTCTTGTATGCAGCAGAAGAAGCAACAGCAGTGCTGTCCTCTGTTATTAAGAATAAATTTATGAGATAGACTGTGCACCCACACGCTATGTTCAAGCAGGATTTGGAGTGCAATTACATTTCCAGCGAAAATTATATTGATTAACTAACTTAATGACATCAAGTTGGAATGGAGTCACAAATTTTTCAAGGTTTTAATTTAAATTCAAAGTTTTGAAACGTGCTATTGAAGTGAAACAAAAGCCCACAAACAAACTTCCCACCTACTAAGCTTTATAATTCACTTTTCACAACACTAATTTAGCTTTAGTAAAGATAATTTGGTTGCAAATAAATGATCCTGTCCTTCCCTTATTTCCCTCCATCACCGGAAAAAGAGTAAAGCAATCAAGACTCCGGGGAAAGTTATCCGCTCATCGAGCGGATCATCAAGCAACAAAAGCACTGTTTTAGCAGGTCCGGTCATTGCGAACTGATTTTCGGCCCAGGTGTTCAGATGTGCTTTATCAAAACAGTCCCGAAGAACACCTCTGAGACAATCGAAACAACTTCTAAGCAATTGCCTAAACCCTCTACTATTCTTAACACACCCAGCATTTCTTTCACTGGGTTTTTGTTTGGTTGATCAGGGGTTTTTTTTTGCTCCAATAACACCACAATGGCTTTCTACCGAGTTTAAACCTTGCAAACGTCTCAAGAGCAGCACCGGGACCACCGTGAGCCCTTCCCCTCTCCGGGGAGCAGCGGGAGCACAGACCGGCCGCTCGGATCA
>NW_005054300.1:7436148-7465518 GCF_000277835.1 Geospiza fortis | reverse complement strand
CGGCCGGCCGGAGCACAGTGGTGTGTGCGCCCTCAGGAGCTCCAGATAGCTCCTTCTCTGTTTTTATCCTTTTATTCCCCTTTCCCTCATTTCCCCCGGCTCTTTCCCCGCTGGCTCAGCTGTGAGGTTTCAGCACGTGGCGGTGGCAGCGCCTCGCTCAGCTCTTGCCCTGCAGCGCATTGTCCCGGGAACAGTGCGGGGCGCACACGCCTCCTCCGAGCTTTGGGGCTCCAGTCCCGGACTGGTTTGGTTCCCCGCTGGTTAAATCCCGGGAGAAGGTTTGCAGGAGCGTCCATCCTCCCTTTCAGGAGCCGGTGCCGCTCAGCTGAGCGCTCTCCGGGGCTCCGTATCCTGCAGGTGGCGATGGAGAGCTCCCGCTCGTGTCCCTGGCTTAGCAGGGGCTGCGGTGCGCCCGCTCTGCGGTCACAGAGCCTTTTCCTTGCTCCTTTCTACTCCCGGTAACCCCCTGCTGCAGCCACCTTACAAAATAAAACTTAGTGCTTCATAGTCCTTCACATATTTAAATGTATAAATATTGAAGCAACTGGTTAACGAGACTATAAAAGCTGGTACAACAGGTGATGCAGAGTGATGGAGAAGAAATGCTTTGGATGCAATTTTTTTGTTGAGGGAATATATTTAATTTTTTGTTTCTACCTTTGCTCAGACAGGATTTTTTTCTTTTAATTAAGAAAATAGAAACCAACTTTTTGACATAACCAGTTTAGTGTCTATAGTGGGAACTGTAAAAGCCTGTTCCTGTGTCTAATGGGTAATCCTATAGACTACAGTAGTCCCTTTCATCTGTGGAGGTGTGCTCAGAGGTGGAAGCTTTTGTTTTTGAGGACACGTTTTCGGACTGTTTCCATTGATAACAGATTTCCTTATAAAATGCTACATAGTTTTCTGAAGGAAAAAACCAAAAATTTGGTTTTTTTTTTTTCTTGGTGCATAATTACAAAAATATTTTAACTATTTAGATTAGCTATCTGAGATCTATGGACTATTGACAAGTTAATATTTTCCTGGTCCAATGCCTTTTTGTCTCATTTCTGTACATTATTTTATAGGCAAGTGCACACTTAAGCTAATTTTTATGTTTGCAGATATATTGTTTTTAAATTGTTTATCTTTGAAGAAAGGTAATACCAAACTGTGTGTTTCAAGGATACGTCTCAAAAACAGATTCTGAACACTGTCAGACAGTTTTATAACATCTTTATTGCCTTCAGAAATGTGTTGCCTGCATGAAGAGAAGGCTAATAAACACCAACATGCTAAAACCTGTTACAATGGGCCCAAAGAGGGAAGTGATGGTCCTTCTCTTACTGCTATTAGAAGTGCTGCCTCCCCCTACAGCTTTTAAACACTCTGTGGATTAGTCTGGTACTGAACTGTTAAGCAGGGAAAAAAATACTGATGCTTGCTGGCTTATTTCTAAGATATACTTGATTGGCTTGGCTAGGAAACACCATCCTCAGAAGGCTATGTACTCTGAGAACTATTCCATTGATATATAATCAAGAAAAACAATTATGTCATTGTTACTTGCCGCTGCGAGGTGGAATGAGCTGTGGAACTCCCTATTTCAGGTTCTTTTTCCCATTACAATCTATGTTAATTAAGTTGTTGGTCCTGTGAACAGTTACATCTGTCTGCTTTTCACGCAATGAAAACATAGGTTTGGAAAGAGCTTCATCATCCTGCCCAAGGCCAGGATTGCTTTTGGCATGCATTTTTCTAATCTTGGAGACATTCAGAAAATCATCCTATTGTAAAAGACAGAGCACTTAAGTACAGCCTGGTTATCTGCAGGAAGCTTACATCCTATCAGCTGTTAACAATCAGCCATTGGAATAATCTCCTCAGGGAAGTGCAGGTTTCCCCAGCGTTGGACACTTTAAAGATTCAGTGGGATAGGGTGTTGGGACATCTTGCTTTTGCCAAGAAGATTTGGACAAGATGATGCTGGAGCTCCCCTTCCATCTTGGTATATGACCTCAGTTGATGCCTTAGCCCCAGCTGGAAGATTTGAGAATAATCTTGGAGTGCTGAACTGAGGCTGATTGTTTTCAGAGTTTGCAAGATCACACTTTTGAGGTTTGAATGGGAATGGGAGTAGCACAATTGTAATGAGAATAGGTTAATACAGCTTCTCTACGTGCCTTACAATCAATCCTAAGTGTACTAACCAGTGGAGTTTTTTTAGCCAATCCAGATTTCATCTACTTTCAGTTGTCAAGGCTGTGTACAGTTTTTAAAGTATTCCTACCTTAGTGCCCTCTATGTAAGTCAGGATAGAACAAAAACCAGCTCAGCAAGTCATTAGAATAAACAGAGAATATTAAACGTGACTTTCCGTGGCAGTAGTTACATTTTCTTAGCAAGAAACTGAAAGCATGAAGTATGTGTAGTATATAGAACCTGAGAAAACAGCAGAATTAAATGTTATGGAACCACTTTAAAATTGGTATCCTCTTTCTGTAAATGACCCTGGATCACCTAAGCAAATATGTGTATCTCAGGGGGGGAATGAAATTGGCTGTGAGAGCTGCTGTCTGTGCTTTGAAAAGGTGCCAAGTAGCAGGAAATACCGTTATTCTTGGAACTAGCCAAGAAAAATTATTACCCTGAGCTACATCCAAAATAGGCTAGAATGTAACCTGTGAAATCTGGACTAAAATCCCTGTAACATTTTTGTGGAATCTTCTGAAGAGGATGCTGCAGAAGTCTTACAATTTATAGACCTGTAATTCATAGGTTATAGTCCTAACACGGTTCAGACATGGTGGGTGAGCTGGCTTCTCTTTGTAGTTACTGGGAGGTTAGATCTGTATCTCAGGAGTTAATGCATGTATTTATGTGTTTAAGCTGTTTTTTCCTCCCCTGGTTTTCTTCTGATGGTTTTTGGCCTATGGAAAAAAAAAAGAAATTTGACTTTTAAAATACAAATTAAGAACTTGGAAGTAATTGCCAAGTACAGCAAATGCTCTGATCCTGCAAACCACATTAGAACCCGTTTACCTCTTCCAGTATAAAGGGATCTGTTTCTGGTGTACCGTTCTTCGTTTTAATGGTACATCAGCCACAGAGAACAAGCTTCTAAAGACTGACACTTCTGTGCCCCTGGCCATAAGATACATCTCTGAAGTTTGGATTTACCTTGACTGGCAGAATGAGATGAATCAACACACAATCAGCACCCAGGATGGAAGCTAAATTCTGGGGTGACATAGCACTGAAGGAAACAAATCATGGCTCAATTGCTATGTTAATTGTGGGTTTTGTTTATTGGTTCTTGCTTTTGTTTTGTTGGTCCTTGGTCATTCTCATCTGAATAAAGACATGGTAATTCCTTAAAAGGCATTTCTGAAGTACTTCGTTTTTGGAATGAAAATGTAAGGGAATCTCAGTTTTGTAGAACTGAGAATAATTTACTAAAAAAAAAAAAGTGCAGACTGAGTTTCTTGGGGCTGAGAATGTTCTGCTTTTGTTCTGTCCTTCTTGATTTCATTTTCAAACAAAGGCTGCATCTGATGACATTCATAGCAGTAATATTTCAAGGGCATTTAATTAAAGGGAATGAATCACCCTGAAGACAGGACTTAATTGCTCACAGAGCTCTTTTACAGCATGGTGGTAGATGAAATGTGCCATGTTGGTAGAAAGTCTTAACACTTCAGAAGGATTAATGGAGGGAGTCTCCTACAGAAAATACTCTGGGGTTGTATTTGTAAATCCTGTATTGAATGCTAAAGGTACTCTGTGGTTAGGATTTTCAAAGTTGTCTGGGGATTTGAATTCCCCGAATAGCTACTGAAATGTGATTAATAGATTTGATCTGAGCTGGTAAATATCCTTTGGAACTGTTGACTTTAGTTGATGGCTATTAATACAGAAAACATCTGAGAATGCTCAGGCCTGAGCAATACATGCTTTTCATGAGGCATTTTAATGAACAATTTGGCTTTAAATATTTTCCCATCTTCTGGAAAGCTATTATAAAAATGTGCACCCATGACTGTTTTATTTGGCATTAGGATGAATGTATATGTTTTTGATAATGTGTTGGATGAAGGAAACATTCATATAAGTGGAAGGGTGTTGGTGGATATAAGTTGTACTGGGGGGTTGTTCTTTTCTGTAAGTTGCAGTCATGGTTGTCAGTAACTAAAAAGATGGAGGAATTTTGCATCTAAAGCAAATGTACTTCCGGCTTGGAGGGCTGCAGCTCATTTAACTGGAATTTAGTAAAGGTTATTTGTCATGCAGTTAGCTTAGGTATGGGGGGAGAGCAGTTAGGAATACTCAGTTGTACCTGTCAAATGTTTTGATTTACTTATACTCACAGAATTGAAGTAGGGCAAACTGGCCTGTTCCTTTTAATTTCAAACTTGAGGTCCATCACATATATATTTTTTTTTTATATGTAATATCTGGAGCTGGCGCAGGCAGAGCACTACAAAGTTCATGCTTTTGTCTGCTGGGGTGGCCCAGGAGGAGAACTGCCTGCAGCTGTGGGACAGGGGCACTTTGTGGTGTTTCTTGTTCGAGTACTTGACTAGTCGGGTTCCATCTCAGTAGCAGCACAAGTGGAAGACTTCACACTTCCAGTTTGTTCCTAATGAACAGCCAATTGCTGCTAGTGAAAGTAACAAAAATTATTGTCTGTTTAGAGGGCTTGGTAAACTAGTTTCATCTGTTGGGATTTACATGCACAGAGGTAGGACAGAGATGTGGAGAGTGCAGCACTTATTTTTAGGTTAGGGAAGGCTGCTCCAAAGTTGTTCTGGAGCTGTCTCTTCTCTAGGCTGAACAAGCCCAGATCACTCAGCTTCTGTTCAAAGGGCAAGTGCTCCAGTCTCTCACCATCTTGGTGGCCCTCTGATGGATTTGCTCCAGTTAGTCAGTGTCCAGTGTCATCTGGGGGGAGGAAGATGGCCCAAAACTGGATCCACTATTCTAGATATGGTTCAATGAATGAGAAGTAAATAGTAAAAATAACTTCTTTTGCTTCTTTAGCTATGGCTCAGTTAACACAGGCCAAATGCTGTCAGCCTTCTTCAGTGCCCGAGCGTATTGTTGACTCTTGTTCATCTTGCCGCTGTAGGAGCCTTCAGCTTCCCTGCAGTGCTGGCTGGTCTGTGTTGTGCTCCCTCCAGGATGTTTGCCAGGGTCACAGCATGGTTTACTCTGTGTCCACAAAGCAAGCAAACAAAAAAACCTGGCCAAATATGAAGAATGATAAATTTCAGCAGATTTGGGACTGGGGTAAATCCTGCCAAATCCCACAGGGATAATGTATATTTGAAGTGTTGTGCTCCTCGATCCATTATTCAGAAGTACTGTACCTAAATAATTTGTGTTGTTAGGGATAAGCCTGTGGTTTGGGGCTGCAGTGAATAGGAATAGGGATTCCCAACATGATCATAGATGACAATGAGATTTGGGATCTCGTTCTGCCTCAGTGTCCCATGCATGTGGCCAATTCTGCTTCTGACAGCCAGAGCCCAGGGGCTCCTAATGTAATCTTAGCATCTCACTATGCTGAAAGAATGTGAGAGTTTTATATGTTTGGGACACATTTTACTGTCACATTGACCATGTCAAGGACATGGTCACATGTTGAAGGAGCTGATTAACAATATATCTAGATAGTGTGGATGTACCTTTCTTGAATTTTATGGACAAGCAGACCTTTACCTCAGCTTCCTAATGTCCTCATGCTATTTAGTGTGTAATCACCTACTCACCACACATCTAGTCAAGACAGGTTTTAATAGGCATGAGTCAGTACTCCTTATTTTCACTCATTGCATTGTGACTCATGACACCCACTGCATTATTAAAAAGACAGAAACATACTTCCATTTGGGTATTGCTGAAAACACTGTGATAACTGGTTTGACCAGTATGTTAAATCAATACATTTGAAAGGATCCCTGGATGGAAGGGTAAAATGAACCTAAAATGTTTTGTTTCACAGCTTGTTGCCAGTGGTGCTCCCCTCTGAAATTGTGACCTCCACTTTGAGTTAGACTCTGTTTGGGACATGTGTTTGATGAACACATGCAGAAAAGCAATGCCTTTAATGAGTAGTTAACAACCTGTGGGTGGAAGGGTTCACTCGAAAGTGTTTGTTCTGTTGAAATTAGTCAGCACTGACTGGTTCTCTGACAATAACAGACAGTATTAAGATTGCCTTAGAGCAATCTTTTAGAGCAGAACCTACCTCACAACTGCTATGTAAGAGATGGGAGGAACTGGTGAGCCATTGCTCATTTTGAACTTTAATCAACCTCACAGGTGGGGGACAAGTGCTGTCAAGAGTCAGTGTGCATCTGTGGGCTCTATTTAGTTGCTTTGCACATTGCCGTGATCATGAGCACAATGTCAGAGGAACTCATCTATTCATTTTCTTGTCCCATTCAGAAGTACTTTAAAGGACAGTGTTTGAGAACCATGTGTTTTATGCTGCTTGCAAAACGGAGTCATGTTTGCTTAGCATTTTGAATGCAAAACACTGCATATGAAAAAATGATATAAATCTCAGGCTGAAATTAGAGCTGGCCATATGGTAAATAAACAATATCTGTGAAACACTCACACACTACCATATCTTAAATTTGTACAAGATTCTCTTTGGCAAGAAAATAAACTAGCACTTCATGTTTCTCTTCTCACTAATGGCCTCAGTCTTATGAAATGCCAGCATGTGTTTTTTCTTTAAGTGGTGGTCCAACAATTTCAAAACAGATGGTAAAAGTCAATCTTTGTGTTTGAATCATTACTTTGCCTAGTATGTGACTGTGATTAGAGTAGGTATTGCTTGTAAGAAATAAGCTGATTGATACTGCTGTGTGTTTGTTTTGTGGATGTTTGCTTTTGGGAGTAGTTTGTAAATTACTCTTTGCTTGAAAATGTCTGTAGAATTCTTTGGAGTTTGCCATTTGAAACTACATCTGCAGTTGGTCATTTACCATTTACTTAACTGTAAAAGCCAAGTGCTATTATTGTTGGGTCACTGTTGTTTTTTGTAAATAGCCATCAGAATTGAATTGAACTGAGTTCGGATCTTCCATTAAAGGTTTCATAAATGTAAACAGTGCCTTTAAAAATTATCCTGAGCATGTGTTAGTGTGTTTACTGCTCAAAACTGGCTTTTTGTATCTCCATGATGTTGTAGGGGAGCAAGAGCTCTGGACTGCAGAAGGTGAAGGGAAATGCACTTCAGTGATGCTGGTGTGAACATCTGACTGCAGATGACTGGGATGGAGGCATATGGTGGGATGGAGTTGGAGAGGAGCAGAAACAGATGATTAATAGGATTGACCATGAACTAGTAAATCTTTAGAGACTGATGTTCAAAGCAATGCTCAAACACTGATATTGTGCTTGGTTGGGGTCACCATGGAAAAGTTGTTGGTTCAAACAGCTTCAGGTATTCATTGCTAGATCAACATGTCTGTTAGATCACAGGGGCTAAATGTGGAGGGAAAAAAAGCATGTCAGATTAGACTGCCTTTTCCAGTCTTTACTGCCTAATGATGTTTATTTAAGGTTTCAGATAAGCACTTCCATGGTTATAAACTAGAAGTGAAATTAAAAAACCCACCCACATTACTTATGAAAATCAGAGGTATAATGCTGCAGACATGGAGTCACAGAAACAATTGGGGTAAGGGTTTAACAAAATATTAAATTCAACTTTTGGATTAGTATAAGTAGTTTAAAAATGTGCTGCTGCAGAAACCCAAAAGTTTGATCTTTGGCATTAAGTTTCTCTGATAGTTCAGATTTGTTTAAAATACTTATTGGGTTACTCTTGTGTTATTTATATTAACAGTTGTCTCTTACTATGACACATTATACAAGAACAGGAATCACCTGTCCTCTGACAGACCCTGAAAACTCATGTAAAAATATAAAGCCAGTATAAGCTCTGTAATTTGTATTCTTACTATTTCTTACTATTCTTTGTATTCTTACTATTTCTTACTATTCTTACTATTTCTATCTACTATTTCATCTAAATGTGATCTGTGTAGGTCCTTCTATTGTTCAAATTTCTGCTGCTGACTGATCCAACAGCCATAGATCTGTGGTGGTGCCTGTGGAAGCCTGGTCTTAGCTATGGATAAGAGCATTTGTATCCTGAGTATTTGAGTTTCACTTCCTTGTTCTGTGAAAACTGTTAGTTAGCTGTGGCCCAAGTAACTTGTGACACTTGTGCCATACAATCACTGGATGCAAATAATCCCTCAAATCATGCTCAC
The DNA here is from genome assembly GCF_000277835.1 of Geospiza fortis. Taxonomy (NCBI): domain Eukaryota; kingdom Metazoa; phylum Chordata; class Aves; order Passeriformes; family Thraupidae; genus Geospiza; species Geospiza fortis. The sequence continues at coordinate 7,457,242 of NW_005054300.1, read as the reverse complement.
CTAAATACTAAATTGAAATCAAACTAATAACATAAGGTGGCAGAGTACATGAGATAGAGCAACTCTTAATGTAGTTCCTGGAAGCAAAAAGATAATGAAGGCTTAGATTTTTTTTTTTACTATCAGTGGAGGAGGTTGAAAACTGAAATTATTTTTAAAAGATAAGATTGCATCCTTATTGATCAGCTTTGTGGATCTTTTATACAGATTAACTGAATTCAAAGAAAAAACACAGGAGAAGTAATAAAAGAATCTACTGGGTTTGCCTCTGAGTTCAGATTAGGTCATACTGAATATTATTTCTTGGCCTTTCTCTAGTGGTTTGTGAGTATTTTCCAAAGCCAAAATATACATTTTTGACTGATTAATGATCTGCAGTTAAATGAGGGCGAGCAGTGAAATACTCTTGAGGCTACAGAACACAAAGTGAATTGACAGAGCTTTCAGCATAGCTACAACATCCCCCTCACAACAGGAGAAACATTATTTCACTCTCCTCATTCCCTTTGACTGGGATTTTGTGTTTCTCATGAAACTACTGAGGTCATGATGTAAAATTTAATAATGGTAATGTACATTTCACTTCTTAAGACATACTTTAGGCAGAGAAAATGAGGGAGGCAAGACAGCAATATGACCAGAAAAATCTCCACAAAGTAGGAAAAGTGGATATATGGATGTAGGAGAAGTTGAAACAGGCACAGCTCAGCCATTTTCAAATTTGGATTATTTGCAACTCAAATCTATATAAATGTATCAAGATGAATTTTATAGTTTCATGGAATCATCACTTTTATTTAGCTATATCAGGAGGAGCAGGTAAATGAGCTGAGCAGCATTGTAGAAGAACACAGCATTTGTCATGCGTTTGTGTTTTTAGCTACTTTCTAAAACGGAGGAATAAATGGTACAATTACAGCCAGGGTTTTCCTATGAACACCTGAATTACTTAACTAAGAGCCTGGTATGGAGAGAAAATGTCCATTTGGAAAATGCAGTTTAACATGGGCTATTTTTCACATCATTTAGAAAGCGTTCTCAGGAGTGAGACTCCAGAGTAATTACTCATGTCTGGCAGAAGCCTGCCCTGGAAGCATTGCCTAACTTTGACCTGCTTTCAACCAGCTGGGAAACTGCCAGGTTGCTCAGTGGAATTGATAAAACATTCAAAGGCTGTATTAGCATAATTTAAACATGTCATAAGCATATCATCACCAAGGTTTAATTGAGGGCTACCCATAATCCAGATTTTTAAAACTGATTCTAGTTACTGCAACCGTTTGGTTCTGTTCTCACTGAAGTCAGTTGAAGTTTTGATACTGAGAAATATTTTTTAAAGTTGTCAGACCTGTACAGTCTTTACTAAATAATTTTTTACTTTCAGTGCCACATGCAGCAGAAGCAGTTCTGGTACCCCTGTTCCCAGTTGTAGGAATAGCTGTAATCTGAGTGTAGCTCTCTCTCTCACAGAGTCCACTTACCTGGGATATTAATGATATAATTGAAAATAAATCTTTTAGAAACAGAAGATTGACTAATTTTGTATGCATGCCATTTAAAAGGTTTAGAGACTACATCAATTGCCAGATCACTGAGGGTGTCCCACCTGACACAGAAAGAGCAGTTACTTAGAAACCCTAAGGGGGCTATTTGTGGTAGTGTGGCTTGTGGCTTTAGTGCATCTTCCTTCCACCCTCCATCCTCAGTATGTTCCCAGACACTGTCACAGTAACTGCCTGCAGGCTTTTGCAATATGAATCAAATGGATTCCAGAGAATATGGGGGCTACTTTGAGGATCAGTATTTAGGAAGAGCATAGACGAGGACATCTGTGAGAACTGTTTTGACCTCTACTTGTGAAACCCTGGCTGAGAATGATGAAGGCTCTGGGCTGAAATTTGCTGAACTTGCCATGGCCTTTTCCCTGATAATATAAAGTTTCTGTTTATGGAGCTGTCAAATCTAGCACCGCCACTTGCTTTCTAATTCTCCAATAGTATGTAATGATGCTGTCCTTTCAGTGGTATTCACACAATGTCCTGATTTAAACAGGAGAAGGAAACAATTTATTAAAAACAACAGACAAAACTCAAGCCCTCTTCCTAACTCTCTTTATTCATTGCTGCAGGTTTGTTCCTATTAGCGAGCCTTTTGAGGGGTATATCTAGAATTAGCCCCATTCACATATTTTAAAAGAAGGCATTGAATGTTGTTAGCAAAAGTAGCTGGGTAAATTAATATGTACATGTACTAGTTTCCAATAAATGAAGGAGCTGCATGCAGAAACTAAAGTTACTCAGTAATGAATGGCTTTTGCAATGAGAATAAGGAGAGAGCAGCAAAAGCAGACAGCTTTTCCTTTGCAGTAATTTGATGTAGACCCACAACTTTTTGTATGCTTCTTAGGGATTTAAATTCCAAGACTCAGCTTAGAGTTACTGAATAGGAAGCTATGACAGATTACAGATCATTTGCAGGCTCTTGATAGTGCAGTGTGATTTAAAACTGCTTGCCACGGTGTAAAGAAAAGCCAGGTGGCATCTATGTGCTGTGAACAAAGACGTAGCCAGGTGGATGCTGCAAAGAAACCTGTCAGGTTTGTTTGTGTGCAAAGAATTTTGAAGTACCTCACTTGAAACAGGGTTACAATATACACAGTGCTATTGTAAAAGAAACAGAAATGATTAAGTGCTCACAAGTTGAAAGTTATTTCAACTCTGAGAATGCATGGGAGTGTCTTAGTTTCAGGATCATCTTCAGACATAAGTGAACTGATAGATTATTGAGTTTTCTGTCATTCTAGGTACAGAACTGTCCTTATATTTGTGCATATCTTGTGTATGCCATTTGGATTAGTCACTTCAGCTAAAGGACACTGGAGGATTTTCTGGCTTTTTATGGATTCGTGTAGTAGGTACCTGTGCACAAATGTTTGATTTTGCTAGATAAGAATCACATATTGGTTTGAAAAAGGCTGGTGTGGGTGTCTGGCTGTAGAACATAGACCCTGGAAAGTCTCCCACAATGCTTGGATTGGTTTGGATCTAGTGAAGAGCTGTGATGAGAAACTAGTGCTGATAGCAAAGACTCAGGTTTGGAGCAGTGCAGCCTGGGACTGAGTAGCTGCACTCCCAGACAGATTGCCACAGCCTAGGCAGGCACAGTGCAAGGCACTGGTCTTGGGCTCGTGTCAGCTGTGGCTTCCAGGTTTGTAGGTGTAGATTTCTTTTCTGTACTCTTCACCACGGATCCAGCTCAGTTCCCCTGAAACCTAATGGCTAAATCCTTTGCAACTCCCTTGGGTGCCTTGCTGTATTTGTGTGTGTGTGAAATTGAGCATCCAGACTGTGAAATGCTGATAATTGGCAGCAGAGCAATCAGACAAAGAGCTTTTGTTGCTGTCTCTTCTCTCGAGGAGTTTGTTGTGATCAATATGTAATCACTGTGAGAAAGAAGCAAAAGATCTACTATTCCTTATCTATTTATATATATATATATATATGTACACGTATGTGTATATATTTTTTCATTAGAAATACTTGGATATTTTTCCTGACCATAATCAAACAGGTTAGATGATATAAAAAAGTCAACAAACACTGTTAATGTAATTTTGTTTATTCACATAGCAGTGCTCCTTTAAGTGATTTTATTTTCCCTCTATTCAGGCATGAATGCCGTAGGAGAAAGGGATGAAGGTACAGAAAAAGAAATAGCCCATCAAGTATAATCATTCTTAGTGTGTTGGAATCTTCAGCCTCGGGGTTTCCGGAGCCGGGGCCGAGCAGGGCCGGGCGCGGCAGCAGAGCCCGTGCTCAGCTCCTGGGCGGGCTCATGGCGCTGCCACTCGGCGCCTCCCGCACACAACCAGATCGTTTGTACCGCTCAGCGAGACCTGCTCGGATACGTGCCGGCTTCTCAGAGCTCACACTGCTATCCCTGTTTGCCAGCCGGGCAGGGATGTGTGCGGATTAGCAGCTTTAGGGACAAGGCTGCTGTTTCACCTCTAGAGGGACGCCCAGGACCGGAGATGAGGCTCTGCCCCTTGCGGGCGGCAGCGCGGCTGCTCCATTGCTCTGCTTCCCTCCCGAGCCTGCTCTGCCTCAGGACAGAGCGCCCCAGGCTGCTCCAGAACAGCAACAACGAAATCCTGAAAGGAGAGGAACGGGGGAAGCAAAATGTTTACAGGAATGGCACTGGCAACGTGTAGTGTTCAGGGCGGTGAGAAATCCCTCCTGACAGGGTTCCAGTGTCTTCTGCTCCGTCCCCTTCCTCCCTGTGAGAGAGAGGCCACGATTGCACTCATGGTTCATGTAGGCAGTGTTATTGCTTTCTATCATTTGTATTGGCAGTTCAAACAACTTGAAAGCACTCTTTCTCTCCAGTCTGGCCTCTGCCACTACTGTCAGGGTAGGATGAGCCCTCAGAATATGGTGGGTTGCGTGATGTCTGGACATGCCTGTAGCATTTTTGTCTCTGCATTAAGCATTTGTGCTGTGAAATTTCTTCTAGGATCGGTTAGGGTAGAAAACAGCACTTTGACAGAAGATGAGAAATCACTCATTGGCCTCTGATTCAGAATAGAACAAGGTGAGCGTGATTTCCTTGTTACTGTCTCTCCAAACTAGTCTGAGCTTGCTCTTCAGCATGACTCTTTCATGCAAAATTCTGAACAGTTTCCTCATACTCTGCCAAATGTATCTCCATGATTTTTGATTTACTTATTTTTGATAACTACTTACAGTGAAATGCTTTGAATATATTTTCAGCTTTTTGATCTTAACCCTCTACAAATGAGGAGCTTTAGGTACTCAAATGTAGTTATATAGATATGTAGAAAACACTGTAGCCAGTTAAAAGAATACCTAGACTGAAATTTCCAATAGGCAGAGTCCTTCCTCTTCAGCTCAGAGCTCTGGGCTGTGGCAGGATGATCACACAATGCACATTTTTTAAATTATGTTGCTCCATCCTGACTATTGACATAGTTGTGTTCTATCATTTACTGATATTTGTGGAGTTGAAACGTCTGTTTGCTCTTCATATGGAAAGCCTGGACTAAACATCTCTCTTTAGGTTTACACTGAAGTATGTATGTGTTAAGGGAGCTTTCCCGTCCGACCATCAGGAGCCGCTCCGGCAGTCACAGCCTGAGCTGGGGCCGAGGTCCCTTCTCGGCGGGAAGCTCCAGCGAGCTCCCCGAGCTCCGCTTGGCTCCCTGCGCTCGCCGCACTCGCAGTCACACCAGCTTTCCGTAGTGCCTCCACTCCAGGTTTCCCACAGCAGAGCCTCTGGCGTCTGAATCCTTAAAAGAATTTAATCTTGGCTCAACAGCAGCATAACAGCTCGAGACTGAGCCTTCGAGGAGGGACCCCGAACAAAGGGAACCCTGCAGTTTTTATGCCCTTAAAATCCATGCGTGTGCAAGTCTGGGGCTAGCGCTCCTGCTGTGTCCGTGTCCGGTCCCCTGGCCGGTGCCACGGGTCCCCGGGCCCTTTGTTATGCAAAGGGAGCAGTTCATGGGCTCCTGTCCCTGTCTCGGGCTCTCCTCACCGCAGCTCTACCTGCATCACCCAGTACCTGCACCGAATGTATTCCTCAACATCTGCGATCCCGCAGGATAGTGTGATACCTGTAGCCTCTCTGCATCTGACTGGAAAAGATTGAGGGCACCGGAAAAAAATGGGACAAAACTTACAGTTCTACTCCACCTTCAGTGACAAACTCTTGAAAAAACTGCAGAAGAGTTACTTGGGTATTAAGATGTTAGACTAGTAATTTGATGGTTTGGATTTACAAGTTAGCTTTGCAAGATATCACTTTTCTGACCATGGGCAGGTAATTTAATCTGTCTGAGGCTCCATTTGCCATCACTGCAATGAGAATGATAATACTTATGTTCTGCTGTTTACTTAGGCAGGCTTTCAGAGTACTGATTGTCTAATGCTGTGTGGAGCTCTGAGCACCGCTAAACCTTGAGTTGGTGTGACATGCTGGGCACTGCTGCACTCACTGCTCAGCCCTGCTCTGCTGTGTATGCTTCTGCTCTGCTTCCAAAGGAGAATCGAAAGACTGCAGGGAAGGTGACTTTCCGGTGTGTTTTTATTCACACTTGCACATCAACGTGTGTTTACGTTTGTGGAGCAACAGCCGAATGTAGCAAGTGAGCAGCTCACTGCAAGGACCAGGTTACCACGTGGTGGTTGCAAAATAAATGATCAGAAACAAACCAACTGCAAAATTCAGGAGACTTCCCAGCCATAGATTTTGTTGTTATGTGAGTAACCAAGACCAACAGGTGCTCCAACATCTGTGGGTGTAGACAGTGAAGTTTATATGTTTTCACTGGTTTGGGTCACATCCCTGGGAAAACCCTCTTTTGGGAGGTCTTTTAGGTGAATGAGCTGTGTCTGCCTGGGACTTGGTCAGACACTTCTCACCTCTTCTCCAGTGGAAAGAGGTAAAGAGGAAGAGAGGGGACCATTGCATGAAGTAAAGGGATGGCTGTAGTTGCAGGAGAGAGTTGGCTGACCAAAGCACTTTTTTGACTTTCCTTTTTCTGGAGAAATTGTTCCACATAATATAGGCCACCCTCCTGGTCTGTCTTGCTGCTTCCAACAGCGGGTCATGCAACTCGTCTTTCCTGCATGGCTGGGGGCTTGTTGCTGCTTTCCAGCAATCAATGTCTTCATGGAATGAGATTTGTTTTCCATAGAAACTTTGAAATTGGTTAATTCCTTCCATGAAATAATCAACTCTTTAATTTTTTCAGATCATAATGCTCAAGAGACTTCTTTATGCAAGCATCTACACTTTCCCCCCTGCTAAATTGTAAGAACAGCTCAACACTTTCTTTCTTGAAAACAGCCTCACCCTTTCCCCATGCTACCTTTCATCTTCCCACAGATACCCTTATAGTCAGGCTGTTGCAGGTAGACCCTCTCAGGAGAAGACAGTGGTGATGAAGGTGACTGGGTTGGGCTTTTTTTTTTCTGCCATCCTGTTCTTGCATCCTGTAGATAGAGAGTAACCAAACAGCAGGAAGCAGTTTCATAGCAACCATGCTATTTTGCTGTCTCTTTTCTGAAGGTTATGCAAAAAGAAATTAGCAGAAAAATTCCAGGGACACCTCTGTGTAATGGCTTTGCTATTCTCTTGGAGTGTTCCTTGGGCATTTCTCTGCTTTTACTTTCTTATTTATCCTGCCATATAGACCAGTCCTTTACCTCTCCCATCTTTATCAGACCCTTGGAGAACCCCAGACAGCATTACTGTCCATTTTCTCTGAATCTCTCTGGGGGGCTGGTGGTTTTCAATTGTTTCAACTATTTTTAAACAAAGGGACATTACCCTCATTTAGGTGGCAGCAATGTGGGTATCATAACCAGAAGTTTCAGAGAGCTGTTTTAAATCCACTCTTGGCAGCATATCAAAATGAAATGGGTGTTAGGGATGGCAAAATAACCTGTTCTACTGCCCAACAGGTTTGAAGTCTTCATTATCATGCACTGAATTTGTTACGTGCGTTGCTGAACACACAGCTCATGCAAGCTTTTACTTGCATGAGTCAGCTTCTCCACTCTTGGAAGCATCTGCAGAATTATGTTCTGTATCAGTTACATGCTCACAAGATGTGATTTCTCATTGCTACTGTGAAGGAAAAACATCTAGGCATTTCTGATTGCTTTGAATTTTATTTACTTTCATATTTAATGTTATAGTCTTGTAATTTTTCAGGCAGCATGCCCAGATTATTTTTTTTATTTCCTTGTTACAGAACACTGCATAGAGGTTAATTTCCCCCCAGTGATCTCTGAACTTTTAAATGCTGAAGTCACTGCTCACAAGAACTGACAATTTTATATTGATCTTCCATCTTCAATGCTTCTCCTGCTCTCCTCTGGATACACAGACCTCATAGAGGGATTAGGGAATCCTTAATGAATGTGGGGTTTTGCCTTATTGCTCTTTCATATTTTTCCTTTTCTAAAAAAAATTCTTTTTTCGCTTTTTTTTTTACTGGTTCACTTCTTTTTCCTGTACATTTAAGTGCTCTTGGTGGCTTTTTTTTTTTTGTCTGTTTATATGTCTAATAGATTGTAAAGCAAATGTCTTTCCAATATTAAATTACATTATGATTTGCTGATTTTCCTTTTCACAAAACCCGGAGAACTTAGAGGAGGTTACCATAACTTCATGTTCATTTTTGTCCAGTATACAAGAGTAGACTTGGAGTTAAAACTAGGCCCAGTGACCATGGTGCTAAAATCTATATGTAAATGCTTTATTTCCAGTAAAATAAATGAGTCACAGTCTAAAACAGTCTGAAAAGAATTAATATTCAGGCTTCATGCATAGACTTACCTTCTTTCACTGCTGTTAATCCATGGTTAATACTTCTTCCCTGGGGGGTTTCACCCCCAGAATTGAAGTGTCAAATTGCCTTGACACCATTAACAGGTCATGGTGCAGCCACACGGACAGTAACCCCAGAGGGAGCAGGGGATGGATCAAACACTTCAAACCAACTTTTGCAAGAGAAGATCTAACTACACTCCTGAGACACTTGTTTGCACTGTAAAATCTCACCCTACTTTTTAAATTTAGATTTTGGACATATTCACAAGTCACTTTTCTATTTTGTTATTTGCTGTTTGTAACAGAGAGGTACCATGGGAAGCTATGCCCAGTCACAGACAAGGATAGCATTATGCTGGATATTGTATAGATACATGCTTGAGAAGGGGCTTTGAAGATTTATAGTATATTTAATTTTCCATTTGTTTGTTATTTATTTAAATGATCTAGTTATGAAATGCCTTAAATCTGTATAAGCAAATTTTCAAGGGAAATGAAAAAGAACTTTGCAGCCTAAAGTTTGCCTTTTCTCTTAAACAAAGCTAATCAAGTCAATGCAAATGTATTTTCCATAGAGGAAGCTACATTCACTTTCCTGCATTTTCACTTTTTTTTTAGTGGTCTGTAGTGGTCTGTACTTGCTTTCCATCTGCTGCCTGCAGACCCCCCAACTTTACTTAGGTTCCTGGATCAGCTTTTTTTTGTCTCTCTTTTTTTAGTTTTTTTTTTTAACTTTAAAGTGAAATCATGATGTTGGAGGTAAAAATGGAAGAAGTAAACTATAGTCTGGTTGAGAAACTTTAGACGCTTGGATATCTGAATGGCAAAGTAGCCAGAGTAAGAAGATAATGTTAGTTGTAATTAAAAAGGTTTTTTTCCAGGTTTGAGGGTTGATTTAATATCAGGGGACAACATTCAATTTCTATAAGAAATCCTAAAAGCAGCTGTGAACACATCCCCAAGGAGTAACACATGCACTCCTTTACCCCAATTATGACACATTAAGTGGGTGCTAGGTGGGAATGACACCAAGCTGGCTTTGATCTGTCCAAGTGACACTTCTGAAGCAGTTTTATTGTTTTGTGAAACAGAGCATGGCTGCTGTGAAAATGTATGAGATTTTTTTACTGTGGTTTGTATGGCATGATTGGGTGCTTTGGGAAGGTAGAGTGGGCCAGCTGGAGAGACCTCACAGCAGTGGCCCCTGGAGTGTGTCACCTGTCACCAGAGGGACATCCCATGGTTTGGTGGTCAGCACAGACCTGCCTGTAGAATGAGCCATGCAAAGGGACCCGACCTTGTGTCACCAGCCAGGGAGAGGAGGAGTGTGTTCCACCTCACCTGGTGGTGAGGGACATCTGATGTGTGTCACAAAGCCAAAGGCTCCCCAGCACCACTGCAGAGCAGCTCACTGTGCAGGCTGCCTTGCTGCTCAAGGATTGCTCCAGTGCTGGCAACGCAGGAGCTGCCCTCGCTCCTCACCGGCAACATGGGCTGATAGCTGAGAAACTGCTGGCCTTGGGGAAAGGAGAAAGGAGTGGGCCAAGCCGAGGCTAAGATAGCAACAGAGTTACAAGAGGGACTACAAGACAAAAGATGTGAATGGGAGGGAGGGGACTCCCTGTGGGTGTAAATTTTCAAGGACAGCGGCAGGGATCTGAAGAATGAGGCTGAAACTCTCAAGTACGGATGTAGTCAGCAAAATGGAAACCAGTGGGGAAGGAGTAAAAAAACAGGGTTGGTTGCTTATTTAAGGCGTGTGTGGGGAAGGGATATAAAATCAAGCAGAGAGGGATGTGGTAGGGTCTCTGTTGAGCAGCCCCATACCTGATCACTGTGGCCTTGAGCAGGACAGACCACACATCCCAACACACTTTCTTTTTCCCTGCAGGATTTCTGCCTCTGTTCACTGCAGTTTAGTTAGACTTTTGAAAAGAGAAGTTTGAACTTTTTCATGGGTCTTTTCAGTAACAGTCATCTTCACAATATCTCTTTGAGATAAGTGTTGTCTTCCTTGTATAGAAGTGGATCTAGGTCATGAGAAGAGTCAAACTGAAATTCATGTTGGGTGCCTGATTCAAGAAAACTGGAAGGTGACCCTTCAGAGAATTCAGCATGATATTTCACTGTGCATATTGACAGTGTTCTCCACTGGCGTGGGTGGCAGATTCAACTGCTGTGTACTTCTGCTCACTGGGATTGTAAATAGCTTTTATTCAGAAAATGAGACACTGAAATTCCAGAGGTAGCATGATGCTTCAGTGGCCTAGTCAGCATGCCAGGGGACTTTTAGAAAAGGCAGACATAAAACTGTGTTCTCCAGCATTCCATGCAGCTGCATCTACTGTGCAAAGCTGTTCTTGCTATTGCAGTAATCCTGTCCTGTCCACTCTGTGCTCCCTGGCAGACACACAGCATCCCTCACTACACTGCCCTATTCAATGCCATAGTGAGTTCTCTGAAACTCGAGCAAGAGCTGCATATGCACAGTGAAGTTAAATTAAGGGGGTCAGTGGAAGCTTAGCTGCTGTTTTCATGTCAAGGAATATAAATAAGCTGACAGTAGGACAAAATAACATATTAACCACCACAAGCATAAAATCCTGACCAAGCATTTCTGCCATTCCATCCAAGGAACTAATCTGATCATACCTATGTCAGCAATCCAGCATCCAATTAGCACTTAAAAGCAGAGTTGGTCCAAATGTTGCTATTATCAACTACTGCTTAAACTCACACTTTTTTAAAGTAAAAAAATCTCTTATAATAAACGGATTTTCATTGAGATGGATGAAATAAAATGTTTTAATAAGTCTTAGTCCTGTTACTCTTCAAGGTTTTTACTTAGTTTTAATTTTAACTAAGTAACTTCTATAAACATAATTTCCCAGCTTTATTAATAGTTCCATAGATAAATGAATCTATCGGATTGCAATATATTGACTCAGTTATGTCATCAGCTTGTAGTGTCAGTCTTACACACAAACTCCTCCTTGTGTCTCAGGCTTGCCCCTCAGTTTGTTCACAATACCCATTCCAGTTGTGTCTCCATCCTCAGGCTCCTAATCAGTAAACTTACCTCTGTTTCACACATTTCTCAGTGTAGATTTCTTGTCTAAGTAATTTGTCGGCCACAAATGCCCCATCACACAAAGCTCTATTGTACCTGTGGGTTGTGGTTCCCCTCCTGCATTCCTCAACAATCACCAGTCTTAGTTTGCCACAAGTACCTCCTAACAAAATCCAAGGGGCTTTTGACAGTCCTTCCTCTTCTTTTGAATCTTTCTCAACTCACCCTTGGTCCTGAACCTGCTTCTAGCTTGATACCTACTTCTCAAAAAAATTCACACAATCTTTGTTTTCATTTAACCTTCATTTTACAAAGTTAAACAAGATGTCAAATAGTAGTATCAGTGTAAGAGTGAAATGTTATAATTCATTATGGAGAAAATTAAAGTGGGGATCAGAAGGCTTTTTGCTATCCATGGAGTGAAATTCTGCAAGATCCTTTGAGAAATGAGTGCAAAGAGGTATACTCAAATATTTTCATCTGTAGTTGCAAGGAAGTTAAATTCTGCTCAGGAATAACTATTTTTGAAATTTCAGTTATTAATCTCTAATAAAATCCCACTGACCATGTGTAAAAAAAATATTCCATAAACTTATGGATTTTTAGTTCTTGCAGGACTACTGATCAGGAAGGCAACAAGATTATCCTTGAATTTTTTTTTTTGGCTTTGTTCAGATTCACAAAATCACTGAAATGGTGAGGTTGGAAGGGAGCCCTGGAGATCATCTCGTTCAAAGACTGTTATGCTGAAGTTCTTGAGAATCCTGTCTGCCCATTTCTCCAGCCTGTCCAGGTGTCTCTGAATGGCAGCACAAGGAGTGGTGTATTAACCACTCTCCCCAGGTATGGCTGGCAAACCTGCTGAGGGGGCACTCTGCCCCATCACCAAAGCCTTTAATGAGGAGCTTACACAATACTGGACCCCCTATTATGCCCCTGAGGATTATGTGGGACTCTTATCATTTTATTGCCAAAGTGACTGAGCCTTTCTTCACCATTCCTTTCTTCACCATTCAATTTTTTGCTTTATTTTTCCTCCCCCCCTTTTGTTTTCTTTCTAATTTAATAATAGAACAAAGATTGACAGAAGAAAATTTAGGCTCAGTTCAGGAAAATAACCTAGTTGCATGAAAGGACCTTGGGATACACCTGGCAAGAGGAATTTCCTTGATGATATAAAGTCATTGGCAGAGGATAATTGGCAGCTGTGTTTGGGGTAAATGTGGCCAAAATGGTACTTCACCTAAGGAATTATGAACTCTTGGACTTGTCTTTTCCAGTTGCATAGGACTGGTCTCATATTAAAGGACTGCACATAGTTCATAATGGATGCAGCTAAGAGTCTGGGCCTATAAATCTAATCTTTCTAATCAGTTAATCTGATAAATGTCCTCTCTGAAAGTGCGTAAGAATTCTGGTTGGAAGGAAAGAATTGGAATTCTTTTAAAGCCTAATTGCCTCATGATCATCATTATTTTAATGTATGATACAGCCAACAATTGGCCAGGATATGTAGTTCATAGGCCACCTCTTAATATTAGTTTATTCCTGCCAGGAAAGGAAAAGAAGGTCCTTGGCTGTATTTATGTGCATAGTACTCCACAATAATAATGCAAGCCTCCTCACCATTATTCTAACAATGCTAATTGGGAGGAGTTCAGCAGACGTGTCTGGTATTCTCTGAGGTCCAGCTGGTATCCAATTTCCAGCAGAGTTTGCTGAGAAACATGAAGGTCAAGTAACTTCCCCAAGGTTACACCATAAATGGCTCAGCTGGGATTAGGACCCAGATTGGCCTTGCTCCTAATCTTTTGCCTAATTAATCACCATAGTCTCTTTCTGCAAATACTGAACAGGTTTATCTTTGTAGTTCCACCAACAGAAAGTTGTGGGCAAACTCACTTAATTTGGGGGAATAGATTTCATGAGGAGGGAAATAATGAAATAGCATTAGCAAACCTAACTCATAACTGAAGCGGAAAACAATTAGGACTGGATTTTGCTTCTGGGAGATATTATTGTAATGGCTGTGTTGTGCTTCTCTTCTTGATCTCTTATGTTTCAAAGCTGTGCACATCTGGCCACCCTCCCCTATCAGCTGTCAGTACGAATGCTGTTGAGCGTATATTTGCTGAAATTTTTGGACTCTGCATTTATTCGTCTTTATTGTAACTCAAGAAAATTGGCTGACTGGAAATGCAGAAGCAGTAACAAGGTGGTTGTCACATGGTTTATTTATCCTTTTGTAAAACTCTCTATGATGCAAATACTGCAGCATTTTGGATACAAAACTGTTACAATGCACTTGTTTGACTCATCTCTTGTGTGGGATGGAGTAGTCTTAAGAGGAAAATCAACAACCACAGTTTTAAGGGATTTTCTCTGATTTTCTCTATCTCTAACTGAAACCCCTGGTCAGTATTATGGAGCACCAAACAGTTTATAAGTGCCAGCTGGTTTTAATTAAAGGCTTAGTTTCTCCAACACAAAGACACTTCATTACAAACCAATGAACATGTTCACACCAGCAGTCTGCCTGTTTCTGTAAATAGGAATGGGTACAATGTACAAGTCTGGAGAACTGCTTGGAAAGCCTTGTGGGGCACAGAACTAAAATAATAGCCAACACATGGATTAAGGAGCCAGAAAAACAAAAATGGCTTTATTTAGCCTGTTGCTAAACTACATCATCACAGTGTAACTGATCTCTTGCCATTAGGCAGTGAAACCTGAAGCCACTGAACACAATTAAAAGGCAACCTGACACCTGCAGTCTCCAATAAACCTTTTAAAACAGGAGAAAGAGAATATGCAGCTTATCAAGAGGCTGAGGATGGTATATGAAGGATTATCCATGGTAAATTCCTACTTTAAATTAAGTCCAGTACTAAAAGCCTGGACTCTTACATAAAGGGAGTCCAGTTTCTATCTCCACTCTTCAAAAGTTACTACTTTATATTAGTAATCTCAGCAAAAGTGCATCAGATGAATGAATATGGGAGTGGGACTTATTTGCAGTGCAATTACAGATGATTAAATGCAATTACATAGTTGTGGGGCTATGCAGAGAAACTCTCTTGTGCTGCTGCCTTTGTCAGACCTGCAGTGCAGAATTGAAAACTATATTAAACCAAAAGATTGCTAGATTTTAGTTTAAAAATAATCATTTAAAATCAATTTGAAACCTTGTAGGGAGCCAATGAAACAGATCAAAATTGGATAAACTAGGAAAGATTTCTCCCAATATCTAACTTGATACCATGATGAGACATTTCCAAAGCAACTTCTAGAAGATCCAGATAAAAGTCAACATGTGGTGATACAACAAAGGTACAAAAAGCACAAAGGTATGTGAGGAAAAGAAAAGAATTTAGTTTCCCATTGTGTTTAAATTCGGTATGTATTTTATTAGGAAAGGTTTATCAGCAGTGACTGGAATGGAAGTTATTGTTCAAGCAGCAGAGGAAAAACAAGTCCTGTCCTATTATGCATGGAGATACTTCTGCAATTTCCACAGAATTCAACAAACAGGAAACAAACATTCATGCCTGAATGTGGTTTACTTCTCCAGTTTTAATTTGGTGCGAAGAATATGTGTGTATCTCCAGTTAAAATGCAGAAAGTCCTGTCTCATCCTACTGATGAGAAAAATATGTTGTATGAGAAATGTCACCTAGTTCTTGAAAAAGAAAATCAAGAATTTCCTAACTGATATCAAAGGATGTACAAAGCTATTGGTCAGAAAAACAAATTAATCTTAAAATAACTAATTCTTTAGGAGTGCACACCTTCATTCCCACTGATGGATACACTGAAGCTGAGAGGGTAAACAGCCTAACCTGAAGTGTGCAGGTATGGTCATGTGCATCCAGATGGTAAAAACTCATGAGAGGGCTCTACTGACAGATACTCATAACTATTAGAAATGCAAAAATGGACAGAAGTTATAGTGTTATGACATATATAATGCCATGTCTTATGTTATGGCACAGAACAACTTGTTGGTTTAAATATTCCGTTTATCTGCACCTTCCAAGAGGGAAATGAGCACCCGCCTTTGCTAAAGAACACCAGCCCAGTATCCAGGATGTATTTTGCAATGTTGCATCAGGACAGTATGTGCAACGGTGGTGGTTTCTAGTTTGATTGCTACCAAGAGTAAAATCTTCCCCATTTTCAGAAAGGCTTGAGGTTAATCTCACTTTCTTAGCATTTATGAGCATGAACATTATTGCAGCTTGCCAGTTTCCCTTGTCTCACCTGGGCAATCGTGATCCAGCTCACTGCTCACATGTCACTTGACTGCTGATAAAAACTGTTCGGGTCATGACTATCTGACTATGAGGAAGATGCTCCTGTCACTCAAGATATCCTGCTTGCTCAGCTGCCACTGAAAATTGTGAAGTCAAGGTATCTCCCACAGAGAGCTCAGACACCTCTTTATTACTCATCTGGCCATAACTAGTTTTCCAAAGGGTAATTCACTTCTGAGAGGCTGGTATAGCCTGTCTCAGTACATGTGAAACAGGACCAGGTACTCTGCAAAGCTTAATACCTCTTACTTGTAATTGTGCTCTAGATCCTTAATCTTGAGTGTTACTTCCTGTCTAAAATCCTGATCCAATTTCCTGCTTTCTAGACTTAGATCTTGTCCTAGTTCCTCCTACTGAGTGCTAGATCCTAATCTGCCCTTCATCTGTTCAGCCTTGGTTTGTAGATCTTGCCTCTTTCTTTTCCAGCTCCAGTTTCTGTTTTAAATTAACTTGCCTGAACTTGCTGCAGTGTGGACTGCCCATGATGCTGAAGACACTTGCAAACATTGAGACTAAAATTATAATGAGCCAAATGGGATCTTTGCTTAACCATGCAAGCCTTAGCTTTTAGGAGATTAAAACATTTTCCAAGGACAGTGACAGTGATTAGACAGTGGTAGTCTAATCAAGATATAAGGTCTGTAGAAATTCTAGTTCAAGCTACTCGTGAAGGTGAATTACATCTTTTGGCAGATTATCAGTAATTGATTTACACATGGTAGAACTATAAATAAAGTGATAAAAAAATTGTTTACACATTTCCAAGAGTGCTTCCTCCTTTTGCTGTTTGGAAACACTTCCCCATTCACAAGTTATAAAAATAAAAAAGTCTCTTACCCATTTCACATATTGTGAAGGCATAGAGATGCTTTTTCCACAAGTTTCCAAAGAAGATTCAATAAGTTCCTAAGAATGTTTTCTCAATTGTATAACACACCCTTTGTATGCAAGGGTCTGTTATGATCAGAAATTGTACTTGAAAAAGCTATGCTGAGAATAAGAGTATGAATAAGGATATTCATTATAACAGGGCCTCTTAACTGGACGTGTCTATCTGGTGGCTGTATTAAAATAATTAACAAAGGCAACTGATGTATGGGGTCTATTTAGCAGAGCATCATTTGGCCAAAAGCAGATTCCAACAGAGCTGTAGAAGATGATGGCAAAGGCTGCAATTTCCCAAGCTGGGTTCAGAAACTTACTGTCATGAAATTTTTGGCATGGTTCTATTTCACCCTTCTCCCTGTAGAAAGATAAATTAATTTAAATTCTTGTTAGAGTGAATGCTGTAATTTTCATTTGAACTTTTATTCCTGAAGTTTTAACAATTATGGCTCATGTATCTCCAAGACTGATTTCTGCCATGAAATCCACAAAGAAAGCTTAATTGGTGACTTCCTTCATTGTTGCAATATTGCTTTAGATGTGCAGGTGGAGAAGTGAAAAGAGTTCATAAATGTTCTGATATCAATAATGACAACTTTAGCTGTCATCATTAAGGCAGTTATGTTTATGAGATAATATATGTAGAAAAGGAAGCATTAACATTATGTCTTCCTGCTGTTTTGCCCCCAAAAAAGTAGGCTATTTATCATAAGAAATACAGAGTCAAAAATTACAGTGACCTGTTGCGGTGCACAATGCTACTCTTACGCACCCCGGCAGTGACATATGTCACCAGCAGTGACATATAGGCAACCATACATTGCTCAATACTTCATCGTCAAAGCCAATAATGTAGTGTATTAGGAACTGCTTAAAAAGGCAATTTTCTTATTTTCTCTGTGCACTGATGTTTCATCTTAGAAATATGGAGCTTCTCTTACAGCCCTACAGCTTATTCATATAAGCATTGTTTGAAGTACACTGTACTTTGTGAAAGAAATTAGCTCTGTCTAGCCAATGTATTATTTATTTAAGTAAAAAGCACAGTTTGGAGATTTTTGTAAGCAGATCAGTATAAAATACTAGACTTGAAGAATGAACTCAAAGGCCCCACCGAAAGGGTTTTATGTAAGAATTCATCAGTAAAATGTTTAATACAGAAAGTCAAGTTAGCACCTTTCAAGAGTGAAGTGGCATGGAACAGAAAAGAATGGATGTATTTTTTTCGAACCCTCCATTTGTACTGCGCTGTTTACCTGTAAGATTACACTTTCTATTTATAGTCATTACAAGAATTTGAAACAACCACCTAGCAGTAAGATTGACTCACGCTTATTGTTACTATCACAACAGATATTTTCTAACTCCTGTGAACCTGATATTCTTAAAAAGAAATAGAATCATAATTCTTTCTTGCTTATCACTCAAAGACTGTCCTGCTGGGTAGTCTGCCTACAAGGCTAAGACCTGTCAATTCCTAAACATAATCTTCCTACATCTGAGCACGTTTTGCCCCAGGTTCCTTCCTCCGTGAATTTCCAGCCTCTGCTATCTGTAATATTGCCCCCCCAGTTGTACCATGAAGACAGGCATATTTTTTTTTATACATTTTTCATTGACATATTCAGAACTTGCTGTCTTCTGGAGACACAGATATCATCGCAGCTGTTCTGGTGACACTGAGTAGAAGCTCTAGCTGCCAAGCAGTACATAAGAATAGGGTTTATAATCTCATTACATACAAGCCAAGAAAGAAATAGCAATTAATTATATTTTATAAAGTATGTATTTAATATATTTATTAAATGTTGACATAGAAGAATGCATGAGATTAAGTTTTATTTACTGTCACTAAAAGCCACAAAGTGATTCAGAATTTTATCTGCTATAATTATGGAACAATTTAGTCCACATCATAAGAAAACTATCAGAAACAGGAACTCTCCCAGAAAACCTATACAGCCAATAGATGAGCACTCAGAATTTCAAACCACTGGAGAAAAACCAAAATCAATTTGCATCTGTAAGAACTTGACTTGTGAAGGTTTCTGCATTCCAACTCTTCTTTATGAAATACGTGCAAAAGACTGTCAAATTGTCTCAAAAGTGTCAGTAGAAAAGCTTACAGAACAAAATGAACAGCAGCAAAGCCAGTATGATCACAGCTAGGAGTTTTAGTGCCATAAAGAATGAGGTAGCTGCATGATTATGTCTGAGATGTAATTTTTTTACTTAAAATTGATGTTTTAAGTGAAAGAATAGAAGAAAGCATATGGGACACTGATTTTTTACAGGATTTACGAGTTGAAGGAAAGAGCTATTTACTATTAACTCTTATGTCCTTACAGAGCAAAGTCATAGAAAAACTAAAAAAAAAAGGATAGAATACATGAATATCTTGATTTATTGCATAGATTTTGTAAACTTCATTAGTTTAAATTCATGTTAGATTGAATAAAAAGTATGAGAACCAAGATAAAAATTGCCATAAATCAAAAAAACTTTGTGAAATTTGGATATCACATATACCAACACTGAATAATTGCAAATGTGAAAATCAAACTGCAAACATATTCTCACCTTAAGCCAGATATTTCCAAATTTTTGTAACTAAAATACAGAACATGAGGCAGCAACACTATTATTTTCAACTGAGGAAGAAGCTTTCCCATTTGTGACTGAATTCAGTGATTTCAGGCAAATGCATGAGCAAGGTTTTCCTTAGAAAATCAGTTCATAGAATAATTTGTTTATTCATGGTTGATGTTTGCCTTAGCACATACTTTTGAAAACACTTTTTTTCCCCCTCTGTGTTTCTGAGGAAATATATCCATCAGTCCCAATTATTTGGTGTGAAATACTTTCTGATGGAAATGATTTCTGATAGTCCAGCAGATTATGAAATAAATTGTTCCAAACCATCCTGCCATCCAAACCGTAAATAAGTTGAATATCTAAAGAAAATCAGGGGTGTAGTACTGCTGTGTGTGAAATACCCATATACTAGAGGAAACCATTGAAATTTCAATTTTACAACATCACAAATGTAGAACTAAGAGCAACAATAATAAAAATCACATTATAAAGGTTACTTATTTGCACCTAATTGCCCTACCAATTTAGAACAGACTAATGCTAATGAGATGTAGTGGGAAGCCCTGCCATTGTTTCTAGTTCAGATGCATAGAGTAATGTGATGTAATGCACACTGGGACAGTACAAATACCCTTAAAGCTTCCAAAATACTACACAGCTTACTTATTTTTTGGACACAATAGCCAATGCTCATGGGGAAAAAAACCCAAACCAACCAAAACCCAACAAACTCAAAACCTACCAAACCCAAAACTGACTGCAGATGTCAGAGCAACTTTTTTTGGTGAAACGTAAAAACTGTTGTGGGATATTGTGTTTTACAGAACACAGACTGTCTTGTAGTTGAACATCATTTTCACAGGATGTCCCAAAGAAAAGCAGACCAAATTCAATTTAGCTTCTGAAAAAGAGTGAAAGACTACGAACTTTCTTTTACAGTCGAGGACACAAGGGAAATAAGTGATGTCAATTGGAACAAGAAATTAAAAATATGTTTAATGTACTTAGTGTACGCATGCACACTCAAAGACATCAACACTATTCTTTGTTCTCATATTTAATAATGAGTAAATATTGCAATTATTAGACTTTGTTACAACTAGTAAGATGTCACAAGATTTGTGGAGAAATGTTTAGCTGAATTGCTAGACTAAATTGTTCATTAGACAGGTTTACCAAAGGAAAAAGCTCGAGCTTTCTCCTCTTTGCTTTTGATTTTTGATCACTGTTTCCTAAGTGGAGAATGGATTTCCTTTGCAATGACCCCTTCATTCAGAATTGATCTTTACAGTCTATTTCTGTCATGGGCATTTGCCCTTTTCTGGCCATGGTGCAGCTCCATTTCCTGCTTCTCTCGTGCCTTCGTTCCCTTCGGTGACCTCACTCTGGGTGGTCTTCGTGTGCCTTCAAACCTGCACAAACGTGAAGAGCACGCTCCTACCCACTGCGGATGCCACTCCTCAGCAGAAATGACACTGTGTCTAACGAGACAAGCACTTCGTAGTGATTATCAGCTTTGATTTTTATGTTATTTTGAGCATGTTAAAACAAATTAACCGATCTAACGCACATATATTTTCCTGACTGCTTTAACTGCTGACATCTCCTATAGACAGCCCTTTACATATTGTGTCTACTCTTGTGTCTGTGCAGCTCAGCGAACCCACGAGCGCGGCACGACTATCGCGGGCCAGGCCTTTGCCTGCGAGCGTTTTGTGAGGGGCAACAGCTCTCTCTGCCACTGCCATTGCCATTGCCCCAAACACGCCCTTGGGTGCACAGCCACTGAAGGTAACGGCGGGCGGAGCGGCCGGGCCGTTCCCCGGCCGTGCCATGTGCCCAAGGCCCCCATCCCAGGAGGAGAAGGAGGAGC
>NW_005054300.1:7427054-7435371 GCF_000277835.1 Geospiza fortis | reverse complement strand
TTTTTTTACTAAAACATTGTTGTGTTATTCAGGTTGTGTCTGACTGCTCCAGCTCTATGGGTTTCATAAGATCTAGTTTTGTGAGTTCTTACATGTGTCCCCGTCTTGGGAGAGATTAAGGCGCCACTCTAAATTTGCAGGCACATAGAATGGAACTGGGCATGGGATATACTTCAGTATAATTTTATTTATTTAATAAAATTTAAATAAGCCGAAATTTCTTCAGAAATCTTGAAGAGCCTGCCTGCTGGGATACCTATTTTGAATGTAGATTGAAATGGAAAAACTGTAAAAATTACCTAATTTAGCAGTGTCTAACTCCTATCTGTAATTTCGCTAGGTGAAAATATATAGCCTAAACATTTTATCTGTACTTTTTAAAAACGAAATACGGACAAATTGCAGCATTTGTGGTGGAAGAAAATTGTGGCTGAGACCCTTAAGTGGTTGCTTATCCTTGTTCTTAGTGGTTTGGGGATTTTTTGAGTGAGAGTTAACTGTGGCACATGCTTATGTACTTTCAATGTTGGTACTCATTTTATCTGCATTTAAATCTACTTACTGGTTTCAGATACTGTGAATGTAATATTCTGCCTCTTTCCCAGGCTTTTGCACAACTTTATAGAAGCTTATGGTTAGGTCTTTGCCATTAAAATTTTTGCTTGAAAAAAAGATAAGTGCCTTTTGAGGTCAGGTTAAAATTTGATGGATTGAGATACCAGGCACTTCTTTCTGTGCTGTTTTTAAGTTATCATGTGTTTATGCTTCCCAGCTATGAATGCCTGAGGTGTAGTGGCAAAGCTAAGGTAAAATAGGTATTGTTATATTGTGTGTATATACAGTATTGGTATTGCATTTGATGATGTTCTGTGGGAGAAAAGTTGGTATATATTCTTGTCTTCAGTGTATTAAAAATCTACATAATGTAAATTTTTGGGGGGTTTGGGCTTTTCAGCTTATTCTTTCAGTTTTTGCATGTATTTGCACCATTTAAAATACCTTTCCTTTTGTTTCCAGAACTTTTTCTAGTATTTCTCCTGACTGTGGCCTTGTCTGAGTCTTGCAATCTTACCTCTTCTGTGTGTGTGGAAAATACCCAGCTGTTGGAGAATTGAAGTCAAGTATTTTCTTAACGCGTAAGTCAGACTTCTTTGAAAATATAGAGATCCCTGGGATAAAATAAAGCAAGAAAGCCCTTTTTTTTAATGGTTGTTTCAAGTAAATATTTTTATTTGTGATGCTGCAGGAGCTTGTTGATTGTTGCATACTGCCCAAAAATAATAAAATTAAGTATAAGGTTAGTTAATTAAAGGGGATCTTAGATCATGACTCTTTGCCAAATGTAAGTGTTGCCCAATTGAGGACCACATTGGCTTGGTATTGAAAGCCTGAGCCTTGTTCTCTGCAGCACTTTACCCACTTCTGATTTCTATAGCTTTTACTTCAGGTTTCAGTGTCTGGCAGTGTAACCTTCTAACCTGAAGGATGGGCAGCTGCCGTCAGGATGATGTATTGCATCATGCAACTGTAATCTTTGTGTTGTGCTTGTGTCTTAAAATGTTGTTCAAGCAACAAATTCAAATAATTTTTAGTTACTTTATGAGGAAGTTCAGCTTGCTTCTATTCAAATAAATACCATTGGCAAGAGAATGCATTTTAATGCAGTACTCTTGGTGGAAATGGAATACAAATGCACATGAGTTACTCTCTTCTCAGGCCTCAAAGCTGGGTAAGATCCCATGTATTAATCTTCTGTGTGGAAGATGGGGAGTGTGTCATTGAGTTAAAAGAAAAATAGAAGTCTTGTATCCAAAGTGTTTCCATTTGGAGAGATTCCGAGGAGGGAGTGTATGACTCTGTGGTTTGTTGTTTTGGGATGTTTTTTGGGATTTTTTTTTTATGTCAGATGTGTAATTGAAGTCTTGGCGGTCTCATATCTGGAGAACACAGTTAAGTGAATTTACTTGATATTAGAGTCTGTGTATAGTGTCAAAGTCTGTTGTATTTATTATTTTCAAGAATTGTGCAGAAGTGCTAGTATCTTCTCCAAAGCAAGGCATTAAAGCATGTGCTTAAAAAAAAAGTGTTGCTTTTCTTGCTACATGATACAAGAACATGGACTTGAAAATTTTTCAGTCTCCATTTTCTTTGTCAGTTATTTGCATGTGTAATGCTAGATACTTCCTTCTCCCAGGACTGTGGGAGAATATTTGAAAGAACTTATGGCTAATGCTTATGATGGCTTGGAGATCTAGAAGCAGCCCTTGCACTTATTCACAGTGAGGGTGTGATCATTCTTTCAGTTTGAATGTGAATAGATACGATGATTTAATTAGTTGCAAGTCTGTGTTGCTTCAGGGAGAGCCCCAGAGTAGTGGAGAGAAATTTGCTAATCAGACTTCAGCTAACGATTTACTAACTTGTTAGGAAAGAAAAAAGTGACTTTGTGACTTGTACTGTGGAAAAAGTTTTTTAGTAAAAAGTGTTATACTGTTGAAGAAACAGTTCTTCCTTTCCAGTGTTGCTTTTAAGAATTTAAGTTAATTTTGCTGCTGTTCCAATTCTGCTGATTCTGTGTCAACATTCTGTGCAGGAGTGTTGTTCAGGCATAGACTTGAGCTGCTATAAATTTTTGATGCAGCCTGCTATGGAAACACTGACATGAAGTCTGTAGTGAGACAGTGATGCTGACCATAACTGTTTGAGCCTTTTAATCCATAGAGGGGTACTGTGGTCAGTCATGCACTGAAAATATTAACATGTACCCTGGAACATGCAATGAGAAACCTGAGAACTTTATCTGTTGACTGATTCAGACTTGTGTGGTACTAAAGGTAGGCATGAGAAAAATTCATTGTAGATCAGTGTGATTGGTTTTTGGTCTTGGTAAAGGTCATGTGTCCATTGTAGAGAAGTAGATATTTTGTCAGGTTCTGATTTTCCTTTCTTTCCTTTTTAAGCCCAATAGTAACTAATAGAGTAGCACACTTGAGTAATAAAAATGTCAAATTCTAGATTTTAACTTCTTTTTAATACTTCAGTTAGTGGCATGTCACAAAGGAGTGGCTTTATTTGCATGAAATCCCAAATAAGTAATAAACACAGGCTTCATTTAAGAAAAGTAGGTCTTTGGACTTCTTTATGCCTACAGGGTGGGAGAAACCCAAAATTTGATGACATGTATCTTTCAGTAGATGTTCTTTAAAACATATTTTTCAAGTTTTATTTTAAGAAAAAAACACCAAGTAACAAATCAACAAACACCCCCAACACGAACAAACAAAGGTTATAGTGTAATAGCTTTTTTTTTGCCTCATCCTTTTTTTTTCCATCCCTTGAGTAATTTTATAAAAATTAACAACATCAGAGATTGGCATAGGTTTGTTAGTGAATCGTAATAGGTGTTCTAATTGCATTAGTTTTAAAAGTAATTATTTGCTTTGTTTGTTTTTTAATTTCAGGAGAATGAAATGGGGAAGTTGTAGAGCTTTGAGAATAACTCAGCACAGTTGTCTCATTTGCTGCCAGCAGTAAGACTAAATCCCAAGAATTCATGTAAAGAAAAGTAGAACCTAAAATCATGTCATCTGAACAGGAACACTTTTTTTGCGACAGAAAGCAAATCACTTTCTTAAAACACAATGCTATGAAGAATTTTTCTACAAACATTACTTTGAAGAAAGAACTGGTGAGTGATCCTACAAGTATGACGATTCAACCAGCAATTTTAGATGTCAATCTCGCTTATGGACTAAAAAACGTGAAGATTGAATTGCCCAAGGTGAACATTCCAAATGAAGTATTAATGAAACATGAAGTTGATAGGTTTAGAAAACTCTTTCAGTGTAAGCATCAAACTGCTAGGAAATCCTTAAGTCTAGAGAAAATAAGTGGAAGCAATCTCAGTTGTTCAGAAGGAAGCCACTTGCAAATTAAGCCAGAAGTGCAATTCGAAGAAGGATTGAAAACTGCAGCAAAGATACTGAATTTCACTTGTACGAAGTGCAAGGATAACATTAGATACAGCCCAAATGACCTACAGAAACATTTTCAGCTGTTACACTATGGTGAGTTGCCTCTGTATCCTTGTGAGATGTGCAACTTCTCAGCTAATGACTTTCAGTCTTTCAAACAGCACAGACGCATCCATCGTAGCACTTTAGTAAAATGTGAGCTCTGTAATGATGAGCAGATATACACTTTGTTGGCTTTGACAAAACACTTCATATCAAAGCATTGTGTAAATGGACACTTTCAGTGTGAAAAATGTGGGTTTTCTACCTATGATGTGGGTACGTTTGTTCAGCACATTCACAAACATAAGGAGATTCCCTATAAATGTGGAAAATGCCATCAAGAAAACTTTACAGAAGAGGAGCTCCAAAATCATCTCCTTGTTCATACCAGTATGTTTTCTTTTGGTTGTCCTTATTGCAGTTACAGCACATCACGGAAAGATTATCTTTTAAAACACATCATAGCTTTACACAGAGACCACTTAATTGCAAAAGAAAAACTGGAAAAGGATAAATATGAAAAAAGAATAGTAAAGACTCCAGCAGGACTGAAGCTTGTGTTAAGGAGGTATAAAATGGGAGCATCAAAAAAACCACTCTGGAGACGGAAGAAGATAAGCAGTGGAAGTGACAGTGCTGGAGAAGAAAATATAGAAGTGCTAAGAAATGTGAATAAAATTCAGCCAAATGCTGAGGAGCTGAACCAGTGTATGAGAGACGTGGAAACAAATGAAGAGAAGCATCAAGGTAAATACACGGAAAAGCATCATTTCATGGGTGGAATGCTCTCTGCTACTACTGCACAATACAATAAGGCAGATGATGGCACAAGTTATGGCCTGGGATTATTGAAAAGTGCTGTTCATGGGCCAACAGTAATGATGTTTAAAAACAATAAAATATCCGTACCAGCAAATTACAGTGCGAAATTTATGGGCTTTAAAATGGTAGATGGAAAACAACATATTGTTATAAAATTACTACCTACAAGTAAGCAAAATGACTATTTGTTGGGTCAGAAAGTTGATCCTGTTAAAGATGGTTCTGCAACTCCTTTGCTACAGACTGCTGATCCCTGTGGCTTGTCTTCAGGTGCTATACCACATGTAAGTGATCAGTCGACTTTAAAGAACAATTGTGTTCATCCATTAACTTCCCCTCCGTTTTCCTGTCCTGCTCCTCATTCAGGAAAAACAAAAGTGGAAAAACAAAATAACTCCTTATTGTACGGTAGGAGTGTTTCTGAAACTGTAGCACCTTCTAATATAGCTGAAGGAAAAGGTCCAAATTGTTTGCCAATGAAGCTGGACTCAACTGTACCTCCACATGAAGCAGTAACAAAAGTTGGAGCTCAAACTAGTATCTCATGGGGAAGCTTTTGTCCTTCAGGTAATCCTCAGGTATTATCACCCGCTATTACAAATACCCTTCATGACGACCCTATGAAAATGCCCTACTTTCCTAAACAGAAAATGCAAAATGGTGGCCTGAATAATAGCAATGGAACTAATCTCTGTTATTCAACCTCAGTGGATTCATCTAATGAAGGGTTGTTGTCTTTTCACAACTATTCCAAAGTGGACTCTTTGGATAATCCATGTAGCATTTGGACGTCTACAGATGACAGGTACAGCGAATTTAGCAAAAGAGGTTCTTTTCAAAACAGTGGAAATGAAATTCCATCTTCACATTCAGAGTCGATGAAAGGTTTGAAAGCAGAGAAAGTTGTGTCCGCCCAATCAAATATTAATAAAACTTACAAACACATAAACACTAAGAATAACTCTGTGTCTTTTAAAAGCCAATCTCAATGTGGTGTTGACAGCGAGTGTTTTACAGAGGACGAGCATCATGGCCGACAGTATTTGGACACTAACACAGAGCAAGGCTTTCGGAACGTAGCTGAGAAATTCCAGGAGAATGCCTCTGATGGTGTTAACTCTTTCATAATGCCTAAAATCACATCTGTTTTCTCATTACAAAGTGAGCAGGCAGCTAATTATTTATCGCCTGAGATAAACCAATTATTGCAAGATGTGTTAAAAGTAAAAACAACTTCTCAGCAGGAGTTCCACAGCAAGACTAACTGCGTCCAACTTCGTTCTGATAAGCTGCTTTCTGGTCCTGAGACTGGGAGTGCAGCCTGCGTGCGTTTAAAAAGCTCTGCAACTGCGTGTGGTTTTCAGAGGCCTCCTCCTAATGTACACTTCCCTTTATGTGAGAGAGAGTTCAACACAAGATGTAGCACAAATGAAGGTACATGTTGTGGGAGAGAAAGACAGACACCCAAAACATCACTTGATTCACAGGATGTGGACAAATTATCCAGAACTCCGGGTGTTGGTACATTGCTAAAAACTCCTACAGATGAGTTTACACAGCAGGTAGTAAAAGATAAAGTACTGTCTGCAACTCAAAATCCTAGCGGCTTTTCACCAGCTTTGCCTGTTCTTCAAGAACAAAAGAAAGCCCTTTTTGTTCAGTCCCTTCCGTCACGATTTTTTGTTCCTTTCCACCTTTCTAACCAATCTAGGCAGCAGGTCGTGTCAGGAAAATCTCTTCCATCAACCAGTTCATCAGATGTTACTAAAGGTGTACCTGCATCTTGTGTTTCAAATAAAGGACCTGGAATGATTTTGACTTTTAGCGGGGCAGTTGGAACAGTTGCAAATGCCGCTAATGATAGTTCTCAGGTTTTAGGGGGAATTGCATCCAGAGAATTTGGGAAAATACCAGCTTTAGAAGTGAAGGGGGAAAATGGCAATTTTAGAAATTTAAGAAGTTCCTGTAATGGGGAAGTATGTGGTACAGTAAATTACTCGTTGAATAGTATGCCATTCAAAGCACCTCTTGTAGTTACAAACTCATCAGAGTCGTCTGTGAAGGCAACTTCTTCTGTGAAGGTGTTACCAGAGCACCAGGATGCTGGTTTTGGTTCTTTGGAGTCAGTAAAGCAACAGGAAATTAAACAGGAACAACATGTTTATGCACTTTCGTCTGATGGACAGCAGGGAGTTTTTCTGAAATGTTTGACACCAAACAAGCCTGTAGTTCATAAACCAATTTTTTTTCAGGATAATGCTCATCAGAATTGTCAACCAAAGAAAACTGGAGCCATGCAACAACATCCTTTGCTGAAAATAAGAACTTGTACTTCAGACACACTGTCTGATAACACTCAGTCAGTAAGCAACTCGGTGCCCTCACTACAGGTGGATAACTTGCAGTCCCTTACTCCTGCACTAGCACAGAAACAAACTAATCTTAGTTTTAATGATGCCTTAAACTTACCAGGTGGGTTAATGCCAGCAAATGCCTCTTTGGCAAGCTCTAATCCAGCATGTCGTGTTCCTCCTGTAGAACCTGTTTATTCTGCTAAATCTGGAGGGACACAGTTGCAGAAATGTTCTATCAAGAGTACGCAAGTAGTAGCTGCTAACAAGAGGAATAACTCTGGTTGTCAGAAGTCCACATGGAGCACCCAAAACAGAACTGCAAAAGTAAAACCTGGTTTAAAACAAGCTGGATCTAAAAGTTCGGGAACTGTGGGTGGGCAAAGAAACAAGAATTTCAAACGTAAAAGGAAGGCTAGTTGCCCAGAACCTCCTAGAAAGAAAGCAATGTTGCACAGAAAGTGTAAAGAAAAGAATCAAGCTGAAGTTGTTAGTGAATCAGGTAGCCCTTACAAACCAAGGGCATCAAAAAAAACTGTAAGGACTTTGAAATTACTCCCTTTTAATTCTAACCAGCTTGTAAAATGCCCCCGGAGAAATCAACCAGTTGTTGTGCTAAACCATCCTGATGCAGATGTTCCAGAAGTTGTAAATCTAATGAAAACTGTTGCTAAATTTAAGGGCCATGTTCTTAAGGTTTTATTGTCAAAAAGAACCGTTGAAGCTCTTCTTCAACCAGACTTCTGCAATCCTTTGGATGTAACTACTGATAATTTTTCTCAGAAAAGATACAGGACAATAAAACCCCTTAACCCTGTCAAAGAAAGATTTGTCTTAAAATTGACACTGAAAAAGACTAGCAAAAACAATTACCAGATTGTGAAAACTACCTCCAATAATACCTTGAAAGCTAAGTTTAGCTGCTGGTTTTGTGGTAGAATATTTGACAATCAGGATAATTGGGTAGGACATGGACAGAGGCATCTGATGGAGGCTACTCGAGATTGGAATTCATTAACGAAATGATGACCAGTGAACAAAATAGTCATTAAAGTTTAAAAAAACACCCCAGCTGGATTAGGATACACAAGTCATTCTGTTTTCTATGTCAGTATTGTAACTGAAGTT
>NW_005054300.1:7413519-7427038 GCF_000277835.1 Geospiza fortis | reverse complement strand
CATCAGATTTGAGAAAGATCAAAGAACGTTGTGGTTTAAATAACTTGTAACTAACTGCAAATACAATTCCATAAAAATATATATTATTTTTATTACTGCTATCATGTGCTATATTTTTATTCTATAGAATAAGTCTTCAGGGCCTTTGTTTTGTACATACTTAAAATCCCTAAACATGTAAATATTTTTATACTTTTCAGTTACTTGGTATAATTCTTGCACAGAAATTACATCCTTCCCCCCAGTTTTTCAGTTCTGTGCATGCACTACTAAAACCAATTTTTAAAATATTTTCAAAAATACACGGCTGTTATCCTGGGATTTTTGTTATTTTCACTTATTAGCTCTTGATTTTGTTTTTCAGGGATTGAACACTATTATTAGCAAGTGCCTCAAAGATGTGAAGCAGTTTACATTATGTTGACTGTGTAACCATGGGTCCGTATAGGGCCATTCCCCCACAGTTTCATTTAAACAAAGCCATATGTGAATGCTTTAAGCTATATTGCTATGCACATGACACTTGTACTATTTCTGTGCAGTTTGTCTACTTTCTTAGTGAAGTATTTTTCATATAAATTAATAAAACATGATTGTGTTAATATGGTGAGTCCAAATGAAATTGATTGAAAATATACAGTATATATATATTCATAATGTATATGGTGTTTAAGAATGGTGAACATTCCTAATCTGTATTGATTTTGTCACTATTAAATTTGCTATAACTTGTGTTTGCAGCATATGACTTTCAGCATTTATAGAAAATGTTTCTATCTTGCTGTGTCTGCCACAAACCCTATAGGGATGGTCAGGATGTGGGGAGGTGCAGAGCACCATTTTAGGCTTGTAATTGCTTCATAGCTTTATTTCAGGTGGATGTAATTTATCCCCATAATGACTTAATGTTTTCTACTATTGCTTATTCAGATATACTGCCTTTTGGGGCACCAGGGATTTGGCTAAACCAAGGCTTGAGTTGTTATTCCCATATTTATCAGCTGGAAGTAATGTTCTTAGGTGTCTGCTTGCTTTCTACTTTCAGTTTTAGAGATAATGAAGGGAGACACTATGCATTACAGTTTTTAGTCTTTATACAAAGGCATGTCAGCAAAAGACCTCTTAACCATAGTGACTGAGGGTATACAGATGAAGGTCCTTATTATCCACAGTAATCATGTCTCAAGGCTTTGTCCTCCAGGTTCTTAATGAACCTCTGTAGGCTAGAAGTTTCATTCTTATGTGGGACTGCTCTTACCATATGGCTGGCACCTTTTGCCCAGGTATGAAGGTGTAAGCCAGCTTCCCAAAGTATTGATGGAAAAGCTGTCAAAATTGAACAGTAGGCTTGGAGAAGACTGGGGCTTTTAAATCCTGGGGTTTAGATTGTATGCAAGCCCAAGTAGTTTTCTGTTACTGGTGAAAATGAAGATTGCTTGCTACCAATGAAACAGTAAGAGTCACGGATGTCACAGGCATGTCACCACTAACCTGAATTCAACTTGTGTTTTAAAAAGTGTTAAAATTACTTAAAAACAATTACTTCGGTGATGAGATAAATTTTTCTTTCCTGATTTGTGTGTTGGCAGGAAGATGCACACTAGCCTTGCATCTGATGAGTTATGTATGGAAGACAAGTGAAGCAGTCAAGGCAGCGTTGTTTGGGTGAATTAATACACAGTTGGCATGTGTTGTGTATCTAAACTGAATCATTTTGTGCTGCACAATGGACTTGAGCTCTGATGTTAATTTAGCTAGGCATTTTGAAGAAGACCAGAGTAGTGGTGAGGAAGCAGGTTGGAAGGAGACAGTGTTAGGAAAGGACAAAAACATTTTAAGCTTTTTTGACTGCAAGGATCTATTGTCTGCCTCTGCTTGCTCTTCTGTAAACTGTGAAATTGAACTTGCAAATTTTGGACATAGCCTTTGCCTTCTTTGGAAAAAATATATGTGAAGTTTGTTTCTAAACCTACTTGGTGCAATTTCAGCAAGGATGACCAGTCTTTATTAATAATTACTTGGCACTGAGGTGGAAGTCCTGCTGTAGCATTAGGGGGTTTTCTCTGTATTGATGAAGCATGAGAGTGACAACTATCACTGGAATTTTTTTCTAACTTATTTTTGTATGAATTGACCTTAAATGGTACTGTGAAAACATTGTAAAGCTAGGAAATGTTGAAATAAGGTTGCTTTATACAATCTTAATTAATTGGCATGTGTCACTTTTTCCATGGACATCCATCTCATTCAGTGCAGAGAATTTTTGCTTCCTCCTGGGTAGCAATTCAGTATTTTGTTTCCCCACCCTTAATTAGGTCCTCATATTATTTAGTGCAGGTTGCTCAAGTACTGTTCTAAATATATAGTTTTCTTCTTACGGCCTTTTTCATAGTGCATTGTTTGAGGTCCTTAGAGTTTGGCATTTCTGCAGATCAGGTTTCAGAAAATCTCAGGTGGACCTTCACTGAAATTAAGATCACAATTAATTACCATCAGGAGAAAGATTGAAGTGATCTGACCTGTGTTGCAGTATATGGTGTGGTAGAAGATGCAGGGAAGATATGTTCAGTTCTTCAGTTCAGCTACTTTAACTGTATGAAGCCATCTTTTTACTGGCTGACTTCTGCAGTGTTGGTGCATTTCTGAGCATTTTCAGTGAATGGGGAAAGGTAGTCTACAAATATCCTACAAACCACAGGTTTTCATTATACAGCTACAATTTATCCCTGAAGTATTGTATGAACTAAGTGAAACATGTGGAAAAATGCTCATTGATTGTATATCTAATGCTTGTATTGTAATGGATATAGCTGATGTGACAAGGTTACACAGGTAACTTCAATTATCTTGATTTTGAGTGCTTTACTATGCAACCATAACATTTTAATAGTTTGTAACATTGCAAATAGCAAGATAAACCTTAAATTGGTTTTATTGTTTTGGGACATACAAAGAGAGGCGCAAGCACAAGGTTATCAAATGTCTGTATTACCTTGAAGAGGCCTTAAATCGATCCCATTATGTGTTCTTAGCAAGATGTGTTCTTAGCAAGATTCATCAGTAAGTCATGGTGCCCTTCCTCAGTAATTCCAGTGTTTTTAACAAAAATTTGTTACAGAGCTGTTGTTATATGACACGCTTTTTTTCTTAACAATGATTCCTAATAATCTCTTTTTGCTGCTGCTGCCTTTGATTGAAGGAAGAATGTAGTTTTGTACCTTGTGTCTTTGAACGCTTGGATTTTTGAGAATGCAGGTTGTTACTCCTTTCATGGAGCAACATTGTCAGGAATGATATGCAGTACTCATTGTACTCTCTGTATCAGGTAGGCAGACAACACTTCTCCTTTGTGTATTATTAAATGTGACACTTGCCTTGAGTTCTCAGACAAAAGAATTCATTTTTAGTTCTTGGTTTGTGGGTTGTTTGTGTGTGTATGGTTTTTTGGTGTGAGGTTTTGGGTTTTTTTTTGTTTGTTTTAACTATTCAGTGAATGACAAATTATATGGAAAGGAAATTAGCTAACAGTATCACAATATCAAAGAAAGATGAGGGGAGGGGTGTGTTGCTGTGTCTGTCAGGTCAGACTTGATATACCTGTTACCTGGAGCATGGTGGTGGCATTAAGATGACTGCTGGCGCTGCAACAGCCACACCAAGTCACCATTTCCTGCATTCTGTAGTGGCTTTTCTGCCCACAGCACTGGGATTTTTAACTCAGCAGGCTTCATCTTGAGTGCCAGTTTATTTTATGTCCAGAATGTAGAAGATGGTAACTTGGTGCAATCCTATACCTGAAACTTGCTTAAACCTTCTCGAGATAAAACTTTGTTTCATGGTATGTCTGCACCAAAGTCCTGCCAAACTAGAACAGATCTAGCTCGAGTATGGAAAGCAGAGTAACCAGTCTGCTGCCTTTGTTCCTCTACAAAACAGCAAGTGTAGTAAAGTAGGTGATAACGTACTGATGTGTTTTGTGTGTTTGTTGGGGGAGGCTCCCCCAAGGAGCCTTATTTTGTGCCTAAAAAGTTCTCATTTCAGGCTGATTGGATTATTTTATGGAAGGTTGTGTTACCTATCAGCTCCCTCCCTTGTTTTGTTGTCAAAACGATAAGGTAGCCCTATAATAATGTAGAACATGGTTAAAAGGAAAGTAAAGTTTGAGGATGAAGGTAACTGGCCCCGTTATCTAGAGCATATTTGTTATTTGTAGGTCAGGCACAATATTACATGTAGTGCTGAGCACTTAGAGCTGAGGGGCAGGAGCAGCAGTGCTTGAAAGTGCTCAGTGCTAATTACCTTAAAAAAAGGTGATAACTAGTCTCTTTTATGAAATAGACACACTTGAACTTCCCTTGTTCACACTCTATTTTCCCCTCAGTTCTAGAATGATGGATATACTGCACATTTAACTTGGAAAGAATGTTTGAAGAATCTTGAGATTTTGAGGAGCAACACAGAAAGGTTGGCAGACAGACAGACAGACAGAACCAAGTTGAAATACTGTGCAGTACATGAGTGAAAGGCAAGGACTACATGAATGCAAAGGAGGTTAAATACTCAGTGGCTACTTTTTCAGAGTACTTCCATTGTGAGTATTGCTTGAAATAGCTTCTAAAGTGATACTTAAAGTAGCTAAATAATATAATAGTACACATATAGAAAATGAAGCTTGCAGACACTACTAACTTTTGTGTTTTTACACTTTGAGTTGGCAATCTTAATGTTCTAAACACTTCAGTAGTATTAGGCATAGTGTTAAATATAAAATACCAACTAAGCAATATACTAAACACAGCCCTTATGTAGTACTGTGATGGTCTGTCATAGGTAGGCTTGTGTAGTCTGTATACATTGTTTTTTACTTGCCAGTGTGTTATCACATCACATCACATCACATTTGGGTATGTGTTGCCTGTGTTGCAGAGGGAAGAAGCTGACCTGCCTCAAGGTATGTAGGTAGCCATGTGCTGAGCATCCTGTTGGCACACAGTTCTTTCTAGAATACAGGTGCATGACTTTTAGAAGTATCTGATCAAAAGCACAAGAAAATATTTGCAGAATTCAGCCACCCTATGGCCCTAAGTGACTTGCTGAGACTTTGCAGGTCTTGACTCAGTCTTGCCTTTATTGCCTTGAATATAATCCTAGAGAACACTGCTTTATTTTGAACAAGAAGAACAAACTAAGTGTGTATAAAATGTCAGTTTTGGAAAATACCTTTAAGATGGAGTCTTCAGGTCCAGTGAAATCAAACACTGCTAGAACTAGTTAACAATTGCTCCTAAAAGTTTTTCATTGATGCAATTTATACATTCATCAAATTAGTTTTTACCACTTGAATATTTGAGGAAGTTTACTTTTTTCACAAAATTATAGTAAGTAAACCACTGTGATAGAACAGGCTATCACATAAAAAGTGGGTTTTTTCCTGTGTGTCTCCATAAACAGTAATTCAGCAAGAAGTGAGTAATTAGTTCAGCAATGATGCAGCGTGCCTGGGTCATCAGCACTACGCAATTTGAAGACAAAAGATTTGAGAGTCATTAAGCCAAATTATGTGTGTGTGTAATATATATATATATATGAGATAAAGTTGTAAAAAGTGATGCTTTTTCATAACATTGTGAAGGAGCACATACAAATATATACATTAAAACACCAACACTAGTGAACTGATGCTTTCTTGCTGGAAGGGCGCCAGAAATGCAGTCCAGCAAAGTCTCCATACACTACTGAGTTTACAGTATTTTTAAATTTTATTTTTACATTTGAAAATACAAACAAAAATATCAGTGAAACAGGGTGAAGCTGATGGAAAGTACAACACATGTCCATAAATCTAAAACATTCAGGTGGATTTATTGCCACTAATCAAAGTACAGTCCTATTTTCAACTTGTGCACAGTGGTACATTAGGTCAAGTTGCTCTAATTTCTGGGGCTGTGTACTTTACAAAGAAATTGCTGAAAGCAGTGATATGTGGTAAACATAAATTGAAATAATAGATCACTGTGGGTATTCTCATTTTTAAAATGAAAATGTCCTTCAACAAATCTATCTTCAAACAGCAGTCAGAGGATCAGGCTGTGGTATGCAGTTGTTCTTCCCATGACTTTAGATACCAGTGTTGTCACAGATGGCAGTGTATCTGCTTTGGCTTCTTGTGTTAACTTTCCCGATAAAAGGCACGTGGGGTTGAACTCTATGAAATGCATTTCTTACTGCTCTGTAGGTGCTCTTGAAGAGTGTTTCCCATCATTTTGCATTTCTTCTTTTAATACCTTGTCCACATCTCAGTATATTGAAAGAAATGATTAAGGGTCTTTATTTCAGCAGTTCAGTTTGATTAAGAAACTCGTACAATATATTTCAGTTTTGTTGAGTCTTTTGTGTTGTTTTGGCTGTCAATTAGAACCAGGGAGGTGCGCTGATGATTCTCTACTATTTCAGCAACACTGTCGAAGCGCTGGAAAAAGAAAACAAAAAATAATTAGTGCTGGCTTCCTTTAATGCTATAATATTGACAGTAATCATGGCATCTTTTTATCTTTGCTTCTCATGTAATTGAAGAGAGTTAAGCTACTTGTTACCAAGTTAGATGCTTTGCCTTTTAGTGAGAGCACTGATCCTTCTCTTAGTTCAGATTTAGACAACAGAAGATATTACAGGCACCAGCTGTCCCCTCCTTTCCATTTGTGATTGCCACCTGCACCAACTGAACCACTGAGTTTGCTGTGGGCCATAGTGAACTGACATTTCATTTTCCCTTAATGTATATTAGGCTGCAGACTGGCTGCTCAGGAGCTGTGGCAGATGTGGTTCAGCCACCTCAGAGGGAAGGCTATGTCCAGGAGTAACAGGTACAGGCAGCCATCTATGAGACCTGTTCTAGTTACACAGTTTTAATGTTTGTCACTGTAAATTAGTATCCAGAATCTGATAGGTCTGTTGCTTTTCTTTTTGGACTTTGGTCAAATAAAGACTTTGGACTATTTATCCTGAGGTCATTTTTCACCCTTTGTTGAAGACCAGGTGAGCTCCAGGCTATTCTATTTTCTCTGATCTCAACACTGGTGCCCGGGAGGCAGATAATTAGGCTATGTCAAGCCTACTTTCACACTGCTGAAAAGCCTACTCTATGCAGTGATAAACTGTTTTCATTGGTATTTGTGTTCCAAGTTTCTGTTTTGCTATCAGAGTAATTATCTCCGTGGCAGAGTAGATAACCAGTGATCTTTTCACTCCAGAGCTAAAGTTTAGTATTTTCTTTATGTGAAAACAGTACTAACAGTAATGTCATTCTCATTTTTAGTAGTGTTGGGGGGTTTTGTTTTTTGAGCATGGCTGTTCTTCCTTTGCAATTTTCCAAGAAACATAACTAGAGTTTTAGATAGAAGGTAAGTGGAGGACTGTAAACAGTGAGAAAATTTATCTAGTGGCTGCAGCTCTTATCCTTTTAACTTTATTTAAACAGCTCTATGAGTATGTTTTAAATTTGGTCTGTGGTTTTAGTTACAGTGTACAGGAGCTGTTATAACACTGGTTTCTCTAGCTTGACAGATTGGTCATGATAAAGGCTATATTTTTATCTTCATACATGAGGAATCTTTGTGGTCATAGTGCAATATATCTTAGTCCTTGCTTATTAAAGGTATATAATTGAAAACTGTTAGGAAAAAAAAAACCCGCATCATCTCACCTCTTCACCACTTTTTTCTCTGCCCAGTGCATACTGCCTTGTTGATTCAATGAATCGTATAGGGATGTTGTACACTCTTCTGTTGTAAAACACAACCAGTGTATATGGCTGCCGTGAGTCCTGCCCAGAACTCTTCCTTATTAGAAAAGATCCATCCTAAAGAGAGAAAAGTAGTCAGTGTATTTGGCTCATTTCTTTCCAACAACTTAGTCTGTTTTTGGCTTTTATTTTGATTTATATTCACATTGAACCCTTTTTTCCCATTAGAAAAATAATAGCAGCATATGAGAAGTGGCATGTATTCCTGCTAACAGTAGCTTGCAAAGGTGTCATTTAGGAATCAGCTTTGCTGCTGCCTGTTCTTCTCAACCAGAGA
The DNA here is from genome assembly GCF_000277835.1 of Geospiza fortis. Taxonomy (NCBI): domain Eukaryota; kingdom Metazoa; phylum Chordata; class Aves; order Passeriformes; family Thraupidae; genus Geospiza; species Geospiza fortis. The sequence continues at coordinate 7,418,960 of NW_005054300.1, read as the reverse complement.
GAAAATGAAGAAATAAATACCCAGTGGCAGCCATCTGTTGGGATCCACAGGCTGTTAGGGAATAGTTTCTATCAGTGGCAGTAGGTAGGCAAGAAAGCAGGGAGAGGTGGAGACACTATTTCTCCAGAGCTGTAAAAAGGAGCTCATCACAGTCAAGCACCTGCACTCCTGGCTATGTAGCCCTTTGCTCACCAACTCACAGCAGCCTTCACCTGGTGACAGCCCCCATGCTCTGCCCCTTTATCCTCTGTGGACTTAGGCAAGAGTGGAAATGTACTTGATGCTGAGGATGCAACTCTACATGCTCCTCTTTCCTCCTGTGACACTACATTTTGCACAAAGAATAGTTGAGAGAATTCAAATTCTCCAAATACCTAAATCACAGTGTTGCTATTTCAAAAGGCATAGCAACACCAGCCTTTCCAAATAGCTGTTTCCACATGAGCCACTGGACAGTGGTGGAGACCACTTAAAAGCCACTGGGCTTTGCATTTCTTTTAAGGGGGTGTGCATGAGCTGTAACATCTTCCTCAGCTCTCTAGTAGCTTTCTCTGCAGTGCTTTGGTCTTTGAGTTGCACTAATGCAACTTTGTGTTGCAATGAAAGCCAGCATTAATTAATGTCACCACAATAACTCCAGGTTTGACAGTACTTGCATGGCACAGTAGTTCTGACCTGTTCAGAAGGCAACTGATGCTCTTTGAATACTTCTGGTTGTCTTTTTAAAAATTTTTTATTTGAAGTTCTGGGGTTTTTCCCCAAAAAACAGACATTCTTTAAAAGTGACCTACCTTGTTTGATCGGTACAATGCATCTTCTGCCATTTTCCTATCACAGGAAGCAGCATACCATGCTTTACTGTGAACACCAGCATCCTAAAAAGAGATGAACAGTTTTTCACCTGTAAAATAATAATAATAATAAAGAATATGGCCTGTAGGGGAGTTATTGCTAAATAAAGACAGCTATGAAGAACTAAAATGCAGAAAACTCAAGAGTTTAAAAGTCTTTGCCAGGAGTTGACAGTTTTAGTTGAGTAGAGAGAGGGCAAAGAAAAACTGGGAGCGTCAAAACAGTGGTAACAGATTTGTGATAGAAGGCTGATAAATGACAAAAAGAGATGCCCTAAGGAAAGCAGTCAGGTTCAACTCTAGAATCGTTCTAAAGACAAAAGCTATTCCAGTAGAATTTAAAAAGGAACAAATTGTCGAGGAATGTTGAGGAATAATGCTCTTTGTGAACACAATCATGCCTGTCTCCACATGGACAGCATGATGCCTGGATAAGTTTTGCTCCAGCTTTACAGTAACAAGTTTAATGATAAAATTAATTTTCACACAAGCTTTGTCACCTCTGTACAAAACAGATTAAAGGTTGCACATTATAACTGAGCTGGTCTAGCTGACTTATTGCTGCCAGAAAGGGAATGTCTTGGCTTCTCCTTTGTGCTCATTTTGTTGCTCATCTGATCCCATGGTGAGATAATTCACTTTATTGAACTTGCAGAAAAAAACCAAAAAAACTTTTCCTTTTTTGCCTTTTTTTGTGTTTGACTGCCAAGCTGATTTTCTGTCAGTTTAATGACTTGGCTCAACCCACTGCAGGATCAGGAAGGAACACCATAGAAGCTGGGAGGGGAGCTGACAGCGAGGAGAGAGCAGAGCCTCAATTTTGGGGGCATTGTACTAAATTCTTAGACTAGCTCAAGCCATAACATATAATTTTACCTTCAAAATTTTTCCATTTATTTCTCCACTCACACTATTCATTGGAAATAGAAAGGCTGAGAGAAATTGCAAATATGAAAGTACTTGCCCACATAGAGAATGAGTCCAGTGAACAAATCTTTGTTCAACAAAAGAAGGAATCAATGGCCTCCAGACCTTTCTTCTAACACTATCTGTGGCCTATAATGTAGAAGCAGAGAGCTGCTGCCAAAGTTTGGATGGGAACCAAGCAAACAGTGAATGTCATGGGAATTAATGACATAATTAATTGTCATTAATCTGTGAGCACCTGTATTGTGGAGGATGCTACAGCAAATGATACCACTGTATATAATTGCTGGGAAAATAACACTAACAGCTAATTTTTTTTAAACAAAATGGATCTTTTATTAAGTTCTGTTTCTGCCCATGGCTGTTACATAAAAATTGCAAATGTAATTGCTACAAGCTGTTTATGTAGAGTCTTCTGGATTGCTTATTTGAAAGTAATTTTTATAAAAAATATCTAGTATTACATACAGTTAATTTTTTCCCAGAACTTCAAATCCTGTGTGTTCTTCACTGTTGTATTATCTTTGTCATGTCAGAGTTTAGAACGCTTACTGTTACTGGCTCTGCATGATAGAGCCTTTGGTTTACACTCAACACAACTATTTTTACCTTGTTTGTGACTACTAGGTTTATAAGAATGGGTTTTTGCATTTTGTAGTCTCTCTTCATCCAAAATGAGAGCAAGGGGAATAGCAGTGAAATGAAAATAACCTTGTGTTTGCTTAGATCCTTCAAAGTTTAATGTTGCAACAAAACACATAAAAAAAAGAATTGGCCATAAAACTGACAGCGTGAACTGTAATGAGATCTGTTTAAAGGAACAGAAAGGAGCTGGACTTGGGAGAAACTAAAACACAGAGGGGAGGCATCACAGCATCATTGTATTTGCTTACTGCACCTTTTATTTCCTGTACACAATTTGTACAGCTATAAGTTAGAAAAAAGTATGTGATTAAAAACTCTTTATAGCAATCTGTATCAAAGACTAGGCTTAAGTATATCACCACAGATTCCCTTGTTTCAATGGTGTTGAAAGTATGAACTGGAGAGTCAGGAAGACATGAAACCAAAGCTTTTTATGACTGGTAGGGTGCCAAGATTTAATACAATACTGTTTACATATTTTTCTACAGTCTGTTAAGCCTCTCCTATGCTACCTGTTCTGCGCATATTTTAAGGAAAGCTAACATTCAGATTATTTGTACTACAGAAAAGCCTCATTGCAAAAGGGGGCATAGAAGCCCTCCAGGAATGTAATTTTCTATTGAAAGGGGGTGGAAATACTATTTTAAAATAAAGGATAAGGAGATTTCTGTAATATGAATTTAGCTAATACTATACCTGGTCTGCAGAACTGGAAACAGATGAAATGCTGCTGGGAGGGGAAGCACCCAAAGAACGGTTTACAGCTTCTGGGACTTCTAGAAAAGAGAAAGAACAACATGTATAAGTTTTCAAAGTATGTTTGTTATGATGTAAGACATTGAATTGTTACAACAATTGAATTGTTTGGAAGATCTGGTAACACTTGACCTTTGATATCAGTCAGGAAAGCTTTCTGCTGGAAATAGATGGGGCCTATGTAAGTCCTGGGACACTTGATTGCCCAAAGGGTAGCCTTGCTTGTGAAGGAAAAACCAGTCTGGATAACAATTTGGTTATTAGCAGAACTACACTCAGAGTACAGGAAAAAACCTCTTTCACCACCAAAGTGAATGAACGTAGCAATAGATAAGAAAATGCAGGAACTCGATGCGAGTAATTCTCAGTCCTGTGAGAAGCAGTCTTACAGGCCAGCAAACCAGGAAAATGAATTTATTTCAGAGATAATTTTTCACCAATTTAGACCACCTGAATTGTTTGTATACATGTGCAAGAAGTCCAGGCAGCAAAATGGAGAAGCAGAATTAATAGAAAACATTATGATGCTTAACTGGAATAACAAAGCATAGTTGAAAATAGTTACTAGGGCTGAAATACAGATGTAAGAGTTTAAGAAATCAGTAGTGAAATATTTGACTAGTGTTGCATAGTAATGATATGATGAAAGAAGTACGGATTATTGCTTTCTGGTAAAAAAGAATTTAGCACAACAATGTAGGTGTCTGCTATAGGTACTTGTGGACACAGCTGGATGCAATCAATATACTAGAGAAGATCATTGTAGAAAGTTGAGTGATGCTTATTTTTTTATTATGGGAGGCTTTTTTTCCTGTGTGCTTTACTTATTAAGGAAAACAAATGCTACCCTTTCTGGATGTGGTACTCTGCAGCCTGCAATGTTAAATCTTCACTAATAAAATTCTTATTTAGATATTGGTTTAGAAAGCAATAGAATGTTATAGAGAAGACCATACAGTGACCAGAACTAAAAAATGCAATTGGACTGGAGACAAAGACAATTGTGTGAAGTACATTTAGAACTTCTTTTGCAGTAAAGATGCAACTGTCTGGAAGCTGCATCCCAAGTGGAGGGGAGACACTGCAGGGAGCAGTTCCAGCTCTCAATGAATTAATAATCACCTGAAGAAGGCTGTTCAATATTATGGATTTTGGTTTTTCAGGCAAATTTTGACTGATTTGCTGTTAAAGCTACATCTGAAAGTAGATTGTATGAATAAAGCAAGAACTGAGAGAAGTCAGATTAGTGAATTAGACTTGACAAAAGGATATTAAAATAAGTAATGAAAGATGCCTTGGTTGTGTGTAAAAAAGTAAAAAGAGAGATAGGGCTTTATGCAACAAGAATTTTATTGATTTTAAAGATAATATAGGTACTAAAGAAATAGTAGTTCTGGCACAGAAATAGAAATTTCCACAATCAAATTGGAAGCAGAGCTTAAATAACATGAGTACAATTGAACTGATGGGCCCAGATTATCTTTACCTATGAAATTTTAAAAACTGGCACATGTAATTCAGGGGTGGTAACAGTTATTTTACGTAACTTTCAAGTCAGGATGGTACCAAATAATTAAAGAATACCAAACATAATTGCTATACCTAAAGTGGGAAAAGTGACTTGAGCATATACAGGGCTTTTTGCCTGATTCCACAGAACACAAGGCCCTAGGAGAGAATTTGAAGGAAATAACATATTTGGAAGTAAAGGTACAACTAGCAAGAGAAAATCTGAATTTTAGCCAAGTAGATAAAATGTTACAGCTCTTTCATAGAACAGCAGAGTTCTACAAAGAGGGGATGTGGCAGTGTACTTAATCTGGACTTCAGAGAAGCATTTGACACTGTGCCATATGGGAAATAAGTACTTGTAATGATGAAGACAGAAGTTAGCTCTAGGCTTGTATACAAAGAAGAGATGGCAGGTTATGCTCAAGGGACATCAGTGATTATGGGACCAGTGGTATGTATTACAAAGTTGTTACTGGACCTGGCAATGAATAAGATTATGCTAAAGAAAGTTTACTAATCAGACCATCATTTAGCACCAGATGGTCTTGAAGAATAGTTACAGTTCCAGGAGTAGTAAGAATTTATGCTTCAAGTTGAAGCACATCAGTTGTGTGATGGGAGCAGACAAACTTCCTCAGCACAGGAGATATAATTGCAACATGCGGTGGGCGGGCGGCCGCGTGCTGGGCGGCCGCGCTGTCGCTGTGGTCATGGAATGGAACGACGGGACATCTGTGGTTGCAGGAGGCG
>NW_005054300.1:7387360-7411194 GCF_000277835.1 Geospiza fortis | reverse complement strand
CCTTTTACGACAGTCGCACTTTACGGCCGGCTTTACGACAGTCGCACTTTACGGCGCCCTTTACGACAGTTTCGCTTTACGGCACATTTTACGACACTTTACGTCAGTCGCGCTTTACGGCACCTTTTACGACAGTCGCGCTTTACGACGCCTTTTACGACAGTCGCGATTTACGACCGGTTTTACGACAGTCGCGCTTTACGGCACCTTTTTCAACAGCCATGCTAATGCATGTTCTCTTGAGGCTATAAAAGTGTAGCCCAAAGGAATATTTATTACTTTGTCTTTAAAGTAATTTTGCTTTGAAAGTGTTTTATTATGCCCCGGATTTATCTTTTATAATAATTAAATTAACATATGCATTAATTTTAATATTATACAATTAAAATATTTAAATGCATTACTTTTAAGCTCTTTTGTTGTTTGTCTTCTCTAAAACGTTGTTTCAGTGTTTTTATAAAAATGGAAAATGGTGTTGGTTAAAACAGTTCACTATAAACAAGACAATTTATTACAATAGGATTTCCTAGTTTTTTTCATATTATTTTTATTCTTTATACTACGTGGATGTTTCTATTAAGTTTACTTCAGTATGAGTATTATATTCCATTGTTTGTGTTTTTATACCAGCAAGGATATGGGAATTAGTTGCTCATCTCACTTCATCATAAATGCAGGTGTGTGCAGACTAGACTGAAATTACACTTGAAAGTAATCATCCATGGAGCCATAAAGCCCTCGTCTAAAAAGAGCTGTTGAGTCTGAAAATGTTGTAATTTACTTCTGTTTTATTTGCAGATTGCCTTCTCACAGCACAATACTATCATGGATCTGGTGCAGTTCTTTGTCACCTTCTTCAGGTAAATTGCTTTCTTTTGTCTTCTGACTGAAATCCTGATGACTCTTTACCATCAAACCAGTATCTTAACCAGCTTCTGAATCTTGAGAAATGCCTGAAAGGAGGCCTCCAAACTGTGGTCCCTAATTTGTACCAGTGGAGGGGCAGCTGCTGGAATCTTGCGTTATATAATTGTGTATTTCATGATCAGTGGTACAGTCCTCACACCTCATGAAGGTTGGCTGGGTTTGTACCATATATTACAGGGATTAAGAAAAACCAGCTAATGTTTCCAGGAAAGAAATACACTAATAACAGCTTGTCAGTTTAAGCTACACCAAATGTAGATTTATATGTGTCATTCTCACCATCTGTTTACAACATGAAAGATATGTTCAGACTGAATATGTACAGTAAAGGGCTTACTGGAAGGTCAGAAAAGTGTCTGCTAACAAGGAACTAGAAAAATGTTCAATCTAATTTACAATTCTCTACAAAGAGGGTTTATACACACATTACCTAATTTGTTTTTAGCTGTGAACTGAAACAAAGTCCATCTTGGAAAGCACTACTTAGGAAAGAGCTTCAGCAATTGCTATTATAAAAGTACTTTCTTTTTTCCTTCTGTAGAAAAAGAATAAATTGAATGTAATAATAATCTGTCTGTCTTGTAGTAAACAGAAGCCTGGAGCAGCCCAAAAATGTCATATTTAGGGTTCTTCTGTGACAAGGAAGATTGATGGAATCTTTATTATGATGGGAAATGACCCAAATTGCCTTTGCTAGAGATTTCCAGTATTCATAAATATAAATGAAGCACTCATTTTCCATCAATAATCCTGAGATACTCCCTTAATTTTACTAGCTGAACTAAGATCTTGGATACTTGACCTTCTCTTTGTATGCATTACAGATACATTAACTGCAAACTAATTAATGTACAAGGTATTTTGAAATATTTTTAATTCAAAGATTAATTTGAAAGAACAAGTTAATCATATTTTAATTCAAAAACGGAATTATACTTACTTGGCAGAATTGAGGGCTTTTGGAGCAGAGGCCTGAAATAAATGTTGAGAGATTACAGAAAGGTCTGAGGGGATGTACCCAGTCCTGATAATATGAGAACTGAAAATATGCAGAGGTAGAATGTGTTCCATCTCACCCATGTGTTCACTGAGAAATATGGGTCTGATACAGGTATTTTAAAAAATGATATCCCACTAGTAGAAATTTAAACATATGTTTTAAATCTCAATTACTTTATTACAGATTATATCCCCTTATGCTTTTTGGTGATGGTTATAGTATTTGTATGCATTCATTTGCCATGTTTTATTTTTTTGCCACTGTGAGGCTTCAGGAATCTCAGCTCTGAGAAAGGAACAAGGAGGCTCCAGTGAAAAGAGTGCTCCCCTTTGAGCCTCTCACAGCTGGTGCACTGCAATATTCCCAAGAGGATGGAAAGGGACCTTACTTTTGGGCACCACTTGGAAGGGGGGGAAGTGGAAGGTCCTGGCTGGAATTGCGCTGTCGTTCTGGTACCATAGGTTTTTCTGGAATTTGGGAAAACAAACGGTAGAGTTAAGATTTCTTCAGAAATATATTATCCCAGGTTAGGGAGTCCCAGTAGGTGAAGGAGAGTTTCTTTTACTATAAATTTGGTTTTTTTTCTGACATGGCAGTCTGCTATTGCGCTGCTGTTAACTAATTCTAGGCAAATACCTGTGCTGTGGATGCCTGAGGGGCTGGGTGGGACTCTGACACAGGGGTAGGAGGGCAGGCAGCCCAGAGTGAGGCAGCAGCTCCAGCTGGAGCCGCCTCACCCAGACACAGACAGAGCCACAGACAGAGCCAGGATGGATTCCCTGCCCGTGCCAGGGACTGCCTCTTGCCAGGAGTCGGCTCTGTGAGGGATGGTTCTGGCTGAGTTCAGAGCCTGTCCCTCCCTTCCCCCTTTTCCACTTCCAGGGCTCCATGGGCACACTGCTGGTCCATCACTGTGCTACATTACCCTGCCAGGAACCTCAGCAGCTTTACTGGGACTGCTGTCAGAGAACAATGACACTCACTGCAACTAAGGCTGTCCAGATCCAGTTTGAAACTGCTAAAACCAAACACCCCTCAAAAACCTACAGTAACTTGAACGTGGTGCTGTATGCTTCATGTTTTTAGTAAAAAAAAATTGGATAAACATCAACTTTTCACATTAGTGGCTATAATTTACCTTCACTTGCAGTTAAGTTCTCTCTGGAAGGTAAACACGGTTTCTGCAGTAAAAGAGAAGGACAACCAAATATTAACTGGCACTTGTACAGCAATGTTTATCATTTATACTTTGTGAAACAGTTTAGAATTGACAATATCCTGGAAGAATTAGGAGGCAGGGACATAGCCATTCTGTGAAGAGTCTCTAGTTGTATGACCTTGAAGTATGTGATTTTGCAAAGGAGATTTGGAAAGAATCCCAGCTTGTGGGTATAAATAGATGGAGAAAAACAAAAATCTAGATGGTTCATTCTTATCTCAGGAGCTAAAATCAGAAGTCTATCCCAAATACTTGAAAATGAAAATTGGATTTTCACCCGTATTGAACTATGCACACAAATATCTGAACACATTTTCTTCTGTTTACTGGAAGTTAAACTGTCAGTTTAGCTCACAGTAAAACTGGAACCAATCTTCCACTTTTAATTTTTTTTTTGCTTTCATTTTGAAACAATGATAATAAACTGCCAGTTTTGAAACATTTTTTGAATTAATTTCTTTGAAAATTTCAACCAGTCTTCTTACTTTCTGCCTCAAGAAGTTTTGGGATATTTTTTGAATTACTGAAAAACCTCAGACAAATTCTGGTAAAATCCTGCATATTTCTTGAGCTATCACTTTCAATGAGCTCATGTTCTCCATAGGCAGCCCTGTACATTCTGGGAATACTTCTGAATTGTCTGTGTTCTCATCTATTTCTCATTTATTCAGTCCGTACACTGTTTTTATTGTTACATCCCAGGGCATTGAATTCAAACGTTGCTTTGATCAAAATATTTTTCTGCTTGAGCAGAAAGATCACTGATCTTCATTCGTGTAATAGCACTCAAATATTTCCTGTCTTTATAACTCTGTCCCCTAGCATTTTTTACATTTATCTTGTAACCAAACCCATGGTAAAATTAAGTTTTACAATAAATTAAAAATATAAGAGAAGTTTTGGGTGATTATACAATTACAAATCAACTTACTGGTAAAATTACTGCATTAGAAGTTTTCTTGCTGAAGTACGGAGGAAAAAGAAAAATAAAGAATATGGTTACTTAGCAGATACATGGATTCATTTAGCAACTAAACATCAGTTTCAGTGGTTCTCAGGGTATTTCTGTCTAAGATGGGATTCACTGGATACTTGTAGCAGTTAGAAACAAAGAATATCAGACCCAATGTGGGCACTCACGAAAGGTAGTTACACAAGGAAGCTACAACTTTGTCCAATCCTTAACAGGCATTGGAGGGGCAGGAGAACTTAGTGAAAGCTTTCTGCACCTCCAGGCTTGCATGTGCTAGTGCTGCAGTATCTAAATCAGCCAAGGCAGCCAGCATCTGCCATCAGTGGCAGGCAGTGAAGGGCAAGGCCACTTGGCATACAAACAGTGCTCCTCCAGAAACAGCAAAATAACAGCTTGCCTTTGCCTAGTCAGGATATCTTTCATGAACAGCAATAAATGTTATTCCTGAATTCTAATTGCTATAGGCAAGGATAGGAGTTAGCTCCTAATACACCTATTAAACCCATCCCCCTCAAAGAAGTACTTTTATCATTTTTTACTCACAGGCCCCTTGGTAATGGAGACGGAGCTGCTCCAGTGGGAAATCTGGATTCCCGTGTGTTATTGAACCTCTGACCTAGAGATGTAAGCAATATATTTAGTATGCAATGTGAGCGGTATCTGAACAGTGGATTTTCCTCATTGCCATTTTAGTGTTAATATAATAAAGGTAAAAAATATCCACTGCTTTAATTTTTTTCTTAACATGTTTTCAGTATGATTATACAAGAGAACAGTTCAGTAACACTTCTTGCTTGATGGTGACTGTACAGATAAAATTTACTGACACACTACATGACCCACTGTGTTCTGCTAACTGGTGGCATATCAGTCCCTCTCACACTGCTGTGTTTTCATCTGAATACTTACTTTCATCATTGTTGCTTGCTTCATGGTCCTGTAATGAAAAAAGAGGTTAGATTTGATATGAAGGAATTAAAAATTCCTTCACTACCAGAAGGACACAGAGGTAATGGAGCAGAGAAGGGCAACAAGGCTGAAAGGACTGAAGCACAAGTGTTATGTGGGGCGGCTGAGGGAGCTGGGCATGTTTAGCCTGGAGAAAAGGAGGCTCAGGGGGGCCTTGCTGCTCTCTACAAGTACCTGAAAGGAGGGTATCAGGCTTTTCTCCCAGGTAACAAGTGACAGGAGAAGAGGAAATGGCCTAATGCTACACCAGGAGAGGTTTAGATTAGATATTAGAAAAAATGTTTTCACTGAAAGGGTGGTCAGGCATGGAATGGGCTGCCCAGGGAAGTGGTGGAATCACCATCCTTGGAGGTGTTCAAAGGCCATGTGAATGTGGCACTTATGGACATGGTTTACTGGTGAACATGGTGGTGCTGGACTAACAGCTGGAACTTGATCTTAGAGGTCTTTCTCAGCCTGAATGATTCTTTAATTATTAAATGAGAACTGCATGAATAATCATGCATATGGTTTTGGTATCTGTAGTAATTTTTAGAGAAATATTTGTACAGAAGGCATATAGTATCCAGAATACTTTCATGATGTCATTGAAAAATTTTAAGCAACCATCAAATTTTGAACTTTCCAATAATCTTGAGATTGCTTGTAGTAAGTATTGAGAAAATTTGGCCTTAGTTTTGCAGTGAGACCTTTTGGTTCATGTTTAATTTCTGACCTGGAAGACAGAAATTTTGCAGCAGATTTGAACATACTAAAAACACATCTTCCACTGAATAGAGGAAACTGAGTAGACCCTCTTATCACCATGCTAGAATTGAAGCAATCCACCTAATTTCCTGGCTTCTTTGGGAGATGCTTAATTTTGACTCCCATTTCTTGACTTTTAGGGAAGCAAGACTCCCATCTGGTAAGTATCTTTCAAAGAGGTACCAGTTATTAATTTGTCTGTCTTCATCTACCCAGCTAATAGCTTTTCACTAATGTTAGTGACAAATGCCTCCATTCTCTGGCTGGAGAGATGCAATCCATCACACAGCAGTTGGGGAAATGAGACATGGCAACATTTTTCTCCCAGTCAGCTCAGGCCTTTGAGAGGAACAAGGGTTACAGTCCTGTGCACATGATCAGTGCTGGTTAGTGCTGACAGCAGACTGAATGGGAGCAGTTAACAGATGTTTCCATCTTCGTTTGGGCTTTGTCAATGTGCTGTAGCCAGGGATGGAAACGAACAACAGAGCACTGGACAAACATCATGCTCATTACCATGTGTTTGTTTAAAATTGTAAAGACTTACAAGACAAGCAAAGACCCCAGAATTGGGACTGCACTGAGCAACTCTTTCTTAGGCTGACTCTTGTGACAAACTGGTGAGCTGCAAGCACCCAGGAGCTGAATACACCCATGGTACCAATGAGTGTTTGTCTGGGAGCTTCATCTCGGAGCTGTAACTCACTCAGTGTGTGGCTCCAGCTAAAGGATAGTCTCTTTTTATTCTCTGCAAAGTTAGGATGATATCCATCTCAAACGCAAGCTTTGAAAATGCATTAATGGAGAGGTTTCAGCTGCAATATGGCACTCGAGTCTGTTCTGAAGTAGGAGTATTCTAAGTGCTGATCAGATAGTGGAATTTCTGTCCAATATCCTCCCTTGAGATGTGAGATTTTTTTCTTATCTTGTATTGATAAGAAAAGCTGAGAAATAAAACTATTTCATAAAAGAGAAATCCCAAATTTGTCACTGCTTTGGATTTGTTCAGAATCCCACAGGATACAGATCTAAATGGGAAGAACTTTGTGATGAGGTGGAAGGGAAACTAAAATGCTGTAGTACATACAAACTGCTTGGTACATCTAGAAATTTGAAGACTGAAGACTATAAGGTGCTCATATACCACCTGCACTGTTACCATAACTTCTAATCCTATTATATGACCCCAAATTCCTGGTTTTAAGTGTCTAATTTCTCTATATAGTTATTGGTAGACTGATTATTTCCTAGGGACAATTCAGAGCACAGGGCTGGGACAGGGTCTGAGAATGCAGCTTTTGGCACAGATGCTGACACAGCTGACACACTGCTCTGTTCTTGGCCCCTCATGAAGACCCTCTCAAACTGGCACAGCTGAGTAGAGCTAGTGTGTAGATCAATTAATGGAGCTAATCTGGCTGAAAAAGAATCTTTTATGATTTGCGTTTGCTCCTTTCTGCAGCTGGACAAGTTTCCAAATAGTTTGCTTAAAACAACCCAGCACAGTGGAAGAGACAGATGGGATAAGAGCAGAGGGAGGCAGAGGGAGAAAGGGACTGGCTGAAACACAGCCTTAGGACCCAAGGCCTGTAATTAGTCCTTCAAGGACTGCATTTTCTAGTGATACTGGTAACTCAGACTACCCTGACATTTTAGAAGGTTTCAATTTTCAGAAAGCATAAATCATTCACCATCTGAGAGGAATGAGGCCTAAGGAAAAGTCCTTCAGATTGGGCAGAATCATCCTCTGCTACTTAAAATAAGGTTCCTGAAGTACAACTGGTACAAGAAATTGTTTTTGTGGACTGAAACATATATCTTATATCCCAAAAAACATTTAAACTTTTTCTTGGATCAATACAGATGTCCAGTGCTCTTTTGCCCAAAGGATTAATAGCAACAATCACAATATTAGATGAATCTGACATTTGGTCATCTGTTTCTGTTATTTAATCCAGATAATAAAGAGATAATCCATCTATTTAGATATGAAACACAGGACTAAAGTTAACATGTTCTTTTGGAGTGCCCCATTAACTACTCACTGGTTTTGGATGAAGACATCTTCTGGGGAGAGGCAAAATATTTCTGAAAAATACACACAGTAAGTTATAATGAATAGGATTTATTATAACAATTTATTTAATTGGCTCAGATGGGTTTTTTAAGATTTAGAGGGAAGGAGGTCTGCAGTAAATGGATTTGATTTCAGCTCTGCACAGCTACAGTGCTTGCGGTGATGCTGTGCCCTCGGTGTGGAACTACTCTGGAACAGCTCCTGTTCTAGACCTTGGGTCCCCTGTGACTGCACAGGACCTCACCAAACACCCTCACACACAGAGTACTGTGGATGCCTCCTTCTGGGAGCACGTAACACACTCTGTAAAACAATGACCTAGAGAGGAGGCAGGGCTTATGATGCAGCTTTCTATGCTTCTGGGGACACAGGAGTGAGGTAGGCTGCACACTCAAGTATGATTTTTTCCTTTTCTGCCAGAGACTTGGGATATAAACCATGGATTTACTGAGCCCAGTTTCTTTACAAGCAACCTTGTAACAACTGCAAAAACATCTAATTTGCAAGGGTGCAGAGATGGCTACTAAGACCTTAAACTGGCTGGCAGAGATTTTTTATCCCTGTACTGGATCCCTAAAGGGATATTTCAGAAAATCCTACCTATATGGCAAACTGCCTTCAACACAGAAGTTCACAAAGCAAGGAGAGCTTTTGGTTCTCACCTTGTCCTAGCATCCCTAGCTATTTGAGTGGCCTGACAACTGTTTATTGTTTGAAGTCTACACATTAAAGAGAAGAAATTTTTTTCTCTGCTAACATTTCCTATTGATCTAAGCTGCTGTTAACTTACCTGGAATTATCCTGCTTAGATGACTCTCTGGTCATGCTGTGCATGTGGGAGTGCTCTGTACTCTGAGCAGGCATAAACATGAGTGGCTTGGTGAACCTAGTAATGAAACATGAATTAAGAAAGGAAAATTACATTTAACAACAATGAATAAAAACAAAATCTCTTTCCCCTACCCCCTCAAAATTCTAATAAGTAACCTTAAGAGTATTTCTTTTTAGTATGTATTACACTTGGATTATTGAAATTAACATAGAAATGGTTGATAATATTTGTGCAGATAATCTGAAGAGATATTTACTGTATGTATTTCTTACTTCTGTTACTGTATTTCTTCTAGAAAAAGAATTACCAGACATGTAGTATCTAGATGAGAAAAAATATTTTCTGACAGTTTTAAATAATGCACAAACATTGACAGCAATGGGTTACCTGGTTACTGGTGGTGGTGATGGTTTTTCCTGTAAGAGAAAATGCACTGAATTGTTTTTTGGTCACTTTTTAATTTCATAAAATGGAATGAAATAGTATGATCCTATTTATGTTACCACATCAAGATATTATTTTTGCATTGTGATACAGATTTCTACTAGAGCTCTGTCTGGTAATTTACATTAGGATGGGACAGGCAAGAACTCAACATCAGTAAATCTGCTTTGGCCATATGTTCTGTCAGTACCAGCAAATGGGAAAAAAATTACTGTGTCAGAACTGTCATTGCTCCTCTGCTGCAGTTCTGCTTCTGTAAAACATTCCCTTAGGCTGCTGCTTCACAGATTGGATCACTATCACAGAGGACTGGGAAACTTTCCCCTTCCCATTTACTCTTTTGAAATGGTTTGCCAGCTTTTCTGAAAAGGGAGTGTCAGAAAGCTTTAAGTGCAGGAAGAGATATGTTCCCAGTTTTCCCTTTTGAAAGGCTGATAAGCTTTTCTCACAGTCACATCTGTACCCTGCCTGAAGGCAGTGGGAGTGATACTGTAGAAAGGCCTCACCTCTTCTTCAGGAACCTCGTAGACTTCTACAGGACAGGGAAGAAATAAAAAGCATTCTTTAGTGTAGCAAAACCATAGTGCATGTTAACATAAAAGCTGATCTGAATTTGTATCAGTCATACTTCTGACTCTGGAAAAATAACTTGAAGAATCTGCTCAGAATTTGAATCTGCCACCAAAACCCTGGAGCAGCAACACCCCCTGTCTTGTAGGGGAAATTTCAGGTGAAGTCACAGGAATTCTGATAGGCAGTCACTGTGTTAGTCAAGTTTCCTCCCATCACAAAATCTTTTTATTGTTTTGTTTTTCTTCTCGTTCCCTCCCCCCTGCAAGGAAGATGAATGCTTGTGTTGTGCAAACCTGGATCAGTTTGGAAAAAATGTGTTATCACACCTGTAGTAGCATTTAGCCTTTCCTTGACTCAGGGAGGAAGGAATCAGGTCCGTCATAAATACAAGCTGGCTCACTTGCATGGCCAACATCCCTCCCTGAGTTCTGACCCACAACTATATTTTAATTCATACATGATGGAAGAAAAAACCTCCAGCATCTTCATCTATGCCCAGTTTCTTGGATGCAAATAGAATCCTATTTCAGTAAATTTCATGTCAGGTTTCATCACTTTACGGCACTCAAGTGTCCCAGCTCCCAGCAGGGGGAGATGTTTTATTCTGCAGTAACATCTGTCAGGAGCTGGTTGTTGCTCGACACTGATTTACAGAAAGGCTGAGATTGAAAAGGGCATTTTAAAATGTCTGGAAAATAACTCACGAAATCTCAAGCATTCATAACAAATGTTAGTTTATGACTTGTAGTGTGTGACTTTAAAGCTAAACACATTGCTAATGAATATGCAAAGCTTTTTAAAGAACTGTGTCATGTCTGGAAAGGTTACATCCAAGCAATTAATGAGAGTGAGGATGCAAAACAACTCTAAGTTGGAAGACAGAAATTAACAAGAATATCTGAATTTACAAAAGCAAATAGGATTCCTCTTATTTGCTTCTGCTTTTGTTTCTTTTTCCAAATAAACTGCTCTTTACAGAACCTCAATGGGAACACTATTATAAAAGGCCATGCAAGACATTAGCCTGTACAGAATTTCTATATGGTTAAGTCTGAAGTATTGGCTCTTGATTCCTATGGTGAAATGGGATTACTGACATACTGAGTTCTATAATTCTTTTTGCTGTATTGATTCATTTGTGTTCCTCCACTAGAGCAAAAGACTACAAATGAATTAATTTGGGACAAATAACTTGTTCTAGTTTTATTCATGCTTAAAATGGATTTACTGTTCAAGCTAGACAAAGCAACTGCTACAACATAGAAAAGCTAAAGAGGAACATATTTTTGTTTTACTTCAGTATGTCATAGGGTTAGTGGTGTGAATACATCAGGCATAATTTAATATTTCACAGTTTTACATTATTTTATTCTAAGAGCAATGCAGCTTCACGTACCTTGCATGATAGAAGTAAGAGAAGGCTTTGGAGAAATAGGGGGGGCTGGCTTTGTTGTCTTCATAAATCTGTTCACAGGTGCTAAAAACATTTTATTCATGTACATATATATATATATATATATATATATATTTGTGCATGTGTGTATATATACATCTGTTTACAAACTAACAATATAACATTTATACAATAAGAATGAATATTAAGTAGGTCCAAATGGCAACCTTTTGTGTGACCTTGAATAGATCAACTGAGTCAGAAAGCAGCTCTCATTTTAAAAAAGAAGGATTATTCAGTATTTCAGCCTTTCTGAAGAGGTTTGATACTGTCAGTAATGTCAGAGAGCAGAACTACAGTTTCTTCTCTGTTTACTTTTCACCTTTGGGCTGTAGTAGTTTCATTCTCTAGCTAAATATACTTATATATAAGTGAGATTAAAAAAAAACCAAAGTCTGTCTTTATCTACTAAATATCTAAAAATGCTTGTTTTTCTCCTGAAGCACTTCAGCAAACAGAGAATTTTAATGCTACTGCTCCCTTGGTTGAGAAGGCCATATGTCATGAGAAGCCTCCTGGTTGTACAAGGGCTGGACTTTGAAATAGCTAAGAGAGGTAGAAATTAAACATGTCTTTCAATAGTTAAAAATAATTTTCCTTGGCCTTGTCATAAGCCAAAGGAGCCAACTGCCTTTTTGCAGGCTGGGATCTCTTTAATAGCTGCATTTCCACTCTTTGAACCCTAGAAACAGACATTAATTTGACCCATTTTTTCCACTATTATTCCTAATAAAGCAATAATTATAAGCTTATATGACTAAAACTCACGTCTTGTAGGTAGTGACATGCTGCCTTCTGTGGGTTGAATATAGTTATCATCATCATTGTCCACTGGCACAATGTAGTTATCCTATGAGAAATGCAGGACAAAAATCTCTCAGTTAAACCTCCATCATGCCATCAAACTGTTTGGATTGAAGCCCTGGCAGCAGTTTACAATAGCTGCCATTCCACAGTGACTCCTATTTCAGACATTCATCATCCTGTGTGGAAGGGAATCCCAAAGACTGAAATCCCTGTATGGAATTATTCCACTGGTGCGTGGAAGCCCTCCCTTCCCTCTAGGGTCCTGGAGCAGCCTTTGAGGTTACTCTCTCCCCACTGCCTGCAGCTTGTTATGGATGATCAGGAGCTATTCCATGGTCTAAAGAGCCTCCTTGATGCTCAAAGCAGGTAGATATCCCCTAGGAGTCAGCGTGGTACTTGCAGGTCACTGTTAGTGATGTACAGAATGATTTGTACTACAAAGGCTAAGAAGAGACCAGCCGATGGCATTGCTATGACATTTACACAGTTATAACAAATATATCTGTAAACTTTACCTCATCATCACTGCACTCCTTAGGCTTAGGTGGCACTTTTGGTTTTGCAGCAGGAGATAGCAGTGGCATGGATGGCACACATGGTTTCTTTGGTCTGGACATGGCTGGACTGGGTGTACTTGGGAGAGGTTTGTTGATGGGAGGAAGCTTCTGGTGACTGGGGCGATTGTCTTTTCATTTGGTAGAAAACAACAATTTTAGTAAAAATTACACATTAGTCTCTGCACTTTCTTCTACTGCTTGTGCAAAAGTCTTTGCTGTGGCTGCAGCACAGGTCAAATGGCAGACCTGGGCACAGCTGGACCTGATGTTGAGATTTGTGTGTAAACGGGTCCTGGTCCCTTGCCCAGGGCAGCAGCCTGGCCCTCTGTATGAGGTGCAGCAGGTGCCCAGGCACTGGCTGCTGTATGAACAACTGCTCAACTCCCTGGGGAAAAGGTGCTCCCTGGGTGGTGTAGTGCATATGAGACATAAGAAAAATGACACTGGGTGGGACTAGAACAAGAACTATGCCAGGTTCTCTGGGCTGTCAAGTCCTTCCCTTTTCAAAGAACACACACGTGAAGGGCTGATAAACTTCTGTGAGTACACATGTGGTATTTTAACACTTTGATGAATATTCTACATTCAGTAACAGTCTGGTGTCCTACAAAAATGAAAGCAGGCATCATGTCAATGTTTCTTTTCTCCATGTCTCAAATCCTCACCTAACTGAAGCTAACTTCCATTCATTTCAATGCAACCTATCCATGGTTGAAAAGAATCAAATCAGAAAGAAAAAAACCCCTTTATACTGGACTGATGAAAATAAAATCTTGATCCTGTCCTATTTTTTAGGATATTTATCATCCTTAGTACCAATTTGGAAGGAGTGAATATTTGGGCTACTTCTTTTACTGCTTTGGGAATTATGATTGGAGAAATAGAGAAGTTTAAGAAGGGACCTGTCTAGTCTTACGTGCCTCATCTTTAAGAGTAATTGCTGCATCAATATATGTGGATTAATGTGGAGCCCCAAGTTAAAAGTATCTCCCAAGACCTCTGCTTGAATTTTGTCATTAGTAGATGTCTATCACAGTCTCCAGAACACATTATATTAAAATTATAAACATCGCTATTGGTAATACTAACCTGTTTCATGCTGTATTAAAAAAAAATCATACCCCTGAATGCTTAAGATCTGAGTATGAGACTTAAAAGCAAACTCTTGAGGAAAGGACAGATTAGTGCATTTGGGGCCTCTTCTCTTCTGGTACTGATCAAAAAGCAATTATCAAGGTGACATAGTTAACTATTCCATAACTACCTGCATATTCACCCCGAGAAATAGGGAATGCAGAGGGAATCTTCTTTTTCTCCTTCTCACTTGGAGGTGGCTCATAGCTGTCATCAGGATTCTCTTCACTGGGGACCACATACATCTCAGAGTCAGAGTGGTCATCTGGATTTTCATAATCACTGTCCTAGAAAGACATAACTCCCCATTTCTCATCTCATAGCATTCTATAACACAAAATTACAACAATGTACCCTTGAACAGACACATCACATTCCCTTTTTGTGCTACCTCTTGCAAAGAGGCACTCCTGCCTCCTCCCCTTCTGCTCCTCACTGGAACTCCCTTGTCTTTTTGCTATCTCCAAGGAGTCACAGAATCACAGAATTTCTAGGTTGGAAGGGACCTCTAAGATCATCGAGTCCAACCCATCTTCTAACACCTCAACTAGCTCATGGAACCAAGTGCCAGATCCAGTCTTTTTTTAAACACATCAAGGGATGGTGACTCCACCACCTCCCTGGGTAGATGATTCCAGTATTTGATCACTCTTTCTGTGAAAAACTTCCTCCTTAATCCTAGCCTGTATCTCCCTTGGCGCAGTTTGAGACTGTGTCCTCTTGTTCTGTCTGTTGCTGCCCCTTTGAGTCTTTTCACCTCAAGAGCTCAGTCTTCAAATTATGGACCAATTGCTTCTTTCCTTTCCCAGGACAGTTCCTTTCTAGATCCAGCCACATGGATCTTAGTGTGTGTTGTCACTTCCTCTCCCTTTCCAGTTAAAGGGGTACTCAAGATCTGACTCCAGAAGGAGACTGATCACTTCAGGCTGACAGCTGCACCATTACTTTACACGGCTGACAGCCATGAATTGCTTCATTCTAATGTTTTCTAAAATCTTAGCAGAAGCTTTCATTTTTAGTAAGAAGTGGCTTTCCTCTCCTCACCCCTCCCACCCTTCCTGCCCCAAATAAAACCTTCTTCTGAAATTATTGTTCAGTTTAGAAGGTCCCTCAAATTGATGCCATGTGCTTACTTATCCAAAAACCTTAGCATTCATGGCAATCATTGACTGTGCTTCTGAAAGTACTTCTATGTTGAATGTAAAAAAATTGAGGTAGCTAAAAATCAATGGCTACTTGTGAATTAAACTGAGGTAAAAAATAACAACATTTCAATAGTATTCAGTTCAACCACAAGTAGATGATTTCAAAAGAAACTTTTATTATAATTTCTTGAGCTAACTTGTTGCCACAGTAACCTCCTACTAGCCCAAAATATGTACTTACAAAATCATCTGACCATTGTTCCTCTTCGTTGTCTGCGTGTTCTAAACCAAACATTAGAGTTATTTAAGGAGATGTAATAGTGAATATAAATGTTTATCTTAGGTTGGTTTTTCAATCTATAGTTATCATATTTGGTCAAAAAAGAGCGAGCAAAATTTCCAAACAGTTCTGAGCAACACATCTGTTTGGACAGAATAGTAAATTAAATGCCTTTTTGCTTATTTTTGACAAATTATTTCAGAACTGTTGGAAAAGCATTAGAAAATGACAAACTGTGCATGGTCTGAACAGCAGAGCATGCACTTTACCCACAATGTCCTGCTAATGCATCTCATTTTTAAGTAACGGTGCCAATTTCTAGATAATGGAACGCTTGCTGACCTCTGGGCCCTGGTTAAAGTTGGTTAAGTGTTTATATTAAACAGGGAACAGTTACCTGGTAAGTTCCAAACTCTGTCCTGCTTTCTTCTATTCTTATCTTAGCAAGATGGCTGTTAACTTGTAAAAACAGCCATGAACTAGTTTGTGGGCAGTGCTGTATGATAAGCAAGTAAAGGTCTACCTTTAAGATAATTCATGATGATTCTACCTTTAAGATAATTCATGATGTCACCATTACATTAATATCATTAAGATTTTAAATCTGTAATGATGCATTTGTTCAATTTCTTCCATATTTACTTTCACAGTTTCTGTAAGGAGGGGCTGCATGCAAATGCTCCTCCATTTTTACAGCAGCCTCGATACAGAACTCTGATTAAGACTGATTTTGAAAGGGTGGTTACTTGCTACTCTTTATGCTGCCATAATTAGTAATTTCTTTCTTGCCTTTCATTTCAGAGGTGTGAACTACCTTCAGAGTTGTTGATAATGGTATCTTGTTCTCTCATTAAAAACAAATTATGAGGCACTATATGGCTGAAATACTGTTAGGCATATAGATAGCAAATTAACACAGACATGCAGTTTAAATTTACATTAATACAGCCTTACCTGAAGCATAATCCCTTTGTGGCAGACTTGGCGGTGGCTTTTTTTTAAGGCTGTAAATTATAATTATTACATTTATGATCTCATCAGTAACATTCACTAGAAAGGAGTATTAGCCAGACGCATTAAAAAGCTGATATCTAAAGATACCCGCAGCTAAAGAAATACAGATTACCATCACAGATGCTTAGCAAATAGCTGTAGAAGAATGCTTTCAAAAGCTAGAAACTGATAAAATAATAAAATAGAATCTGAGAATTTAATATATTTTTTTTCACTAAGAACATATGTTGAAAGGACAGCTTCTTTGCTCACCCCACGTCTTCTTCATTTCCAGAAAGAAATAAGATAGGGGGCAGAAATAAATGATGATCTATCAGAAGATGAAAATCTGTTCAGGTTCACAGAGGCCTTATTAAGACTATGGCGTAAGAAAGTGGTGTAGCACTCTCCATTTGTATTTTTAGAACTAAATAATTTTGCATGCACTTCATTTGATGGTTAATATTTAAATGTATACCAGGGGTCTCAGTGAAAGATTCTACTTTTTATTATTTTAGGCCGTTATTTCCCTTTTTTGGTAAAAACTGTTACAATGGCATCACATACCAAGTTAATCAAAAGACAATTGATTTGCAGAAATTCTGAAAGGATCTTTTTGTCTATACAGGTAGGTTCATAAGTATGTGCACATATATATATCTCTAGGAGGCAGAAGTACACATATGTGTAAACACATACATACACATATATATATTTATATATGTATATATGTATGTGTGTGTATTCATTTATACTCCTCCTTACTAATTTGCAGCTGTCCAAAAAATACATTGAATTACAGTCAGTGGAATTCTTTCAGTACCCTGTAATGAAAGAGAAGAATTTGGGTTTAAAGTCAAGATGAATAGTGCATGTGTGGCATCACAGGCCAGACTGATGCCTCTGCAGAGGGAAAAAACAACAACCCTTTGTTTTTAGTAGCCAGATAAAACATTAAGATAATTAATTACATTAAAATTATTCTTTAAAGTGACTTTTGAACATTGTCTAACAGCTTCCTCGTAGCACTGATGAGATCTCACCATGGACCTGAAGCTTTGTCTACTAAACTGATGATGTCACTCATTCTTCAGTCAGGTCCTAACAAATTCATTTCAAAAATAAGCAAACAATTTTTAAAAACACATCCTCAAAGAATTTAAAATGTTTTTTGGGATCTCTGAGCAATAGTGTTTACAAATGTTGCTTTTGACACTCAATATTTAGGTCCTATCTAGGCTTGCTGCCTAGGTATCATTCATTGTTCAGGTACCACTTTTACTTAGGGTGGAGGCAGGCTGGCACTACCACATCAACTTACAAATTTTCCTGTCTGTTCTGAGAAATTAATGGGTTGAATTAATGGCATTCTGTTGCTCAGACAATCACCAAAAACACCCCATACATGAATCAATCAATGAATAAATGGTACAGGTATTGCTAGAACTCAAACAAGACCAATCCCCCAAACCAAACAGGAAGATTACTTTTGCAATGTTAGCCTGCTTTATTCATGGCTAATAACACTAATGATGGATAGTTGTCTCCTCAGAGAGCTGAACTTTTAATTTCCTGAAGCATAATGTAACTCAGTGTACAAACAGTAAACTAAAAAGCATTCTCAACAGCTCTGCTCTGGTCTTCTGTCCAGGTTAGCACAGCCATGTTAGAAAGGAAATCCCAGGGCCACTGCCAGGGCTCATCTCATGTCTTAGGAAGGGGAAACCAAGATCTCTTGATGTATTTTGCAACGTATCTGCCATGAGTTGTTCGGAAATGGTGGAGACTTGGAAAATAGTGGAACTGAGGCAACAGTAAGAGGCTCTCTGGGTCATGGTATAAAGTACATGGCTTAAGCAATATCACACATTTCTAAGCTGCTAAACAGAAATCTTCCACACTTGGTACCAGGCCCTGTAAATCCTGGCAGTGGCCCTGGCAGGAAGTGTAAATACGTTATAACGAAAGCACACGAGGGAAGAACAGAGGTCTGTGTCTAAGCAGCCTATCATGCCATGTGCAGCTATGGAATAGCATACCGATCCCAAGTATCTTTCCCAGTTTTGCAAATTAAGGCCACTTGTTCATTTTGGAACCTGAATATCAATAGAAGAAAAGAAATAATGTTTCTGTCACAGAGCTGAAACAGTTCACGGCCACATCTATATTTGCTAGAATATTTTCAAATGCGTTATTTATTCTAAAATTCAAATCCACTTAAAAAGAATTTTTCACAGTACTGGTATGATTTTCTGACTGCTAGAACTGGAATCCAAGCTCTTTTGAAGTCAGCTGCAGAGTCACTTCATGGGAGCCAGAGCTCTACCCAATGTGCAAACCACAACACAAGCTCAAAAGACACAACCCTATGCCAAGGCATGGTTAACCCAGCTACTGCAGACTCTGACCTCACTGTCCACACAGATCCTTGCAGAATGGCAACTGACTCTGTCCTGTTCCCTGAAGTTAATGAGAAGGGACTGCAAGAATCAAATGCCATCTAACTGACCATGTATATTTAAATATACATTTAACCCTAGCACATATATTGGAGCTTCAACAAATAATCAGAGAGCACTTGAGACACTTCATATGTTATAGGTGCTTCTCACATAAGAATAGGATGCAGGTACAGAAATTCAGAACAGCTTTTAAGAGAATAAATTATTCCATTTTAAAGCCATGTATTCCAAGATTTCCCCTTATAATACGCTGAGCTTGATCCAACAAAGCATTTAGGTATGTACTTAAGTTTTTTAACATATACGGTTCTGTAGGAGCTGCAAATATTAATTACTTAGAATTTGTAGCACATTTTTGTTTTCCTGCATTAAGTGAAGAATTTTAAAATAAAAATGCCGCAGAGGTCTGGATGCTTTGCTCTAGCACACTTGTTTTTACAGGCTACACCCAGAAAAACATCCAAACATACATATTAGTCGACCTTTAACTGTAGCGCTTAAATTTTCCCACAGGTGCATTTCCATGCTAGTGCTTCTGCTCACTCCCCCAGCATTAAAGATACGCCTGAAAACTCTTTGTTTTCAAAAGTCCTTTGCTTTTTTAGTATTGTTAAGTCTGTACAAAGTCCACTCCCTTGTTAGGAACCATTTTAACATAATAGTTTTTAAAAAAATTATATTGGCATATTTTCTGACCTGAGTATTTATAGTATCTATTAGCTTTATATGCACTAGAACATCACACTTGTGATTATACAATAAATTAATTGAACTTTGCCAGAAACATTTTCAGAGGTCAAAAAGGTGTGATGAGAACAGATAAACTTTTCCTGAACTGTGTATTCCCAGTGGAAGAGTTTGTTATACGTTTGGAATCATACAGCAATTGTACAAGACAAAATTATACTGAAAGGGATTTTTTTAAAAATTGTTATTATCTTTCACATATGTTCTTACAATGTGCTGTGGCAGTTATAGTAATAAAAATCCTGACACTCAAAACATTCTATTCAGTTACACAGTAATTTTCATGTTTCTTCAGCATAACAGTTAAAATTAGGTATTATACTTTTTCCTGTTTTCTTTTTCTAAGTGTGGTACAGCCTTATTTTAGTACTTTCTCTCACTGTTTGGTTCATAAAATACTGCTTTTCCCTCTGCCAAGGGTTTGATCATGAATGTCTTTAAGTTGTAGCTATGAAGGTTGAACAGACATTTGGTGACACAACTATTTTTCTGCCTAAAGTTACTGCCTATATATTACAAATTATAAATGGTATAGAGAAATGGACCACACAAATCTGAAGCAAAGATTTACCCACCTAAAAAGCTGGGTAAAGCATCTTTGTTCCATTTTCCAGGTCACACGGCAAATGTTCAAGAAATGGACACATTTGCATAGTGTGCAGTCAGAAACATGAGTACAAGTGCATGATTTCTGATGGCTTTGTGAAGGATGGGATATTATAACAAGGACAATAAAAGGAACTTCTTGTTTTTTGTTCAACACAGTAGGTCAGTACATGCAAAACTTTAGGCGAAGTCCTGACTTTGCTGTGCATGCAGTGTGACTTTTAACACCCAATGTCAGTGGAGCCAGGATTCCACTGAACAAAGCCTTAAAGCTTATGATGCACAGATGAGTGCTCTGTCTTTACAGTGTGTTTCAAGCACAGGGCACCATCCTCCATCCTGAAACCTATGATTGCTTTGCTTCCCTGTTCTGTATTACCAAGAATGTGAGTATGAAAAAAATGCCCCCAGTTCTCATTGTTTATCCAATGCTGGCTACACTCATTGCTTCTACACCTGAGTACATAATCCTGTTTGACACTGTGATCTGCACAGCAGCTGGGACTCAGGGCTGTAAACAGCTCTGCATGTGATTAAGGGCAAGCAGGTGACAGCTACCCTGCAGTGGCCAATATTTTCACTGCCAGAAAACGTTGAGTTGGAGTGGGGAACAAACAGGAACTTTAAACCAATGAATAAACAACCTTTCTATTTCTTTCCTGCTACCAGGACTGCTCAGCCTGCTTTCCACACACCTTTAAGACACACATACATAGTAGATTAATTTGTCCCCACCTGCACCCCACAGATGAACTAGCCTGGAGAGCAAAGGTTTTGACACAAGACCTTTTAAATTTCTACAGAATCAGAAGCCAATCCAGATTTTAGAAGTCTTTTAACAAATACTGCTACTAAGTCATTAGTCACTGCATTTCACGAATATTTGATAATTCTTTCAATTTGTGTAGCAGAGGCTTACAGCACACATCTGGGTGATAACTTTAGGCTTCAGATATGCAAGTACACTATTTGAATTCTCTAAAATGATTTCTACTTATAATAGGTTTCATTTTCATTTTCTTTTCCAGGATATGGATGAATCTATGCTACACAAAACCCATTTTAAATAAAATTTTTCCTGCTTCAGTCATGTTTAGAACCTTGACATTTAATAAAATAATCCTTTAACTGAAATGGAAGTAGTGATCATCTGGATAACCATGTTTTGTTTGTTTTTACAAACAAAAAGCCCCTAAAGATTGCACAGTAAGGAACACAGCCAGCTCTAATTCTGTAAAGCTTAGCACCTTTCCTACATATCCTTATCAGTGCTGTCAACTCATGCTTTTATTGCAAGTCTCATTATGTGCTGGGTTCAAGACTTGAACTCTGAAGTCATGTGCAAATATTAGAAATTCTTCAATTTTTAAAATTAAATTTCTGATCTTCATAACTGCAAAAAATATTATTACTCAGATGAATCACAGTAACATCAGAAAGATTATTATGCTTTTATACCTTGTGTTCTTTGTGTTCTTCTAACTGGGACAGTTGACATGTGAGCTTTGCGCCGCAGTCATACTTTGAGTTTTTATGAGTCTGCTCTTTTATATATATGTATTTTATCTTGACTGAATCAAAGAATTACAGTGCTATAGGATCAATCTTTGACACTTAATGACGACCAGCTTCTGCTACATTTGGTTCATGTTACTTCTCCCTTTTCTGTTCTTCCCCTCTTACTCTTAGGAAAGACACCATCAGAGCAACTGATTAACAGCAGAATTCACGTTCAGGCCACGACAGGAGACACTTTGTAGCCTCAAATGATAAACCTTAGAAGCTTCTGTTGTTTCTGTCATCTTTCCTCTCTGAGGCTTTTGAACTGAGTCCACTGGAACATTATTAATTACAGTTAAACAACTACTGTGAAGTAGGAAGCCACCCTTTATTAAAAAGCAACAACTGTAATAAACCCTCTTTATCCCCTTCCCCTCCAAAACCCCACCAAAAGCCTTGGACAGCCTAGCAGCTCTTCCCTGTCAGCAGGTCCCAGATGAAAATAAGTTTTTTGTAGATGGGTGGTGAACACAGTGGTCACTGTGTTAGAAACAAAAACACAAATTAACTAAAAAACCCAAGTAGTTGAAAGAGGGCCATTTTATGGGAAACTCTCTTTTGTGCTTGCATGGAAATAAGTATAGCAAGTGACTGTGATTAACTGTGAACTGCAGCAATCTTAGAGTGAAAGAGGATGAGTAAAGGAAAAAAAACTATCTCAAAAATCTATCTGATAGATCAGGTGTTTTACCATCACAGCCTGCTCAAGGTCTGTGGGCAGAAAACACAGCTGTGGAAATGAGAGCACAAAGGAGGCCAAGATTGTCCCTCCTGCCTGGGGAACAGGAGAGCTGGGCAGTCCTGCTGCTCCTGGGAGTGCATCCCCCTCCTCTGGCAGCTCCAGCAGCTGCCCACAAACACCAGCCCAGCCCGGGCTGGCAGCAGGGCCAGGGGCTGGGCCAGCCTGGCTCTCCAGAGCTCCTGCACAGCCACACCTGGCAGCAGCTGACTGATCGCTTCAGCTACACCCAGAATTAGCGACTTCCCTTGAACTCATCACCATCATCCCTCTTTAAAAACAATTTAAAACAATGCTTCCACGTGTCTTTTATGTACAAGAGCTGTATTTCTAGAATTTAACATGGTTGTCCTGGAAACAATGCAGATAGGTGTTGTAATTAACTTCTAAAAGTACTTAATACTTTTGTTGCCAATGTCCCATGTAAAGAAACACACCTGAATGAGAAAATCACATCCAAATGGAATTTCAATGCAAATGAGCTGTTGCATTAAGAAAAGTGTGCTAAATAGCTAATTGCTTTAAATAGATGTTTGTCTGGAAACAGTGAATAGTGTATTCATTTGACAAGTATGCAAAATTACTGGAATTTCTTTCTATGTATAAATACATATGAATAATACTTTCATGCACGTGACACAATCTGCATGCTGTTCAGTATGTCTTACTAGAATAAGGGTGCTAGGTAATGCTGGATTTTGTTTTATGAGACTGAAACACAGGAGGACTTTGCATTTTTATGGGAATTTTAAGTATGACGTCTGACCAGTTGGTTCAAGGTGGAGCTCAAATTCAACTTAATTGCAGCGGGAAGCCTAAACAGTTGCCTAAGGAGAAAGGCAGACATGCAAACAACAAGCAATGACCATTCCCAGCAAACATTTAAAAAAAAGGCTCTTCGCTCAAATACTGGTTTTTTCCAAGGCTACAAACACAACCTATCATTGGACTCCAGTTCTGCAACTCCTTTATGATAGTCTTAATACTGATGACCATTCTGCAGGTTGCAGTCTGAACCAAAGCTCTTTGCATGCACAGAAGTGCATCCCTCTGGAATTACATGGTCCCATCACTAAACTACCACACACCACTCTGCTCATAATCCAAACTTCCCCACATTGATAAAACTAGGGATTGGCATTGCAAACTTACTTTTTGAACTTGTTTATTATCCCACTTTCATTTTTCTTGATGTCATGCACCATCTTTTGAAGCTTCCTGTAAGATAATAAACAAAGCCAGCATTAATTTACCAAGTGGTTGAACATTAATATAAATTAAGAAAAATATGCTCAGTATATCTTCAATAAATAGTTTAATTGTTAAATCATTTGTGCATGAAGTTTTCCTTCCTTTTAAGGAGCCCTTTAGCATTATTTGTGCTATCCTTCTAAATACAATTAAAGATGGTATAAACAATCAATTTAAGAGTAAGTGCATCAGGAAAAAATAAATCCTTGCCTAAATTAATAGTTTCGAATATTTAAATGTTGACATTTTATCTAGAATTGACTTCAAAACTCTGCAAGGCTCTAATGGTGATGCCCTCTGATTTCTGGCCATACATGGGACATTTAAATATCATGAGAA
>NW_005054300.1:7382072-7387317 GCF_000277835.1 Geospiza fortis | reverse complement strand
TGATACAGTGTTACCTGCTAATTTAAAGAAATGAATTACTTATAGTTGTGAGA
This sequence comes from Geospiza fortis, assembly GCF_000277835.1. Lineage (NCBI taxonomy): Eukaryota > Metazoa > Chordata > Aves > Passeriformes > Thraupidae > Geospiza > Geospiza fortis. The sequence continues at coordinate 7,387,264 of NW_005054300.1, read as the reverse complement.
AACAGGTGTACAGCAGAATGCTCCAAAATTTCCAACAACAATATACTACACCTATAAAAGCAGCTTGGATTATTATCTAAACTAACCAGATACATTAAATCTGAGGTGAAAAGCTCAGAAGAACTTCTGCTTTTCTGTTGTATTTGCTGGAGTTTTTTTCCTTAACAGATTCAGCTTCTGGTTCTGCTTGAAACATCAGAAATAGCCATCATCTGCAGTTTGCTGTTTCTGTGCTGTGCCCCAGCTGGCACCTGGCAGTGTCTATAAATGAAAAGTAATGAGGAATGAAAAGAATGAGAGGAGAACTAAATGGTTTAGTTCTAGTTTGGGGAGAATGCTTGTAAGTGTTTGTGTTTCTTTCAAAAAGGCTTGCCAGACTTCAATTAGGGATGGATGTCAGCATCAGTTACATTTCCTTTGTTGTTTGTCAGAGATAGAACCCTTCAACAAAAATCTAATTGTAGATTTCTTTCTGAATATTGCTTATTGCTCATCACTGACACTAATATCCTTACATTAGCAAAATGATCATTTTAAAAAAGGTGGGCTTTTTTCACATTACTGGTTTTATTCTATATTGTCATTTATTTGCTAAAAAATCTTCACACATGCATGCAAATAAGATCCAACACAAAACTGATAAGTACAAGTACCTGAATTAGTTTGCTTTTCATTTGATCACATTTAGGTGAATTGATTAGAGCATCATGGATATTCCATGAGTCTTGAATAAGGCTATAGTTTAAAAGATCATTTTATTACATATTTCTATTAAAAAAGGTGCATTTAATTTAGGAAATCACATGCACTGGTGCTATTATAATATTTTTTCCAAGTAGATGGACTGAAATGAAAACATTCCCATTTTTTGCATAGTCAAGTTTCTTAAAAATCTGTGTCTCTTATTCCTTACTCTTTTTATGGAGGCATTTAAGTTTCTAATTACAACTTTGATAAACTAGAGAGTACCTAATATGCATTAGTGTGAATTTTTTCAGCTTTTAAAGTTACATAGCTCTGGTAGGAGTTGTTAAAATCCTTGTTTGTTGCCCCTGGAGAATATAACTCATCTGAAGCCTGTGAGAGTAAGCAGATAACCAGTGCACTAAGTAGAAAGTGTAGGAAGCCATCAAGTACAGCTGATCTCCTGTTCAAGTGGAATCCCCTTCCACCATAGAGTTGAAGAAGCTGCAAAAACCAGTCTGTCCAGTCAGCTGGAGGCTGACATTTCTTCAAGTGCCAGGCCATATAAAAGGCAACAACTGAAAAGTTTTAGGAAGAGCTGTCTGTCTGATTTGTGATCTTGGAGAGACGGAAGAAAAGATGAGAGGCAGATAGAAGAGTCTATGGCAAGAGGGTTCTCCAAATCTTCAAGCACTCAATTCCTGGCCCAAAGGCTATTCCAGAGCTATGAGGAAAGTGAAGCACAGAAGGGCATTTATACATCTAAAGTTTTGACTGAATCTACATATCTGACTAGTACTAAAATACTTGAAATTGTACTCCAAGAAAAGGGGTTTGTTGAGAGAGGACCTCACTAGAGCAGCAGCCCCGAGAGCAGCCAGGCAATGGGAGCTGCCATGGCCCAGCGCAGGCAGCCCTTGTGCCAGGTACAGAACTACAACCTCCTCCTTCACAACACCTGAGTCAGGACCTTGTCACCAACTAATGTTTATTCTCTAGTGCTCTCTTGGGATGAGCAGATTACTAGAAACACTCAAGGACCTCCATCAGCTAGTACTGTAAGTAAAAATAATGAGTAATGCTTGTCTTACTTGGCATTGCATATAATTAAAAAGAACCAAGAGGTAAAACTTAAAGTTGCTTCCTTAACTACAAGCTCCAACTCTTCATTAAACCTGCTTGGGATCTTTTTATGCAAAATCAGGTTTGCAGATAAAAGTGCAGTCTGTGTTACTGCTAATCTTTGAAAACACATTTCAGCAATAGATATTTTGAGATCCATTTTAATTGTAACTTGCATAGGGACCCTTTGATCAGGATCTCATGGCACACAATAGATTTTCAAAGTTCAGCAGATAGTAAGTTTGGAAGTCTTGGCTGTAGATGCTTCTAAAAAGTTTTAGGTTTCTTACAAGTACATTAGAAATTCTAGATGTTGGAAGGAATAAGAAAAAAAGACAGAAACCTAAACCAAAACTCTTTTTAGGCCTGTGTTGCTATTTTTGCAGCTAAAAACTCCAGTAATTCAGAATTATCAGATCAAATGACAAAGGGGTCAGTAGCTGTGATAAGTACTTGAAGAAAGGTGCAAAGTTTTCCCATTATAAATACCATCCATCCTGAAAGAAGGATTTGTTGTGTGCTTGCTGCACTCAAGGACTTGCAGAACTGCCTCAAGATAAAACAAAATGAAACAAACCCACCCTCTCTTTGATCTGGTCACAGCTCAGCTTATGAGGAACATGTGATGATGAAGTGAGGATGATGGGTGGACCCGGCCTGTGACGCATCCCCACCTTCAAACATCACCTGGAAGCCTTTGGCTCTTTTGCATGCACACTATCCTACAAAAGCTTTCCAAAAGTAAAATAGGTTTTAAAGAGAAAAAATGAAGAAGAATAAAGTGTGTAACAAGTTTTCAACTCAGATGTGAGATGAGGTACACAGTCCCTAGACTTGATGAAGAGAAGTCTGTCTTACTTTCAGACAGATTTGTGTAACATGGAATTCTCCCACCATTTAGACTAGTTTTTGAGAAATTGTATTTATGGGTATTATAAATCTGTAATTGCTTCACAAGCAATATTGATTAATTCAACATTAAGGGACCTGTATGTTCCTTCTCCTTATATCAGTTAGGTCTTTATCTGATGAAGTTGAATTGGTTTTAAAATAGTAAAAATAATTTAAAAAATAAACACACTGCAAACAGACTGCATGCCAATTGCATGTTCTTATAGCTTTTGGGGTATATCTGTTTCTCACTGACAGGACAGCCTGCAGTTGTGTGCCTAGAAAGTCACATTTTCTGAAGATTACTTTGCCCATTCACTTTAAGTAAGACTGTGGGTAGGTGTAGCACTCACTTTTGGGTTAAAAAGGCAGATCACATTAAAACAAAGAAATGTTTTTCAGAGTTTTTGTTTGTTTGGGTTTTCTTCAGGCAAATTTAAATACTTGGCATTAGAAACCTAGCATGGGATTTAGTAAGTGCAAACTTAGACTTAAAACAAAAAGTCTCCATATATGCCCACTTGTCTCAGCTATAAGGTTTTACAGGAAGGAACCACAAAACAGAAAGCAAGGAAGATTGTAACAAAATTTGAAGAATAAAAGCTAAGCTATTAGAAGGTACAAACCAAAACTCAAAGAGCAGAAATCTAAAAATTATAACAGTTACTTTTGTTAATTAAAAAAAAAACCCACATTAGAATATGAAACTGAAGAAAGAACAGCGTTTCCAGACTCTTATGTTGAAATATCTTCTCAAACTGAATTAACAAACCAGAAAAGGACCACCTTTCCAATGCCAGGCTTCCATGACAGCAATGCTCCTGCCATGGTCTTTGTGGAAGAATACGGATTTTGGTGAACTGGGTGTCTTTTCAGATGTATTTTCATATTACTTGTCATTTTTGTGCCTCAAAGACAATGCAATTAAATGTTATAAAACAGCTCTACCCCCTTCAACTTAACTTCTAATTCCTCAGTAGGAAGCAAAAATAAATACCAAATATAGAAAGCATCTAATTCCTCATTAGACCTCCTTCATGTGCTTAAGATCTCTACATGCAGACACCCTTATATCATATTCTACCTGGAGCAGTGAAAGTGGGAGTCCTTTGCAATGAAATGCCAGGTTGAATCAGCCACCTGGGTCAGAGCTGGTGTTTTCTAAGGCTGTGATATGGGTAAAATGCATAAAAATGTGTGCAAGAGACAGCTGAATCCTTAAGGTGCAGTCAGATAAACCACTTCAGTAGCTACTGGTCCAAGGTAGGGCCTTACAGTCCCCATCCACTCTGGAGTTTTATCCACCCCCAGCAATGGCTTTCTTGGTGGGAGAAGAGGAAGTTTGGAACCGGAGGTGGTAACCTGTGGCACCAAACCATCCATTCAAGGCACTGAGCCTTTGATCTTTATCTGTAAAGCTATCTCAAAGCTGACAAGAAAAGTTCAAAGAGGTTTGCTTATTGGGAGAAGTCAATTACAGCTATCTATCTGAGAGGAAGAAGAAACAAGGAATTGTTCTCACCCGTGTTTGAGAGATGCACAAGGGGAAATGACAATAGTTTATATTCATTTTGACAAGAGTGTTGATTTCTTAAAGTCTCAGAAACATCCTGTTCTGCTCACTTTTGAATCATCCACTGTTTTGCCTAAAGGCAAACCCCATAGTTAGAGCAGGTGTGTGTTTACACGGTAAACACAGCGGCACAGAAAGGCTAAATATTGATTCTATTTTTCATCTTCATTTGTCCCCTATGTAATCTTTACAAAAAAGCTGTCAGTCCTCCTTGTACTGGTAAGTACTAATATTCACAGAGTTAATAAAAATGTAGCATGCAAAGGAATAATACATTCTTGACAGAAATCACGCCCAATGTGAAAGTAAAAAGTATAAGTACTTTGGGGTGATTGGGAGTTCTGCATATTGAAAGAACCCATTCTGGGTTTCCAATGTTAAACATTTGAATTTGCCTGGAAACAAACAAACAAGCAAGCAAGCAAGCAAACAAAACCTCCAGGGTTTGGACACCTCTCCCTCTTATGCAGATTGCTCTTTCCTTTATCCCAACTGAATAACAGTGACACTGTAGGGAATACAGAAAATGAGGTAGTACAATATGTAAGTGAATATTACATGTCACTCCTTGACATAAAAAGATAAGCTATGTTTTCTGTTCTGTAGCTGACCTGTTCTGCTTTGAGCCTTTTTTTGGTTTGCTGATCTTTTTTTGCACCAGCTTTCTGGATGTAAGCTAATGTTTTAAAACACAAAACAAAAAAAACCAGCCCCCACACAGAAACCACATTCACAAGATTACTCCACTTTTCTTGAAGGTTTTCAAGCAGCAGGAGGAAGTTCAACCCATTAGGCTACCCTAAAATGCAGTTCCAGTTAAAACCAAGTGAGTGCTGTACCTCCCTGAAGGATTAGTACCCTACAGCCTGGCCACTGAAGGAGAACAAGGGCAGAAATTTACAAGTCTTAAGCGGCTTTTATA
>NW_005054300.1:7375036-7382030 GCF_000277835.1 Geospiza fortis | reverse complement strand
ACAGACAGGATCTGGCATGGACCCAGAATAATCCCACTGACAAACACTGCTGTACTTGGGCTGAAAGTGTTCTTGCTCAAGCTACAGAAGCATTACACCCATCATAGATGTGGGGTGGCACTGACAGAGACCGCATGGAGGCTGCTCATGGATCAGTTTTGTTTGTTTTCTTCTAAAGCAAATCAAATTTTGTTAAAACTCTGGAGAAATTCCCTGGCTGGTCCCTATGTCACTTTAATGGAGCCCACGTGGGCTCCCACTGAAAGGGGAAATTCCACTCCTCTCTGCCCTCGGTGCTTCCCCAACTATGATGAATCATGGGAATTCCAGCTGGGAAACTAACTTATTTTTTCTTTTGCCAATTTAGATATCAGCAGGATCAGACCCAGCTCTGCCACGTGGTCATTGGAGCCCTGGTGGCAGTGAGAGGGCAGAGAGGGGCAGGGTGAGCAGGGGCCTTGGGAGGGTGGAAGAAAGGGACCTGCTCTTTTGGCAGCAGCTCAGACTTAGGCCAAATTCAACTGCCATGTAGCTACAGCTTCAGTAGCACTTTGCTGCCTCTGTGCATCTTGCAGAGAAGCCTACAGCATCCATATTTTAAGATGGGAAGGAAACATTAAAACACGTGGTATAGTCTCTTCTATTAATAGTTTACTTCACCCTTGAATTAAGCTTGAAAAACATGTACTCATGTTTTTCATATTATTGCTTCATAATACATATGAGTACTTTATGTACTCATTATAATTTACATTTCACATTTACATATAAAATACCTTACTTCAATTATTTTTAAAGTATTTACTGTGTAATAATTTATGTTGAGGTCATAAACTTGTAGCATTGCACATTTGCCTTTGCTTATGTCTGGAAAATAAACTTGTTCAAAATGTATATACTAACCAGTTAGGATAAAGATGTTAATAGAATTTTCAAACTTCTGTTACTTTTCAGTAATTTATTACAGCTGGCACAAACCAGACATATCTACATTGCATCCTCTTACAGTTTACCAGAAATCTAAGATGATACCCTAAAGCCAAATGGGAAAGTACTGTCCCTTTTAGCTGTTTTCCATCAATTTTTCAATTCTCTTGCCTGCTGAGCATATAAACTAATATGGTTTTCCAGTGGGGCTTTTTTGTAACAATTTATGATTGCCATATTTGCCTTCCAAAAGCAAAGCATCTATCACATTTTAATGTCCTGTGCAGTACGTAGATTTTGAATGATTCTGTAAAACACAAAACTGTTTTGTTCTGGAATCAACATATCACTGGGTACCTGCAATATCAAATTATGATTTAATATCTAGCACTCTACACAGCTGTGTGGGGCACATTTATCAACTAGTGGTAAAAAAGAGTTTTGCCACGTTTGCTGGAATGTTGTTTTTTCTCCATGGGCATGAAAATTAATTTATTGGGTTATTTGCTCGGCTCTTAATAATTTATTATTTTACTAAAAAACCAAAAAAAGCACCCTATGTCATGAGATCAAATCTAAATTATTCACTTCTGCTGAGTAACTGACTGTTGCAGGCCAAGGATGGTGTCACTTGCCATTGCTATGGTTGACAAATGCTCCTACTCTGGACAGTTATTTTAGCAGTTATTTTAGCAGGCCTTTCGTGTCACTACAAGGCCTTATTTTATTTGGAACATATTATATTTGCCAATGACTTAATAATTTTCCCAGCACAAGAAGAATGCAGCTATAGGTACTACATAAGCATAGCTGATCTTGTGAACACATTACACCCTTACACTGCTGTCTACCTGCAGAGACTAAAGCAGGGCATCTCTTGATAGTTTCAATATTATACTGTATCCTTTTGTCCACATTGCCATATTTCTGTTTAAAACACACATAGATCACAGTCACACTTAAACATACTTACTATAAACAGCATTATAGGCAGGAAATTCTGTGTAAGAATAAATCCTATGTGGTGGTTTAGTTTGGGTTTTTTCCCCCCTTCAGTTTGTGGGTGGGTGCGTTTTTTTGGTTTTTTTTTTTTTTTTTAAATAAGAATTAGTGTGCTTCTGGTTTGGTTGTTTTGGTTGGTTGGTTTATTAGCCTGGGGATTAGTCCAGATTGGATGACATAGCTGGAAAGAAGAAAAGACGCTTTAAAGGGATTGGTAGAATGAAGTGGTTGTACTGAGAGAAGGGAATAAAGAAGGACAAATATAGATGGGATGGAGGCTATGCTGTGCTGAAGCAAGGTGAGAGGAAGAAGCAAGAGGATTTGACTGGAGAAGTCACACTGAGTGAAAGAATGGATTTTTGCAGTGGTATTTGGGGAAGTTTGCATTTCCTATCTAATTTCATTCCAAAGTCCAGAGATGACAGAGAATTTATGAACTATTTAAGCTGACATAAACTGTGCTTTGTATGGCAAACAGGACCTAACAGTCCTACAGAAAAAACTTTTGTTTGTGCTCATCAGCGCAGCAAATGCAGCTGGTGTCCTCCTTTCCCTGTGCCTGTGAAACTCGGATTGGAAGACTAAAAAACACTGAAGTGGGATTTCATGTGACCTTTTACGTTCAGCCTACACTTTGCTGGGCTAAAACACGGGTGTGCCACAGAAGCTGCTGCCACCACAGAGTGGTACTGTGCAGTGGGAAGCTGTCAGGAGCCACTGGAAGTTGAGACAGGAGGTGGCTGTGGGTGGCAATGGGTGCTGAAGAGCAGAAGCCCTTCCCAGCTGTTATCTCTTTAGGGCAGATTAGACTTTTGCTAGAAAGGGGAGATCTCCAGAGCAGGTGGAAGAGCAGAAGTGAGGCTGAGAGAATTGGGATTGTTCAGTCTGGAAGAGGCAAAGCTCTGGGGTGATCTTATTGCAGCCTTTTAGCAACTGCAGGGGTCTACAGGAAAGCTGGAGAGGAGCTGATTACAAGGGTATGCAGTAACAGAACCAAGGGGAATGGCATCAAACTGAGCAGTTTGGCTATTAGAGAGAAATTCTTTACTGTGAAGGTGGTGAGGAACTGGAACAGGTTGGCTTGAGAACTTGTGGTTGTCCCGTCCCTGGAAGTGTTCAAGGCCAGGTTGGATGGGGCTTTGAGCAACCTGATCTAGTGGAAGGTTTCCCTGCCCATGGCAGGGGGGTGGGAACAGGATGGTCCCTTTCAACCCAAACCAGGGAATGAGTCTATCATTTGCAGAGCCTTTCCTCTGGATTCTGTGTAACTGATGAGAGGTTGAGATGTTAAAGTTGGATGTGGGCTTTGATGCCTAATTCTGTAATGGAGAACATTCTATAGGTTACTTTAAAAACTCCAGTTCATTTTTTACTTGAGTTTATTTTTGCTCTTTTGTCCTGTTCAAGTTCACTGAGGTAAAAAACTAAGTTAAAATTTGCCTTGAAGAAACAGATTAAGTTTCTAAGACTGTTTGCTACCACTAATTAGTGAACTACTTAGTAGAACTACTATAATAAAATATTTTCTTACAGCACAAAACTGATATTCAGATATTCCCCAAACATTTTCTCCAAAAGTAAATGCTCCCTATGGTAAAGCATCCTATATGTAGGATGAAATTTGAGATAATAAATAAAATTTCAATCCCAAATGAATTATTTTTTTTTCTACTATACACTTTCAAGAAGACACATTGCCAGAAGACCCTCTGTTAAAGAAAAAGGCCTAGCAATTACAGCCAAGCTACCAGTAGAAAATTAGTGAAGACTATAAACACCTCCGGGTCTGACAGACAACAGACACTGAGGCCTTAAGGAAACCTCTCTTGATTTTCATAGAATTAGCACTTAAACCCTTCTGTTTAACAAGCAGGACTAATACAAAATCCTGCAAAAAACCCCAGACACGCTTGTTCAACCTGAGAAAAGTAAATTGCCAGTTTATTTCCACTTCCTTTTAAATGGGCCTTATGCTTGGAGATAGGGATTTTAAACCTTTGTTTTTGCTGGGGGCAGAGAAGGAGTGCTGCAAATTAATGAAGTCATGTGAAATTAACATGAAACTGTGCTCTTGGAAAAGGCTGTGTGCAATCTGGAACTTCCTGGCTGCATGACCTTAGGCAAGGGAAAGCATGTGGCACACATTGGTTTGTGCCATGGTTTGCCCATCACCACAGAGGTGATGATGCCTTCAAAAGGACTTTGTGCTACACAGCAAAGCCAGCTACAGGCAGAGGGTCATCATTAAGGCTTGTGGTCATAATAAAAAAATGCAGTAAGTATGGAGAGATGCTGTGACACAGTCACATATAGTAGCTAGAAATTATTTAAATACTAGGAATCATAGGCTTATAGTCTAGGGAACTTAAACCACAAAGGAGTTTGCAAGGTTAGTGCAGACTTTTCTTTTGAGCTTATAACTTCCCATTACCCATGCTGCCTACTGTCCCTGATCATGAGTGCATCTATTTCTGGATGTTTGCAGCATAATTTTTTTTCCCTGAAGTTCAGACTGAAATCCAGGCACACTAGAGCTTGCTATGGCAGTATGGGTATTGCTCATGTATTCACTCCACTCTTTGGGAAACCATTCAAAGTACCAAATTACTTCTATGAACCACAGATTAGTTTATCTCACAATAAATAACCAAGCCTTTGACTTAATTTTTCCTGACTATAAGGAAGCAGTTAGAACACACAATGCACTCCGAGGGAATATTTGTATAATACTGTGCATGCCTTATGAGAAACTATATAGAAATTAATACCAGAATTCCACGAAGTTCCAGCATCCCTGTCCAACTATTACTGAAGTTAGTTGAGTGGCTTAACTGCAAATAATGTGCATACCACAACATGTTAGGCAGACAGACATATAAGAACATTTAAAGTTCTTATTGTTGCAATAAACTTAACAAATGGAACATGTTACGAATTCAGATCTGATGTAAGATTTCCTAATGCAACAAAAAGCTATGTCTGGTAGGCTCAACTATACCCATGGAGAACAGTTGAGCTTAGCAAAACCACATAATGCCTAGCTTTTCAGGTCTACACTTAAAAAGATAAAAAGAGCCTCTCTCAGACTCAACAGTAGTGCTTTTTTAACTTCTGCTGCTACAAAGCAGAAATTTTAAGAAAGTTGTCTTTAAAAGTGCAAACTATAATCACATAAATTGAAACTACGTTTGCCAGGAATGTTTCTTGGCATTGCATCTTAGCATATGAAGAAAAGTACATTTTTGACATAACCATTCAGATCATGTAACATGCAGCACAAACTCTGAACCACCTGCATGTGTTCCATGCAGAAAGGTGCGGAATTAGAAGTCAACTGCACTGTTAACAGGTCACAGAGCACGAGGGGGTATCCAGGTGTTTCAAAGATAAAGGAAAAGCCTTCCACCCCACCACATTACACTGATTTCTTCCTCTATTTGCATAGCTCTCTTAAATTTATCCTGTGAATATCTACTCATGGAAAGCTCTGCTTTCAGGTTTTAAAATTCTGACACCAATAAGATTTGAAGCTACATATCCAGGTTTCTAAGGAGTATTTCAACATGCTCAAGTCGAAGCATGCTGTCCACTGTGTGTGGTGAGAACGCTCACACACTTGAGAAACGGGTGCTCCTTCTTTCCCTGCACAAATCGGCTGAATTGGCCACGAGGAGGAGAGAAAAAGTAATTTGTAATACTTCAGGTTAACACAGGAAAGCAGAGTTACTTCTTTCTCTTCCCTATTTTACAACAATATTAAAACCTCAGACGAGATGGAGAGTGTAGTCTCAGTGAAGGTGCAGCAGAGGGGTGGCTGCCTTTTGGGTTTAGGGCTTTTCAATCAGTTCACCAAAAAGTTGTGGGCCATTAGAACCCTCACAGACCCACTTTAGACACTTGAAGGTAATCCTGCTTTGTTTGCAGAAGTGCAGAAGGAGAATCCCAGCTACAATTTAATGACAGCAGAGGGTGTGTACTTTATTTTTTATGTACCAGTAATGGATGGAATCAAGATTTCCATCTTGTTTCTCAACTTGTTATTTAAAGATAGCTAGTTTAGACCAACACTGAGCTCTGACACAATTTAAACCAGTTCAGACGACTTAAGGTGGTAAATTGCAGGCAGTAAGGAAATTCCCTGCGTTCTTCCCCCTGTCCATTGAGCCTTCCACAGGTTAGGATGCAGGCTGCTTGGCTTTCATTAGCTGTGCCTGGCTGAGGAGCGTAAGTGTCACTGCAGCTCTGCAAGGACACACCTCCCCCAACAATACTGCCACAGTATGGAGAGAGTAGGTATCAATAAACTGCATTCCATCAAAATTAGCTTTACAAATGATTATTCCAGTTTGCATGAAGGTTTCTGGGGAGAGGGAGAGAGTCTTGGGAAGGGTTTATAAGTTAGTATTGAGTGCTTAAGTATGACTTATTTTAGGAAAAAATATTTTTCAGTATTTCATTCTTATTTTTTCAGAGGAGGAAAAGAATTCCATGTTACCTTAATCTGAAACAGAACTTCTTTTAAGTATTCAGAAAAACAAAAATTCATGATGAAAGAGCCTCGAGGTGCCAACTGTAGGAGCACATGAAACGAGACACACTAAAAATACTTCAGTAATGGCCAGCTTCTGCTTTTTTCCTCTCAAACCCTGTATTTAACATTGTTCTCCTTCACTCAGGAACATTTCCCGTTTTCCAGTTCCCTCTATTCCACCAGTTCTTTCGAAGATTAGGAAACATTACAAAACTTAACAGCAAAAGCCATCTTCCTAAGACATTAAAGCATTAAGCAATTAATTAAGTTTTTCTAATTTGCATAAGACTCATGCATCACAATGAGTCACACACTGTTTCCTTACAGCTTTGAAAATAGACACTTTGAAAATATTCCTTTTCGCGCTGCAGGTGAAACCGACACATATTTTGCTTCGAAATCTGCGTTATCCACTCCAAACCCGTGTTTACCTCCCGCACTTCCTTGCGGCGCCCTGGCCAGCGGGTCAAAACGGGTAAAACTCCCCTTTACTCTAAAACCTCTGCCAACTTCCTCGTGCCTCGGCAACTCCCA
>NW_005054300.1:7370809-7374635 GCF_000277835.1 Geospiza fortis | reverse complement strand
GGCCTGAGGAGCGGCCCGGATGGGGCGAGCCCAGCGGGCCGTGCCGGGGCCGGTGAGCCGCTCGCTGTCACCTGCCCAGCCCAGGGAATTTTACCGGCTGCGGGGAGAGATGCAGGGCCTCGTTCCCCTCCTTCTCCCCGCTCCTGGTGAATTTGTGCCAGGTGGGAACATGCTGCGTGGGAACTTTCCCTTTCCCGAGGTTGCCCAGTAAAAGCGAGAGAAAACCACCATCTTTTCCCCATTCTCTTGAATGTAACTGTAAACAAAAAAAATGTTTCTTACCCTATTTTTAAACTAAGGTAGGAGAAGACCCTGATCTTTCCAGAGGCACAGCAAGGCTGTTACCACCCAAGGTGCAGGCAGCTGACTGTGTTTTATGGCTCTGGTATCTCTGAGCTTGGGACTTTCTACTCAGTCTTAAGCTCAACCATATTTTCCTCTATAAAGCCGAACTTTGGAGGCAGCCAGTTGCTTCTAAGGGGCAGCGTAGGCAGTTGTTCACATCCAGCCTTTATTATTATTATTTTTTTATTTTTATTATTATTATTGTTAAGGGCTGATTCATTTGAATTCTGCACCTTTGGAGGATGGCTCTTGTTGCTCCCCTTCTGTATCTTTGGCCTCTCTGCAGCTTAGTTTATAACCTAAGGCTGTTCTAGAGAAGAAACCTGGTAGTTTTTTGTTTTTTTAAGTCTACATCTACATCATGTTAATATGTTTTGATACGTACAATATGCTGTGGGGACACACAAAGGTATTTCTTGGTGGGATTCTTATTGCCGCTTGGCTAGGTTTTCCCATGGAATCCTTCTCCCCAGATAGTACTGACTAAAGTTTTTTTTCTTGTGAAACTGAAGGAGCAAAATAGTGTTTCCTGGTTAGTGCAGGTGACTCTGGGGAAATAGCCTGCCATGAGATTTTTGTCTTTGATAGCAGTATCGTTGTGATCTTGGCAGCCTGGTGGTTTTGGTCTCTGAGCTTTCAGCATAGGAATTACTTGATGTTTGAATACAGTGTTTTCTGGGCTGGGCCGATAGTGTACAAATTGCTTTTTTTTGGGGTATCTTATAAAGTTCGAAGGCTTTAAGGAATAATACAATTTTGAACGTCACGTAACACACAAAACTGGAATTCCACGTTGTGTTGTATTTGGTTGTGGACCAGTCAACTTTGCAATTTTACTCCCTAAAAGTTATTTTGAAAATTAATTTTGAATTAGTTAAAGTTCACACTTACAGTGTGAAGAAGTAGATAGGAATATATTGCTGTGTCACTTTCCCTTTTGCTTATATAATATTCCCACTTATCTGAACACATATCAGAATAAGAGATTTGCTCAGTAGGCTCCTGCAGTGGTTTCCCTTACACAGCAACTCCTCCTGCCTGGCTGTCACAGAAATCCTGGGCTGTTTTCCTTTGGGATCTCTGAGATCTGTCATCTGCAATATTGTGCTGGTTTAACCTTGTTTCTTCCTGACTCAACCAAAGACACAGGTTTAAAACTCTGCAGTGCTAGTGCCGAGGTTTTCTCGCCTGTCCTTGTGGTGCTGTCACCGCCCTGGTCCCAGGAAGGGGTGGCTGCTGATGTGTCATGCTCAGGGCAGTCCCTCAGTCCCGTGCACTCAGGGCTTGGTGACACTTTGACTCACACAGGATTTCTCATCCCGGTCATCTGCTGGCCCCTGTGTTTGTGTAGCTGTGCTACATGGACTGGGCAAGGAGTCCACTACAAACAATTGAGCAAAAAGTCACAAAAATTGGGGTTTTTAGCTGCATCAGTTCTTTGGCTTGATTTGGTGCACAGATGTTTGTGAGTGTGCAGTGCAGGATGAGCGGAATAGGGCGTGTGACTTCTTAGACTGGTACTGCTGCCAATAAGTTACTCCTAAAAAAGTCTTCATTACACAAGACTTGTTCATGAGATTCTGTGGCACCTACTTAGCTCTTTCTGGTCAGCCTCCAAGTCAGCCTGGGGCTATCTGCCTGGTTTGGGTACAACAATGTAGAAAAACCTTAAATAAAGAAGGGCATGGCCAAGTGCCTCCAAACAGCCCCAGGCCCCTCCTTTTTGCCCAGCAGGTGTTTGCAGAGTCTGAACAGTCCTGGCCCATGTTGGGACTGATCCTGTCTGTGGTCAGGAGGATTTGTACAGCCCATATGGACAGGGACACGCTGCAGTGTCCAGCTGGCAGGGACAGCACCAGGGACCTGCAGAACTGCACCAGGGACAGGGCAAGGAACAAGAGCTTCTCCATCACTACAGCCTTACTTATCACCCCAAAACGGTGTCTCTGAGGCCCAGCTGGAGGTGGGGGCAGGGCCTGACTGACCTCCTGTGCAGGAAACACCCTGCCTTCCTCTTCAGGAGCCCTGGGAGAGCCTGGAGGCAGTGGTAGGGTTGAGCCACACAGCAACACAATGTCATGCTATTTCTGTAGTTGTAACCCCAGCAACTCTCCCTCTTTGACATAATATGCCCATTTGGATAAGGCCAAAGAGGAACTGGGATTTTTTTTACCACGTGGGTGGCATCTTGACCATAGTGATGGTTAACAAGAAACTCTCCTCCCCAGCCACAGGGACTGTTTTGGGTAGATGGGGATTTGTTTTGAGGGATGCCTGTGTCACCTCCCTGCTCCCTGGCACATCTGGGGCCAGTGGGGATTGTGCTGCTGCCTGCTGAGACATGGCCTGGAAGCCTGGGCCAGCCTGGCCAGCTGAGGGACAGGGCTGTGGGGCATAATGGTGTTCCAGAAGAACAAGTATCTTGAAGTATCTTGAAGTCTTGGATGAGGTGTTTTGTGGAGGTGTTCCCAGCCTAAATTGTATTTTCTTATCTAATGTTTTAAGAACCTGCATCCACACAGACTGTCACTTTTGTGATTATGTGGATAGGCACTAACTTTCTTTTCCTTTATATGGCTGCAAAGGATAGGGGATGAATTCCTGGCCCTATTACTTAATGCAGGTGTGCAGGATTTGCCAGTTAAGTCCCTTGACAGAATGGCTTACAGAATATACACGCATTTCTGTTTTAAATTTTTGATGCTCAAAATGCCATTGTAATTTTGAAAAAGGCTTTCTAAATGCTTGAATAGATTTTATAAATGCCGCTGTCTGTTGCAACATAATTTTCTCTTCCCTGCAAATGCTGTGGCTGGTTTGGTCTCTCTCATCCTCTCCCAATATGACTGCGTAATTCCCCATTTATGCCCATAAATAGATTGATTTTTAAAAGCAACTTCTTTAGCATTTGATAAAGAATGTTGATAAAGATGTTCAGAAACAGAATGTGTTTTTTATCCCCTCTGCTATTTTCTGCTGTTAATTTCCAACCAGCTTTTTCCTTCCACATGCTGCCTCATTCTGGTGGCATGTTCTGGTTTCTGTTTCAGAGCTGTGAGGCCATTGAGGCATGGTCAAAACCAGACTTGCTGAAACAAACTCTGTGCATCCTACCTTCATTTGGTCAAAACTTGCTGTGAATTGCCAGGTATGTCCTGTTTCAGGGCTCCAGTTTTCTATATCCTATTGTCAGAATAATTTTTGGTTTTACTTTGAATTTCTGAGTAGATAAAAGGCTCCTGTAGCATAGAAACAAAGGATCAGATGACTTGTCTAAAGCATTTTAGTTCTTGTTAAGTGATGTCCCTAGATTAGAAAAAGCATCTTCATAGAGAGTCAATTGTAGAGAAATAAACAGAGTCCAGGGTTTGGCTACTATCACTGACGAGTGTATTTTCTTGCCTGAAGGTTTTTCTCTGGGTCCTTTGATGACTGCCTTTTCTTATTTCCACTGAAATTAATGCTCCCTAGTTTAATACAT